>NC_049914.1:17904430-18222407 GCF_001411555.2 Juglans regia | reverse complement strand
AATGATCACGCCATGAGTATTTTAATAGAGGTACTCTAACAATCAAAATGATTACGCCAAGAGTACCTTGTACAAGTTATCAATGGAGATACTTGGACAATTAGAGTGATTACGCCATAAGTTTCCTACGCATGACTGACTGAGAAAATATTTCATGATGGACTAGTGTGACTCAAGACATGTATCCATGGCGTGTAACAGATAAACATGTAACAAATGACATGACATTCATGGCATGTATTAGATAAATATATAACAGATAAATATATAACAGATAACATGGCAATCATGGCATGTAATAAACAAACATGTAATAGATGACATGTAATAAATATGTGACAGATGATAAATGGCATGGCATGGCATGACATATAATAAGCAATGATGAACCTGATTATAAATGATACTATCTTACCACCATACATTCGTAAACATTGAGAGTAAGTTAGAAGCTAACTTACTAATAAATGTATGCTTCATGACATAATGATCGTGACATGTGACAGAGATTCATGCTTTATATACATAACAATATGGCTTGGCATAACATATTTCAACATAATGAATTTAAAGGAAACATGAACATAACTTGCATGGATCTTACCACCATATATACATAAGCATACTATATGTAAGTTAGAGACTAACTTATTGATTTTTTGCGTAAAATGAAATTGCAGCATAATGTTAAGTGAGTGTAAAAGAGCGTGAACTGAAATAAGACATCGTCTAGGGTTAGAATATCCCACTAAATTCTTACAAACATAAAAATTACTAACATATGGCTAAAATTGCAAAGTGACTCCTTTACTCGTGGAAAACTATAATTTTGCCCTTAAAATGAGGATTTTGCATATGAATTCCAAAACTTATCAAAATTTACATGAGGAATGTAAATTTTGTCCTAAATGCAAATATCAACTTAGAAAAATTTAAAACAATTTACAACTAGGAGAAACACTCCTTGGTTGAAACACTCCTAGGCCAAAAACATGATTTTGTACTAACATGCTTAAATTGAATTTATCGACTTTAAAAAGTCACATCCTTGGTTCTAAATCATGCTAAGACACTAATTTACACATTTCAAAAATACTTGAACTCTCTCTATCAAGGAAACTGCCAAAACACCAAGTTTAGGTCAAATAGAACCAACTCTTGATGTTCTTGGTTTAACACCTTCATATAAACTCCAAGGACTCCAAAAGTCCATAAACACTCTGCTAACATGTTCATATCCGAACCTAAGTGATAGCATGCTTGAATAAACAACCAAAAATCACAAAATACAACCTAACACAATCGGTTTGCATGAAAACTTTAAAACCATGTATAGCATGCTTTGAACTTGGAACAAAGTCACTAGGTCCTTAATTTTTATGCAATAAATCTTCAAATAACAAAACCATATACCTAATATTCAGTTATAACTAGGTTTAAGCATTAAAACTAGCATGTCATGGCAAGCTTTTCATCCAAACAAATCTTCATACCCGAGAGCCTCTAGATTGAGCTTAAACCAAATTCTTGCATGTTCAACAACACTCTATCAAGATCTAAAGAAACTCTTCAAACATGAACTCTTAACAGATAGATCAAAGTCTCAAGAAAAATATATACGAAAGCTAAAGCCATAGGATCAAGTTTCTAGAACTAAAATTACAACCTAAGCCAAAATAGAAACTCTTTTGAGCCATAAGGTTTCTACCACTTTGAAATCATCCAAAACTCTTTTATACAAATAAAAACATACTTTGAATCCAATCCTAACTTGCATATAAATATGTTAAAACATTAACATAACAAGCTCTACCCATCATTTCACCAAAAACTTCACAAAGATTTTAAAGTATCACAAAAGCACCAAAACTGTCACCGCTGAGACCTTTGCATCATCAAGCTCAACTTTCACCAATCCAAACTCCATGAAATTTTTTCCAAAACATACCCATGTAAACTAGACTATAAATGTAACAAGATACAAGAAGATTGAGCATAGAAAATACTCACAAAGGGGCTAGAGTGGAGAACACAAAAGGTGCCGGAAACTTTCTCTCAACTCTCTCTCAATAAGCTCTTGGAAAAGTGAGAAAAAGGCTAAGTGTGGGAGATAAAATGCAAGGGTCATGGGTTATGGAAGATAGCGGACATGGGGTGATTTATTAACCTTTGGATTGGAGATTAACTTGTGGAAGTGGAGGAGAAAGGGGCTGACAAATATGCTACAATCTAGTTGAATGATGGGGGGGCTGATGGGGGGTTGGTTTGGCTTGCCATCAAGCCACTATTTGTGGTCAATCATGAGGTGTAATGACACCCTAAGTATTGCCTTATAAGTGGGAAGAAACTTGTCCAAGAAGCTTGGCCTAAGTGGGGGTTTTCAGTGGACCAAAAAGGGCCTAATCGAAATGCACTTATTTTGGGGGACTAGTTAGTGTTTTGGTTAATTCTTGGTTCAAATCAAACTTTTCTCGGTTAAATGAAATTACCAAGATGTAAGGGAGTAGTTAATGGTGTATGAGTGTGTAATTGAGTGGTTAGTTGCAGAGGAAGTGATTTAACCAAGTGATATAACACTTGATCAAAATCGAGTGGTTTAGGGTTTGGAAAACAGAATTTGGGGTTTCAGTCATCACATGGGGGGTTTAGGGTTTTGGTTAGATTTCAATGGTTTGGAGTTTCATTAGGATTGAAACCCTATTTTTGGTTGACCAAATAGTGTTTGGTTGGGTGGAATAGTATTTGGTGTAAGAGGCATGATCACATGACTTGATTTACACTCCAACACTAAAACATTTGTCCTCCACTCGACATGTGTCCTAGGGTTTCTAGATGGGTGAACACGATTGTGCCATGTGTCTAAATAAAAAGTAATCCTAGTGATCCTAAGTGAATGTAGACATCCTACATGGTGATTTGATAGCTGTTTGGAACAGTTACCACGTGGCACTATCCCGTGTGTTACTATTTATCGAAAAAATCTTGAAAATTTTTATTGCACTATGAAATCCTAAATATTCCTACGAGTATAATGGTGCAATTTTTTTTTGCAAAATTCCATTTTAATTGCCTTAATTAAATAAAAAGATAACTCCATTGCCATAGTGGATCAGGATCGACTACACTAATGAGTCTAAGGTCTGGGCTCTCAATCATATATATAAATATATGGTACACTCGCTAAAAACTTCAAGCCGCACTCCCCAAGTCCTCCACCATGAGTCTTCCATTCACGCATCAAACCACTGCATGCACGACTTCATCGCATATGTTTCCTTTGCATACACGTCTAGTCATCTCACTCGTTGCATGTCTCTTTCCCTAGGTTTTATTTTGAATGTTCTCTATCACCTATATATATATGTAGATACAATTTGATCTCCTCAACGCCGCACCACCTTAAGGTAGTTTCATTCCAAGCCGCAGACCGAGAACCTTTTCGAGCCGCTGCCCAACCCACACCCTGTAAGCCACGAGCACACAGCCTTCCTCCACTATGAGCCTCTTCCTCCAAGCCGTTCCTTCCATTGCCTTTCTCCTCAGCACCAGAGAAGCCACACAACCGGCGAGTCCATCACCGAGAGAGTCTCGGTTTTATCCACCTCCAAACACACAACCAACGCTCACCATAGAGCAAACACGAGACCACCGCACAACCACACACACGGCAGTACACCAAGAACCACCAGCTTTCCCACACGCAGCAACCATCACATGGAAAATAGAGTCTTTCCGCAGCCCACGTAAACGGCGCCAACCACCGAAAGGTTTAGAGAGGGTGCTTTGTTTTCACCATCGAAAACAAGGGATTTTTCTCCCCACTGTGAGACACAGCCCAACCACCCCACGGCACTAACTCTCTACACGTCTTCACCACACTACACAGGAAGTGCCGCCGGGCACCTCATGCCAGCCCAAGCCACCTCTCCCTTTCGGTAAGCTCACAACGTGCCCACTGGTTCTCTCTGATCCCTCTCAGACTTTTTTTTTTCTTTCATCACTTGGTCTCTCTCTCTCTCAAGCTTTCAGTTTCTCTCTATCTCTCCAGCCTTGAGCCACCGAGGAACCACCCAGCTCCGCCGTTTAGCACCACCAAGCCTAGAAGCCTCACGCCTAGCTCTCGGTAAGCTCTGTTGTGTGTCCATTTACGTAGTTGCATGGTTACGTTTCAAACGAAATGCCAACAATAGGTTCTAGTTTGTAACATTATGATAATTTTGCCCTTTTAAGTTTAGTTGTAATGTAATGAGCCTAAGCAGGCCAGGCGTATTAGGATCTTGATTAGAATTGAGTTACTTTTTTAAATTATCATGAAGATAAACATGTATGTTGTTAGGCTATATTTGGGTTCTAAGTCATTTTGGGTTTGATAATATTTTTTTTATTACAGCGACAATTATATTATTTAAGTGGGATAGGCTTGTTTCTTAGATAGACTTGTATTGAATTAAAATTAGGGTAAGTAAATATTATTTGGATGTCAATGAAATTAGGGAAATGATGATATTTTAGGGATTAGGAGAATTTTAAGTATTGAGGAATTAAAATAGGTTAATTTTAGCATTTCAGGGTTAAATATATAAACATGTGCTTGATTGGAAAATTTACGAAAATTACACTCTCATTGTATAGGTGATCGATTACGAGCCGAAAATAATGGATTAGCACAGCGAGGTAAGTAATTTGATCATAAATTAGGATCATCACAGTTTAGCTTATATATAAGTATTATTCAAGCCAGTTCATTGACATCCATTATTTATGAACCACTCATGTCATATGCAAACATGTCATCTAGTATAGCATACGATCATGTCATTCCGGATCATGTTTAAATTCAGAAATTATAATCATGCATGTATTATGTCATACATCTCATGTGTATAAAACACGTAAGTTATCTTAAGTTCAAAGTGCAAGATAAGATAAGATAAGATCAGTTAATAATATGGCCATTCAGATGCATGGTACCAATGCAGTTCAGTCTTATGGTGGATGTGCTAGCCACGGACTCAAGCGTGGTCCACCATAGTATGCCAGAATACTATTAGCGGCTCCCCTTGATGCAGCTGGGATGTGGAGCCGGTGCACAGCCTCCAACACAGGGTTAAGTGTGTTGGCCAGTAAGCTAAGTCAGATCAGTCAGTTAATTCAGATAAATCAGTCATGCATAGCATAAGCATCGGTATGAACAATCATGAATTTTAAGCCCTCAGAATGAAAACTTCTATAAAAACCTTATGTTGTTTACGTTGTGATGAATTTCTTGCTGAGTCTTCGACTCATTTTACTTTGTTTTCATGTTTTTAATCCATCCAGGTGATGACATTTATGAGGATGAGACTGCAGGACAAGATTTGACCCCGGGAGGCGAGGCAGAGGCCATTATGCTATGATTTTTTTTATGGTTTACAGTTTAAATAAATTATTTTGATAAGCACATGAGACTTTTGTATTTTTTTTTTTAAATAAGTGTTTCCGCAGACTTTATTTTGGATTTTCAGTATTTATTTAAGTTTTTTATTTATGAAAATATTTCGCATCTAGAACTTTGTTAAAAAGAAAAGCTTTTAAGTTTAAGTTTAGTGGTAACACACTGGCTCACCGAAAATTCTAAAATGTCTTTATTGGGGAGCGGGGTGTTACATTGTAATAATTCCAAGATATGTGTTTCGCTCAGAGGGTGGTTGCTTCTCATGCTTATGAATATATGTGTTTAACTCAGAGGCCGATTCCTTGCCATGCTTAAAATATGTGTTCTTAGCCTCATTTACAAGAACTTGCACATGCATATTTATCGTCATTGTCTTTCATTATTAGTACTGTTATGGGTTTTTACTTACTGAGGTTTCATTGAATTCTAATCGTGGTAGTCCCACTATGGTTTCATTTTTTGGAACCGTGGACATTGATATAGATTTAGTCCAAGAGAGCTACCTTGAGGAGGTAAGACCTACGCAGCCTAAAGGTTAGCTATGGGGGCCTGTGTACGTTTAATTTATGCCTTTGTAAACTTTTAAAATGTTTATTGTAATTAGATGTCGAACAATTTATGTACTTTATATTGTGATGTGGGTGAGAATCTAATGATGGTTAGTAATTACATATGGGATGAAGGAACAATGACATGGATATTTTTATTAAACGAATGAGTATTTGTACACTTCTTTTGTACTACTAGACTAGTCTCCGACAAATCCCCTTTACTTATTCTGCTGTGACTTTTATTACACACTTGTGCTTGACATATAGACACACAAGTTTTACATGATCATAAGGGATATAGTCGACCAGATCACATCTCGGGCACCACGATTCCTTGACAGAGAACTGCTGGGGGATTGAGGGTGCCATAGCTTGGTATCAAAGCTTAAAGGATTTGGATAAACCCATAATGTAACTGTGGCTAATAAAATACACATATTCAATCCTTAATATCCAAGTCAAGCCCCTTATCAACCTTAAATTATAAACATAGAACTTAAAGCATATTAAAGCATAACAAATCAATGCAAACCCATGTAACCAAGTAGCACACAACCATACAAACCCATAACCAAGTATAAATTGTAGCATGTGATCTCCCGTGTTTTCCATGCAATGAGTAATGAGTAAGTACCAACCGGTCGTAACATTCGTGAGAGAGAGAAAGAGAGAGGGAGAGAGAGAGAGAGAGAGAGAGAGAGAGAGAGAGAGAGAGAGAGAGAGAGATTGGAAGTTGAGACTCACAAGTGTAAACTTATGCACATGTAGCAACCTTAATTTTATGACGAAGGTGAAGAAGATATACTGTGCAATGTGCATGTGGCTCTTGATGTGGGGTTGGGTTGCTCCTCAGAGGGTTTCTAGGTGACACAATGGGCCAAGGTTTTATGGGTTTCTACATAGGTTCTTTTGACGCCCCTAGATTCTGCTTGGGATCAAACGGATATATGAAGCGTCGGACATGCAACACAAGGTTACCTATCCCATTCATGACAATTAAAGATGCAATGCACCTAGCATGGATCTAGCTATATGCAAAATTCACAGTGGACATGTTTTTTTTTTTTTTTTTTTTTGGTACCAAACTATAAGGATCCCAAATAACTCTGAAACATATTACAAAAACATGAAAGTGATAGATATCCAAGATTATAGCACAAGTCAAAAATGTCTATAATCTCAAAGGTACGGGAGACAGAGTTCCAAGTACATGCATAAAACAAAACTATTGGGATAGTCTGTCGAGTAACTCACGTAACTTGACTAAGGAAGCCAAAATACTATCTATAAACCTGATCATAAAGACTACGAGCTCCGTGTCATGTCGGCATCACCTAATCGACCGTCTCCAATCTATCAGAGTTTGTTGCATTTTCTGATCTAGGCACATCGTCTACCATTCAGGGGGATGGTAGTTGGGACTACCACGATGAGATTTGAATAGAAATTTCAGCAAGTTAACAAGAAACTTAACATACAGGTTACAAATGCATGTATGATAGTATAAGTATGAATGCATAATATGATCGTAAATGACTTGACATATAACATGGCATAAACTAACATGACTTGAACTCGAGCATAAACTGAACTTGAAATTGAACTTGACATTACGTGAACTTGAATATGAACTGACTTAGAAATGAACTTAACGTGAACTTGAGCTTGAACTGAACTTGAACTTAACGTAACATGAACTTGAACTTGAATAACATGAGCTTGAACATGAAATACATGAATTTGGAATCTTGTTCAATAAATAACATCATTAATAAAGTGATCATATAGGTGCAACACAATTCCCCTTGAGTCATGTGTCCCTACCAATTACCACATCACAACACAGACCTTTGCACCAGCTATGAGTGTGCATAACGTGAAATTGAAATGTGGTTGGCACCATCGGCATTAGAGCCTGCTGCACTCCGGTGACTAGTTAATTAGACCCCATTCACAGCTTGTTGATATTTACCTTGTCAACCCAGGGGATTTCACACTAATTTAGATACTTTAGCGTGAACAAAGGAGTTCCACTAGGATATTACCCAATCCTAGCACTTAGGGTCGTAATAAGAGTAAACATACTTGACTTGACTTGAAAACTGTACTTGAGACATAACATGACATGAAACAAAAGGACATATGACCTGATGTAACGTAACGTGACATGTAGTGGGCTACATGACATGATGTAACATAAAACAGACAAAAACTTCGTGACATGGCATAACATGAAATAGATAAACATTTTGTGGCATGACAACATGTAACAGATAAACAATGCATAACAGAATATATTGTGTAATCGATAATTATTGAATGACAGAATATATTGTGTGACAGATAATTATTATGACAGATAAATATTTGGTGACAGAATATAATATGTAACAGGCATACATGTAGTGACGTGGCATAGCATGGCATATATCATAAACACTATTTCACTTACCAAAATACATACATAGTAATCTAAAAATAAATTAGAAGCTAACTTACAAAATATGAGAAACTATAAGTAGGGATTTCTAAACGTTAGGAACTGCATCACTAATAGTATAGAAACATGAAAATATTATCGTAGAGGAAAATTACCATTTTACCCCTCTTCATGTGGAAAAATGATAATTTTACATTGTAACTCCAAAACTCACCAAAACTTACATTCCTCATGTAAATTCTGTCTTAAATCCAAATATCTAGTTAGAAAAATTTTAAACACAACACAACCATAACAAAGTCATCAAGGCTGAAACACACAAAGGCCATTCTTCTTATTGTTAATGCAATTCTATAAAACCTCATTTCTCATACTTAAACCAAAATATTGCAACATAGAAAATCATGTCCTATGTCCAAATAGCATACTAAAACAACCAACAAAAATCGGATTCACAAAATCACAAAACTTTTTAATAAAAAGTTTCAACCTTTTTCACAAAAAATACAACCCTTGATTCTCCAGGTTTTGTCTCTTTTTGAAAAATCTCAAAAAACTCCAAAAGTTCAAAACCTTTCTTCTAATATGTTCATAACACACTCCTAAGAACTAACATTCCTTGAATCATCAAGTGAAAATCACAAAAGCTACAAAAATCCATTTCTAAACTTTCGGCTTCAACACTTCCTCGCAAACTGATTTCCTAAAGGTTTGATTTTGATCAAACCATTTGATCTAAAACATTTCATAAAAATAATCATAAACCAACAACATCATACGGTTTAGAAATCATGTTCTAGAGTGTATCCAAGCATTAAACTCAAGATCAAATTGCCAAGATTGAACCAAAACATGGATCTATCCAAAAATCTCAAACATGTGACCTAACTGAACCTTTTCATGTATAAAAACTCATATCTTCAAAAAAAACACCAAAAATCCTTAAACTAACATCCTAACATGTGATCAAAGTCTTACGATCATCATATAAAAAGATCAAATCCATTGGAGTATATTTTCTCACCAAAAGGTTCAAGCTTACACAAAACAGAAACTGTTTTACTCCTTCCAGTTTTCAACTTCTTTGATCTAAGTAAAAATTTTATCAAAAGCTTATAGCTTGCAACAAATCCGCATCAAACTTTCATATAAGCATGTTAAGTATACTCCATAACAAAATCAGACCATGAGCTTTCCAATAACTTGGTCAAAATCATCAAAATATCATACACTATCCAGTTTATCGCCCAAACTAACCTTCTTCATGTTTCAACCAAACTTTTGACAAATCCATTGACCACAAAAATCAACATAAACATATCCACATAAACTAGAATAAAAGGGAAACGACTTTCATGAAAGAGGCTCTATGAGAAAATGTGAAGAACCAGAATTTTGATAATTCCTTGCTCGCTATTTTTTTTTACCTTAATCTTAGCCCACTTAGATATGGCCCAAATTCTTGCATGAAAGGAACCTTGAGTTGTAGTGAGGGCCTTGTCCATCTTAGAGAAGAGGCACCCAAGCCCACTAAGTGGTCCATCTTGGGCTAGTGAGAGGCAGCCACTAAGGCCCTAAGGGTTAGGAAAATCGCTAATTAGGGTTTGGGCATGAGAGGCGCCCACTTGGAAGGGGATAGGTCTTTGGCTTTCCCTAATCCCATTATTTGAACCCTGGGGAAAAAGCACATTTGGATAGTACATAGTTGGCACTTGGCAAGCATGCATGGAAGCTTGTAGAAGAAGCCAAATTGGATGAGGGAAGAGTTTAGCGTTCAGCACACATAGGGCACACGCCCATCTCACATACAAACCCACCTCCAGAATACTTTGAACCTGGAAATGAAAGTGGAAGAAGGGGGAGGGAGAAAAGAGAATTTCAAAACCCTATGATGCCCACCCATGCAATCATGTGAGTTCCTAGAAGATACGAAATGTGAAGAGGCACCTAGGGAAGCTTCTAAATCTGGAGCACAAGTCTCAAAGAGACTCTAGAGTTTTGGCCAAGGGGGCCACACGCCTAACCCAGAAGGCCAACCACCACTTTGCCATTTGTCATGCATGCATGAGCTAGGAGAGTTTCTAGAAGATATGCAATCATGAGGAAGAGGAAGAGAGAGCATTGGGAAATGGCACATGTCTTTTGAGGATTCTAGAATAATCTTAGTGGGAGATGAAGACAAGTAAGGAGGAGAATGGGTTGGCTAGGGCAAGAAACACCCACACGCCAATGCCAAATGGAAAGCATGAACACGCCTAGGGACAAGAAAGCTCAAGTTTTGAAGAGTCACACTAGGGTTTCGGTCACAAAAGACCTACACGCCCTTGGATGTTCAATGAACCTGGACCACGTAAGGATCATGCCACATGCAGAGGAACTTTTGGAATTACCAACGTGAGGCAATGATGAAGAAGAGAAGGGAAGGGTTTCAGCCAAGCAAGAGGTATGGTACCACATGGCACCCATGCATGGAGACTTTTGGATTCTCTATGAGGATTGTGTGGGAAAAAGAGGAGATATATAAGGGGATCTTTACGGGGACGGTGCCCTAAGGGGATATCCAAGAGTCATTTGGTCATCTTGTGTTTTCGGATCACACCTTCACTCCCTTTCCCTCTCTCTCTCACTCGCACGACCACTTTGGGGGAAGACTTCTTTTCTCTCCAACCAAACACCTCCTACACCCATACCATTCCCTACCATCCAACTCCAAGGGTGAGAAGAGAAACAAGAAGACCACACTCAAAGGATTTGTTAGGTGAGGAACCTCCACACTTCTACTTCACTTCTTTTCTTTTAATCACACATGCACTCACAAGGGTTTTGTTGTTCTAAGGGTTTCGACTTTGGTGAGAGAGAGATATGTGACATCCCTTTGTCTTGAGTCGTGGGGATGGTGGAATGTCCATGTTAGGTCTTGTCAAGTATGAGAGTTTGAGGCTTTTCTCTCAAGGAGACCGAACCATAACTAGCAAGATTTGAAGTAAAAGAACCTTGAAGGATAGATGACACACGACCATCACTAGGATTTCGAACTTCTTTCTAATGATGCTCTCGGCCATGAAAGTAGATAGACACATACGAAGTGTATCTCACACATACATCACATACACAAGTTACTACTAGGGTTCCAAGGACCGAAACACTAAGAAAAGGCACAAATACCATTCGGCCTAGGGTTTTTCCTTTAGGTCTGAATCCATGAAAGGTCATACAAAGAGAGGAATAATGCATAGAACCGAGTGGGATGAACCCTAAGCACGACACACGCTCACTCTCAAATTAGGGTTTCATTATTTTACTTGATCTAACGATTTGCGCAATATATTTATAGCTTGCTTGTCGTTGATATTTCATTTCTTCGGATATTTGTAAGTTAGCTCTTAACCAACTTTTGGATAATGTTTGTATGTAGCAAGTGAACTTTGCATGTCATTTATTAAATTGGATTATGAATTGCTTGTTTGTCACATACTTTGTAAATCAACTAAGTATGTTCTTGCAATTGAATAAATATCTTTAATGATTGGAAATCGTTGCTTGAAATGCTCGACCATGTTTGTTGTTACCGAATTTAAAAATTGTTTATTGCTTTAGATATAACATGCCATAAACCGAGTTGTCATATGATTGTTCGAGCTCTTATTCCATGTTTTGTGATAAAATTAACGTATGTTCTAATATTTTAAAGCCGTAAAGGCTCACTTTGACATGTGGTCAATGACTTTGCTTCATGACTTGAATACCTCATTGTCCATGGCATGCATATTCAGGTCTTACAACAAAGGAAAACAAGTTTACTCCAAGTAAATGTCACATGCATTTCGGATTGTGCATTTTGAAAAGTTAAGTACATGTTTTGTCACAACCCCAGATGCTAGAATGATGGAATATCCTAGTGAAACTCCTTTGTTCACTCTAGAGTGCCTAAATTGGAGTGGTAACCCATAGGCTGACAATAAATAGTCAACGGACTTCGAATAGGTTATTCTTAAAGCATTCCAGAGCGAAATAGCGCCTAATGCTAGTGAGTGCACTACATTGAAAAGAGTACAAGAGATTAATAAGAAATTGGCATTTTGTTATTTGGTTAGCTTGAAATTTGGTTACATGTTCATAAGTCCAGAGTTTCCTTGAAAAATAAAGAAAATAAAATAGTACAAGCAAGAAAAAAGATTTTTGGTCAATTACATATCCATGCATTCATTCTCATGGTTTACATCTGTATACTTATATTATCTCATTGTAGGTTATTTCTTAACTTGCTGAGATTTATCAAAATCTCACTATGGTAGTACCTACTACCATTCGTCCTGGAATGGTAGAAGTTGTGACACGTTTAGAGAACCATGGGAAAACGCAAGCAGGGTCCAATCTGCTGAATAGAAAATAGAATTAGATCATAATCAAATTAAAAAGAAAAATAATAAAACTGGTATTCTTCGTTGAAGTCGGTTGAAGAGACATGCGGCTCTCGCCTTTGCCCTCCAGTTCCGCCTTCTCGAAAGAACACTTCGGCTTCGTTTGGATCCCAAATTCATCTCAACTCATAATTACAACTTTTTCAAATCTCAATACAAAATATAATAAACAATTCAACTTTTTCAAATCTCAAAATAATAATAATATTAAAAAAATAATATTCTAACAATATTTTATCATCTCAACTCAACTCAATTCAACTCACTTTAACATCTAAACACAACCTTCAAGAATAAATTCTGGAACTCTAAACTCAGACTCAGACTCTAAAATATAAAAACTCTCGACTCCAATTCAGAACACCCCTATTCATCCCACAACATATTCATCCCACAAGAAGGGATTAAATAGTTGTCAAAATTCAAATCTGGAAACAAGATAACTGTGACTAAAATTTAGTCTAAAGATAAATATTAATATAAAATGAATTATCCCAAGAATAACGGGATTATCTAAAATGGAATATTCAGTGATATGTGGCTTGAATTGTGAAGTTCGGGAGGATTTCATCGCCAACAGATTGATTGCGGAACTCGAATTTGGTGGTCAGCAACCGATTGATCACGATCGGGATGAATTATCCCAATGAGTAGATGTCGTGTGCGCTGAATATAACTGGTGTGGAGGCCACAAATGAATGGACGTGGAAGTCACAAATGAGCGGGCGTGGAGGTCACAAAGACCACACGACCCTCTCCTCGCCTACCGAGTAGAAAGACTCCCGACTGGGATGAAAGATTCCTCTTGCCTTTTCATAAAAAGTGATAAAAATTACATAAAAATAACACTTATCATATACCCCCAAAATTATGCTTTGCATGCCCTCGAGCAAAGAAGAAAGGAAGACAATTAAAATAAGCATTGGTTTGATTCACAAAATTTAATGCCTCAAAGATTGTGTAAAGTTTATAATTCAGAGGAGTCATTCAAGATCAATCCAGTCCAAAAGTTAATTCAAAACTCAATTCCACCGCATTATCCGTCCCCATCATTCTCACTTCATCATTAGCTCCCCGGATAGTTTTATGCAAACAAGTAAATCAATAATGGATCTCTAAAAAAGCCATAGGCTTGCTTTTCAAATCACCTCCACTAATGTAGAACAAAAACTATTACTAGGGATCAATAGGTCTTTATTAAGCTTGTAATGTAAGGCTAGGGTGAGGGCTACAAAGAAAATGTAGGATTCAAACAAAGCAAGAGAACTTAAGTTTGAACATCAACAAAAAAATAGAGCATTCTCACTTCTAACACAAACATCTCTTCTCAATCATTGTAAATCTCTCAACATACCTCTCTTTATTGCACTTTCAAGTATCTCTCTCTTATCCTCTATTCGGCAAATTGAATTTTTCTTCTATTTTTTTTTCTTTTGTAAACATTCCAAACCTTTTTGACTGCCTTTGTGGATGACTCTCGTCGACCTTTTCTTGTTGGCCACGCAGTAGACGAGTTGACTCTTCACACCCCCAAACTTATGATTTTGATAATATTGGTATACTTAACTTTACTTGTAGACCTTCTACCTCTCTTGCCTTTCATGCTCTTGTGAGTCTGTGACTTTGTGTAAACTTAGTTTTCTTGAAAGGTAAGGAAATCAATGTTTAAGCTCAAATAGGGTAGGGAATATGAGGTTTACAAGAAATAAAATATAAGGTCAAAATATATTTTAATAAAGCTCAAAGGGGTGACTAGAGATAAAGATAATAAACAAGCAAGCTTGAAAGACTCAATCGATCCAAAGAATGCCTTAATCATTTCCCTAGGATTTTGCCTCGAGTGTAATCAAACAAGTTCTAGAGTAAGTTGAGACCATACAAATTCACAAAAAATTTCTCTAGTTATGTAAAACAATTAATAATCATAAGAAACATTCATTGAACATAGAAAATATCAAATTAAGCAAGATCAAGTAAGGAATTAACAACTAGACTTAAACAATGAGAATTTTTCCTAAAAATTATAATCAATTTCAATTATATTCTTATCATAGGCTTTTTTTATTCATCAAACCATATTGTTTTTATCATCATTATTATTTTTTTTATTTTTTCATTTTTTTTTTTGAGCAAATAATATCCTTTCCCCCCCAAACTTAAATACCACATTGTCCTCAATGGGAAAAATGAAGAAAAACTAAAGCAAAGAATGAGGGAAGGTAAGAGATGCTCCCTTGATTGTTTCCAGTTCTGCCAATTGAATATTTTCCTTGAAGGTATAGCCCTGTACTCCCTGGAGATCTCCTCGCCTCATCGTTCCTGCAAGATGAAAGAAAATGAATAATATGAAGCAAAAATAAAACTTGATAAAATAAAATAAAAAAACTTGGGTTGCCTCCCAAAAGTGCTTTATTTAAAGTCTATAGCTAAACATTGTCCATTCATCATTTATTACTGGCAAGATCGATGGAACACCTTTTTGAGTTAAAGTCTTCATCCATAATAGGGTTTTAATCTCTGTCCATTTACTTTAAATGTGTCTTTTGTCTCATGATGGACTTCAACTGCCCCATAGGGAAAGATACGGGTTACCACAAATGCTCCCGATCACCGAGAGCGCAACTTTCTCGGGAAGAGTCGAAATCTTGAGTTAAATAATACAACTTTTTGCCCGACTTTGAATTTCCTTATTAGAATATGCTTATCGTGCCATCTTTTCATTTTATCTTTGTAAATCCGAGCATTCTCATACGCATCATTGCGGAACTCATCCGTCTCTTCCTTAGGCACACATCTCCTGATTATCTAGCCTGTGCAATGCCGATATAGAAAAGGTTCCTCCCAAAAATAATATTTCAAGTTAGAGAAGAACTTCTTTTTTTGTCGATATGTCATCTCGACCGGTAGAATTCTGGACACCAAATAATTTACCATGTCAGCATACCATGAAACAACTTGTATAGTCATTAATTGCTCATTCAAGAAGGTCTCATTAATTGGAAAATTCTCCTCGCCAACCGCTTCTTTAAGCTCAATGCAAGATAAGTGGTCGGCCACCTCATTCTCGATACCTTTCTTATCTCTTGTTTTCAAATCGAACTCTAGTAGCAGAATCCATTTTAACAGTCTTGGTTTGGCCTATCAAATAAGAACAAAATTTGTCAAAGGCAAACTCAACTGCTAACAATTATTTTTCAGTAGTATCATAATTAAGTTGGTCTTTCCGAGTTGCATCATTGAGTTTTTGAAAGTCTATGCATACTCGCCATCCCGTGACTGCCCTCATCGGTATGAGTTCATTGTTGTCATTTCTTGATCACAATTATCCCTCCTTTCTTTGGGACGACTTGCACTAGACTTACCCATGCACTATCTGAGATTGGATATATAATCATGACATCTAAAAGCTTCAATACTTCTTTATGCACTACTTCTTGCATTGATGGGTTCAGTCTCCTCCGAGGTTGGATGATTGGTTTAAAATTATCCTCCATTAAAATCTTGTGCATGCAAATTGAAAGACTAATTCTTTTGATGTCCGAGATGGTCCAACCCAAGGCCATTTTGTGTTCCCGCAAGACTCTCAACAACTTCTCTTCCTCTACATCACTCAAAGAACTATTAATAATGACTGAAAAAGTAAAGTCCTGGCCTAAGAAGGTGTACCTCAAATTTGATGGAAGCAGTTTGAGTTCGAGCTTGGGAGACGTTGGCAGAGATGAGTTTAGTTCTTCCACTTTCGGTTTTATTGAAGGAGAAAAGGAAGGTGTAGCTTCCAAATATCTTTCACACTCCTTAACCTTTTCATCTTCAGATTCATTAGACGTAGAGTGAGTAAGACATACATCAAGTGGTAGCTTTGGAAATCCAGCTCTATAAGTCTTGTTGGCCTTGACCATGTCTCGGTTGCTTATTTGAAAACAAGAATGTACCTCAGATTGAAATTTCATAGATTTAAATATGTCAAACGTGACTTGCTCCACGCCAACCCTCAAAACGAGTTTCCCTTTCTGGACATCAATTAGTTCTCCCCGTTGCTAGGAAATGTCAGCCCAATATTAAAGGAATCTCCACGTCCTCCTCCATATCAAGCACAATGAAGTCAGCCAGGAAGATAAACATATCAACTTTCACTAGTACATCCTCAATTGGTCCTCTCAGGTATTTAATAGATATGTCTGTAAATTGTAGAGAGATGGTGGTCGGCTTTGCTTCTTTAAGCCTAATTTCCTGAAAATAGAGAGAGGCATTAGATTAATAATTGTTCTCAAGTCACAAAAAACGTTATCAAACTAGGAATTTCCTATAGTGCAATGGATCATGAAACTCCCCGGATCTTTCAACTTAGGCGACAGGTTCTTTTGTAAAATTGCATTGCTCTCCTCAGTCAGCATCACAGTCTCATGCTCCTCCAACTTCAGCTTGTTTGATAATATATTCTTCAAAATTTTTGCATATTTAGGCATTTGCTCTAAAGCTTCAATGAGAGGAATATTAATATGCAGTTATTTAAATATACTAAAAAATTTAGAGAACTGATTGTCAATCTTATTTTTCTTATTCTCTGTAGAAAAGGAAATGGTGGATCATAAATTGAAGGAGAAGAAGTTTTAGAAATAAACTCCCTAGATTTCTTGGATTTTGCAGCCCCTTTGTTTTCTTTAGTGTTCTCAACTTGCTGGTCAGTCACATCCTGATCGGTTTCTTTCACCTCGTACTCGATTTCCTTCTTCCTGGACCCCACATTTTCAGCAGCTTCTGCGTCTCGCTTGGTATTTACCGACTGGTCATACGTCTACCCACTTCTCAATGTTTTGGCTTTGACATGTTCCTTCGGATTGGTCACAATGTTGCTCTGTAAAGTCTCTACTGTCCTTTCGGTAAGCATGTTTGACTGACCGATTTGTGCCTCAAGATTGCAAATTGAGGCTGAGTTGTTTTAGATCACCATATCAGCCTTTTGCATTTCCATATCAATCTTTTGCATGTACTGCATAAACATATCCTCAAGTGTCGGCTTCTTCTCTTACTCTAGAAACTGTTGAGGTGGTCTAGCCGACACTTGGTTATTGCTACATGAAAAATTAGGGTGTTTCTCCATCCGGGGTTGAATGTGTTTGAATAAGGATTATTTTGACGTTGGGAATTGGACACGTAATGGGCTTGTTCATAATTCGGTTGGACAAAAGGATTCCCCAATTGGCAATCTACACTTGAATGATTTCCTGTGCAATGATCACAAACAACATTAGTTTGAATAGCATTAACATTCATTTTACTTATTTGTTTGGATAGATTTGCCAACTGAGCTGCAATTGCGGACATAGAGTCATGCTCAACGACGTTGGCCGTCTTCTTTGGTATTGCTCTCTCTGTAGCCCATTGATAGTTGTTAGACGTCAACTCTTCCAGAAGTTCATATGCGGCTTTAGGGGTTTTACTCATTAATGCTCCTCATGTAGCTGCATCAACCATAGATCGATTTATGGATCTCAAACCATTGTAAAACATTTGTACTTGGAGGCAAGCTGGGAGGTCATCATGTGGACACTTGCGCAATACATCCTTGTATCTCTCTCATGCCTCATATAATGATTCACCCTCAAATTGGGTGAAGGTAGCGATATCATTCCTTAACTTCGATGTCTTGGCTGGAGGGAAATATTTCGCTAAAAGTTTTTGTGCCAACTGCTCCTAGGTGGTGATGATGCCAGCTGGCAAAGAATTCAGCCAAGTTTTTTCTTTTTCCCTAAGTGAAAAAGGAAAAAGTTTCAATCGAATTGCATCATCTGTCACTCCGTTATGTTTAAAAGTATCACAAATTTTTAAAAACTTTGCAATATGGACATTAGGATCCTCTTGTGACAGCCCCCCAAACTGGACGACTTGTTGGATCATTTGAATCATCACCAACTTGATCTCAAAGTTATTGGCCTGTATAGTTGGCCGCCTTATACAGGATGTCGCCCCATTGACCGAGGGCATTGCATACTCTTAACGCCTTGTGCTCCTGATTGGCCATATTAACTTTAGATGCGGCGACCTCTTTCTTTTTCTCTTTATTGATCCGACATAAGGTTCTTTCAATCTCGGGATCGAAAGGAGTATGCTCTAATGATTTAGATCGGGGCATGCACTTCTAATTCCTGAAAAGAAAAATCAAATTGAGATCTAATTTAAATCAATTTTTTTAAAATAAATAAAATAAAATAAAATCCAAAGTAGTAAAAATCTAGCTGGTATCAACATCAATAACAAATAACTATTCCCAAGCAACGGCGCCAAAAACTTGTTCGCATAAAAATATATCTGCAAGTGCACAGAATCATAACAAGTAGTAAAGTGTTTTAAAGAAAACTGTTATCGAACCCATAGGTAATAATTATGTTATTGAGTATTGAAATTTGAAGAATGGTTTATCTAAATTAAACTGAAGAAAATAATATTAAAATTAAGATTTTAAAAAGAATAAGAATAGATCAAGAGCATTTGACTTCACCTAGCAAATCCCACACAGTTTATTCATCCTTGTTATAGAATCCCAATTATCCCAATTATCGTAATTTGATGATAAAAAATCATTAACTATTCAATATTTTCTCTTGAACAATATCAAAAATATCTCCAACAAATAACTCCATATCTCTATGTGAATTTAACTAATTGGAAACTCATTAAGTTCTTTAGATTTTTCTTGAAAATCACACTAGTCGCGTTAAAGCATCTCTGCTTTCACTCAACTAAGGTGTTTAATCCTAGAGTTTTAATCGTAAATCACCTCTCAGTCTCATTGTAATTCAATAGATCAAACAATAATTAACTAGAAAATTGCAAGCATTAAGAATAAGGAATAAACACTCAATCATAAAAATATTGAAAATGAAATAACTTGGAATATAAACTGTGTGTTCAATGCTAGGCTACATCAAAACTCTAGAAAATAGAATTAGTTCATAATGAAATTAAAAAGAAAAAGAATAAAACTAGTATTCTTCGTTGAAGTCTGGTTGATGAGGCATGTGGCTCTCGCCTCTGCCCTCCAGTTCCACCTTCTCGAAAGAACACTTCAAGAATAAATTCTGGAACTCTAAACTCAGACTCAGACTCTAAAACATAAAAACTCTCGACTCAGATTCAGAACTCCCCTATTCATCCCACAAGACTGGATTAAATAGATGTCAAAATTCAAATCTGGAAACAAGATAATTGCGGCTAAAATCTCGCCTAAAGATCTGGAAATTAGTTTCTAAAGATAAATGTTAACATAAAAGGAATTATCCCAAAAATAACGGGATTATATAAAATGGAAGATTCATTGATATGTGGCTTGAATTGCAGCGTTCGGGAGGATTTGGTCGCCAACAGATTCATTGCGAAACTCAGATTTGGTGGCCAGCAACTAATTGATCTAGATTGGGATGAATTATCCCACCGAGTAGATGTCATATGCATTGAATATAACTGGTGTAGAGGTCACAAATGAATGGGAGTGGAAGTCACAAATGAATGGGCATGGAGGTCACAAAGACCACACGGCCCTCTCCTCACCTAATGAGTGGAAAGACTCCCGACCGGGATGAAAGATTCCTCTCGCCTTTTCTAGTTGTTACCCATGATATCGTTTAGGTTGGTCTCTTAAGTTGGTCGTTTAGACTAGTCGCCAAATCCAAACTCCTAGAGCCTTGTCGCCAAATCTTCGCACCTTCTGGTCACAAGTTTGCTCGCCTACCGAGAGGTAAGTCTTCTCACTTTTGGGCGAGATAAATCTCTTTGCTCCTCACCCAAATCTCATCTACTCTCTTCAAATCTCACTGCCTCTCATCGGTTTGAATCCATAGCCTCTTCTTTTCTACCAAAATGCTCTCATTTTGTAATAAATCTTCTTATTCCTTCAAATCCAAGAAAATAAATAAAAATATGTAGAAATAAAATAAAATCAATTGTATTGAAGGGAAAATAACACTTTTTATAAATAAAAGAGTGATAAAAATTACATAAAAATAACATTTATCAAGGTCCCCCGATGATTAAGGAGGCCCTAAAAAGCCCTGAGCACTTAGCGGAGCCTTTTGTAGAAGAAAGACTAGAGGTAGCCGACCGCTTTATTTGTGAAGTGCTTAAGCTATTTGAGGATCTAGGAAAACTTGTTGACCAGGACAAGGCCAAATATCTGTCATACCCTGCTCCTTCCTTCTTACGTACGCTTCTCATTTCTGACGTATGTCTTGTCTTTATGACTTAAGCAAATCTCGAAGGTAGAGATTATGTGATCATCTACGCTACTCACTGGCGACTGCGAGCCACGTTATGCATGTCGAACCATGATGGTGTGTCTCGAAAGATATTGTGTGACTTCTAGGGCATGCCCAGTATTTTAAATATATTGAAAATATTTATAAGGAATATTCTCAGTGTTATTGAATTAAGATTGATCTTAAATACGACAATCATAATATTCTTGAAGAGCTCCAAAAATATTATAATCGTCGGAAATCATTTTAATATTATTAGTAAAATGATTTCAATTATTTAAGATATTATGTTATTTAAATTATGTTGAAATCTTTTATTAATTAAATGGTTTTATTCTCTTTAATATGTTAAGTGAGACTTCATCATTTTATTAAAAACGAAGGAATATTATTTTATAAACTAAAATCAGTTTAAAATAATATTCTACCTTAATTCCTCTAAGTGTTTTTAATTAAGTTAATATTTACGCATTTTCAAATCAGTGTTTGAGATCCACCGTTAGATCGTTACGTGGATCCCCAGACGAAGGGACTGGGTTAAATACCCAGACCCCCACTTTTCCCCCAACTCTCTCTCTCTCTCTCCTCCCTCAAGAATACGTTGTACGCTGCATCCCTCACGCCGAGTAGCTCCATGTCTTAGCCCGGTGCTGCCGTGCGTCGACAACTCTCACCTCCACCACCGCAGGCCTCCCCTCACGCCGGTGAGCCTCCCTAGCCTAGGCTCTCTCTCTCACGCTCTTCCTTTCTCCCCGCTGGAAATGCAAATCCCAAATGGGCTTGGTGCACGTAGCGCTGCCATGCGCCGTCCTCCGAAGCCACCACTCCCACGGCAGCTTCCTCTACCACCGGCCACCACTCCCCAGTGAACTCAACTCCTCCTATGCAGCCACCTTCCCCGTAGCATGCAAGAGGAGACCCACGCACGGCTTCACCGTGCGCTGCCTCTAGCACCACCATACGCGGCACCCACGGCCACCAAGCACTGCCATGGACCTCCCCTTTCCTCCCCCTTCCTCCTCCACGTGACCCATGGCCAGAAGCCCTTCTCCACCGCACAAGCTGCCTCTCTTCACACGCACTGGTTGCACACCTTCCACCGTCGTGGACCGCCACCCATGGCGTGTAACCGCCACCTTCAGCCTCCTCAAGCCACCACCAAGCTATCCCAACCGCCCTTAGTCCCAATCTATCACCCATGCACGCACACTCTTTCTCACTCTCCCACGGCTTCTCATCCATCGTGCGGCCAGATCCGCCGCTGTGAACCACCATGGCGCCACCCCAGTGCCACCATGAGCTCCACCAGCAACCCCTCAGCCCAACCCTAGGTCCAAACCACCATTTTGAGTGGTGGGTAGTCACTATACGTGATGGACAGCCACTGCGCGTGGTTGACCGCCACTATACACAGCTAGATCCTCCGTGTTACGCTCCTTGCCATCATTACAAGGCCAGCACGAGCCCTTCTAAGACCACACCTAGCTATCCAAACGCCTAAACAGTTAACGTACGTGGGTTAGCCGCCACGTACGACTCTTCCGACATCATCGGCTATGACGATCAATGACCAACGCACGGGTTATCCCGTCGATGGTATAACCCTCTATCCCTCGTTAATTATGTTAGATATTGATTAGTTGACTAGGTTGTGGACTGTGCTGTTAGTATTTCTGGAGTTGTAGTATTATGATGTGGTGTTGTGTGATGAAGTGTTGGGTATATCTGTGTAGTGTGGTGATGTGATGTGATGTGATGCGAATGTGAGGTGTTGGGCATATATGTGTTGGATGGAGATGTATTGTGCCGTGTTGGGTGTAATTGGAAAGTATGTTGTGTAGTGTTGTGGACTTGCCGTGTAGTGTAGTTGTGGAGTATGTGTTGTATTGGTGATGTGGCAGATGGAATGGGAATAGTACACTCGGAGTGTACTTTGTGTGTGGCGTAATGTGTGACAAGGAGAGTATATGTAAAATATACCCTCCTGACGTAGTATGGAATGAGAAGAGTACATTCTGAGTATACTCTGTGTGGGGTATGGCATATGAAGGGAGTACATGTGGAATGTACTCCGTATGATGGGGTGATGCACCATATGGCGGGTATGCCATAATGGTGATGTGGCGTAATGCATGTGAAGGGAGTACACGTGGAGTGTACTCCATGTGATGGAGTGATGTACCATATGGCGGGTATGCCATAGTGGTAATGTGGCGTATGTAAAGGGAGTACACGTAGAGTGTACTCCATGCGGTGGAGTGACGCACCATATGGCGGGTATGCCATAATGGTGATGTGGCGTAATGCATGTGAATGGAATAGACAAGGAGTGTACTCCATGTGAAATAGTGATGCATCATATGGCGGGTATGTCATAGTGGTGATGTGGCGTATGTGAAGAGAGTATACGTGAAGTGTACTCCACGTGGCAGCAACACTCCGTGAGGCGTGTCGTAGAGATAAGGATGGTTATGTGATTGATGGGCGTGGAACGTGATGGGTAGTGTCGGGAACTGTGGAACAATGTCCCGAAGTAGTTATGGCGTAGCCTGTAGTCCGAGGTGGCAAGTGTCACCGTGATGGACTTATGGCTAGGAGTATGCGTGAAATAGTAGTATAAGTATAAGAGTGCGCAGCGGAAGCATGACTGAGGAATGTCACGAAGTGACATGACTATTGACAGTTGTGCTTGTGATGGGCGAAGTAGGGGAACAAATGTGAGAGTACGCAGCGGAAGCATGACTGGGCAACGTCACGAAGTGGCGTGGTTATGGGCAGTCATGCTTATGACGGGTGAAATGTTAGAGTGTAGGAATGGCGTAACGGGAACATGACGAGATGTCACAATGTGGCGGGAGTACTTGAGGAACCGTACTCGTGATGAGTTAGGAGTTGACGTAGCAGAATGTTGGGTAACGCGACAAGGTCACAATGTAGCTCTGGAGCAATCTCGGGCTATGTGACATGATGACATAAGGTGTAGTTGTGAATGGAGTCTTGTCGTGTTAAGTGTTGGGATGAACTGTCAAAAAGGACTGGTAGCATGAAGAGTCATGATAGCCGGGTTAAGAGAAGGTTGACATTGGAGTATGGTGCTTGTTTATACAAGCAGGTGATCAACGTGTCATATGTTGATATTAAGTGATGAAGGGGTAAGGTACATGTAATCTGGGTAGACATATGTGTCGGACGGATTCACCATATGTAATGGGTAATCTGTCATTAGTACAATTACACGGTGCTTAAGCCTCAGAGTTGGCTTAGAGCCGTGTGGCTTGTATGGATGGGAATGAGGATTAGTATGGGCTAAGGTGCATGAAGATAGTGACGGATGTATTGTCTAGGATTGGGATGCGTGACTTAGTCGGTCTGAATCATGCATCGAGATGAGTTCAATAAGAAGAGTAAGACGAATGTCTTAGTGTCTTAATTCTAAGGTGAATCATGGGTTCACTTTAGTGGATGAGCACTCGAGGCAAGACTTTGAGTTAGAAGATGTGGTGACCGTAAGTGGTCTCTGAAGGGTTTAGCATAGTAAAGGGCACGTAAGTGCATGGGATAGAAGGAGAGTGTTCTAAGTGATATGTAGCTCTATTTCTAGTTTAAGTTGCTTATGCAATAGATAGAAAATGATGCTAAGGTATGTGTATGCATGTAGGTTGCCATTTGACAAGCACATGAATGGACTGCATGACATGCAAACAGCATGGAGTCCAGATAAGTGTTACGTTTATACTCTTCTAGAGTCTTCCAAGATACAAGAAATGCTTTTCTTTTAAGATGCTTACAAAAAGAAACGAAAGATGCTTTAAGAAAGAAAATGCTAAGTGTTCAAAGCTATAAGTATGTACGGCCCCTCCTTGGCAACCCCTGTTTACGCACCCAAAGTATTAATTGTACGCATGTGAATGGATAATTATACACTGTATCTATTGTATGTATTTTCTGAGAAAATCCATAAACTGATGAAAATGCATGAAAGGCATGACAACGGATGTTTTTATGGATCCTACGAACCGACGCTCTCATGTGCGCCACTAGGTGATGCTCGTGGATGCCATGATAGACGACGTTCAAGGTGATGCTTATGGATGCCATGAAAGCTGACGTTTAAGCCCATGTATGTTCTTAAATGACGTTTTGACGAACGAACTGTTAAAGAAAGGAACAAACTGAAATGAACTGAAAAAGGAAAAAACGATTTTCGGGCTTACGCCCCGAACGATGCTTTCTCATGAAAAGAAATGTTTTCTCATGAAAGGACTGTTAAATGAAAGAATGAACTAAATGAAAGCTCCAGCTCGTTCGAGCTGACATGAACGAATGAATGAAAGAATGAAAAGCAAGAAAGAAAGAAACGAAAGCATGAAATGTATGAAGATACATAACGGTCACATGAATGAATGAAAAAGGGTACCAATGAATGGGCATATTGCAATACCGGGTAAGTAGTACTGGAAGTGCACCCAATGCTGCCCCCTATGAAAGGGATTCCCAACCCGTGGCCACAACCGGAATTCGGGTCCAAAGGAAGACCGCTAACCCCAACACACGGGGTGTAACAGTGTGTACTGGCCTATGAAAGTGATAAGAACGAATGGATGTATGCATGCACGTACGAACGCATGCACGAATGCATGAATCTTTAAGAAATGAAGGCACTGACGGGGGACACGTTTTAAAGAAAGGAAAGCCTTTTGAAAGGAAAACCCCGTCCAGTGACGTTTTCAAAAGAACGCACGTATGCACGTAAGCATGCACGAACTCTTAAAGAAATGAAGGCACTGACGGGATAAACGTTTTACGAAAAGGATGCCCAAGTTTAAAAGAGAAAAACCCCATCCAGTGAAGTTTTCAAATGAACGTACGTATGACACGTATGCATGCACGTAATAGTATGTATGAATGATGAATGCATGAATGAAAACCTATATTGTTATATTTTAATTGTATGAAATAATGCTTACGAGTCTTCGACTCATTTTAGTTTTTATGCATGTCCCTCCCCTACAGGAACTGCATGATCAGGACGGACACGGCCTATGGGGAAGAGCACGGAAGTCTAGGCACGAGTTTTAAATGTACGAGAGGCCTTTTATTGTAAAAATTAATATTTTTCGCTGTAAACCTCTTTTATCCCAAAGCACATTTTAATTTATAAACGTGGAGTCTCGCACCCTGGGTATGCAAGTGAAAAGTTTTAAATCGAACGGTAATTCCCGTCGTCCTTTAATAAAAATATTTTGTAAAAAGTCCTACCACAAGGATGGGCGTGACAATATCGTCCCTAGATTGGCTATATGAAATCCATTTAATTTTGTGAACCTGGTACATGAAGTTTATGGTTTAAAGCCTTCTTGTATTTTGGGAGATTTGACTCAATAATTTTTTATGTAAGTGATGAACTTATGATGGTCGATACCTATATATGGGACGAAGTGATAGTGACATATGTATATTATTACTATTAATGATGGAGCAATTTTACACTTCTTTGGTACTATTGGATTACTCTCCAACTAATCCCCCTTACTTTGTCTGCTATGATTCTTATTACACATGTGTGCTTTCTATACTGGCACATAACCCTCACTCAATCGAAAGGAATACGACAGACCAGTTCGCATCCCAGGCACAAGAGCTTGGTTTTTAATCTATGAAATCTTGAACATCTATGTTTCTTGTGAACCCAAGACCTTTGAAGAAAAATGGTAAGATGCAAACTCTTTTTTTTTTTTTTTTTTGTTAAATGGATGAACATAATGTTTTGGGTAATATGGAGCTCAGTTTACATTATAATCTAAGCTTGGATTTTATGATTTGTTGGAAGAAAGAAACCCACCTTGGCAAGTTTGGTTTGCCCCTATTAAGTCCTTACTGATGCTTTACATAACTTAGAAAGGTGTTTAATTAAGATTAAACTTGATTAGATTATTAAGTGGAAGACTTGGAATGGAAACCCTTAGGGGTTCTTGGCATGCATGCATAAAATAGGGAGCTAGGTTTTTGGGTCCATGAAATGTAAGGGGTATGCTAATAGAAGGGCTTGTTTACAAATTCAACTTATTAAGTTTTGTTTTCTTGATTCACTCCTTAGAAATTCGTCATCCTATACTTTAGTCTAACCAAACCATGTTCTCTCACAGACCATAAACAAATCAACGATTTGCTTGATTTTGCATTTTTTATTAAGTTACCCTATGACCATAATTGTTCATTGTATCTTATGACTGCATATTACACACGATGTTGCAAATTCCATTATTACTATTATTATTATTCATGAAATTGTCTCGTTTACTTCTTACCCATGCGTCTATCATAAGGAGCATGTTTTATTAAAAAATACAATATCCTATAAGAATATCATGAGAGTTGGATCACGACCCCAAGATAGGTTGGAGATTTATCCTAGTAGAACTCTCGTGGCCACTCTGAAGTGCTTAACGATGAAATGGTGTCCCCTTGGTTGATGCTGGGTTATCAACGATCTTGGATGAGAATGTAACAGTCTTAGGTTGCAAGACTTGCCCTTGGCTAGTGGAGGCTAGATAAACTTCAGGTGAAGGACATTTATGAGCGAAACCTTAAGTGTTCTTGAGACAAAGTCACACTAATGGACGTTACTTGTAGTTGTGAAGAAGGAAGCAAGACATGCGCATGGATTTTTAAGGGAAGCCATGGTCTACAGTTAATAAAAATGGCTGAGAAAGTTTTTGAATAAAGATGTTCGAGAATATGGAGGAAGAGTCTCATTGTTTGCTTTTCATTCTCATGCATTTATATTTTTGTTAATATTTTTCATTGCAAATTATCATGAGCCTAGTCTCGAAGAGCTAACTTGCCAAGATTTTATAATTTCACCATGGTAGTCCCACTACGGTACCGATCATCGGGGCTATAGATTTTGCATACTAGAGCTTTGAGGAAGGGTACGGTCAGTCTTGAAAATCACGCTAAGAACTAAGGATGGTATACATGATCAAGAGGTTTTTGGAAAAGATCGTGGGTGTTTATTTATAATTAAGTTCTCTTTTGATGGAATAAACATTGGAATTTCCACTTTTATATTCTCTTTTTTATGGTCATGTAATGATACAATGGGGTTTAGGATGTATTTGTGACTTGTGGAGATGTACTTTAATGATGTTGTGGTCTTAAGATTTTCATCTAGTACAAAGATATTAGGGAAATGCTATTTATGTTTACAATTTTATGCACATAACCATACGTGTTGACGTGTCAATTATTGAAATGGTGAAGATTTTGAAACTCTAAATTCAAAATTTGAATTAAAAATGAAAAATCTAATATTAGGGTGGTTACTCAATACATATAATATTGTGCATAAAGTTGTACATATATATAGCACTACTCAAATCTTAGTTAAATGGCTTGTTTCACTGCAAATCATTCATGTTTTTAGCACCATGCTAGGAGCATGCATATTGTGAGAACTTTGCCAAAATGAGAGAAGGAATCTCCACATGCTGGCAAAATGTTGAGACAAGGAGACAACCAGACAAGCAACTTGCGGCCAAGGTGGAAGTAAGGCAAGCTACACGTTGTAGGGAGTTTGGCAGATGCGGGAACAGCACAAGGCGACGAAGGAAGGTTCCAGGCAAGCGAAGGATATGTTGACCATACAAAGGGCCAGCAATGGGAGAGGAAAAGCTTGGTGCAAGGTTGGGAGCACTCCAAGATAACATGAAGGAGATTAGAGGGCAGTAGGTGTCATACTTAAGGGTCATGTTATCTTAAAGATGGCACAATAGGAGCACACCTGGGAAGGAGGAATAGGACCTACAAGCCATATCATCTGACCTCAGAAGTATGGCCTAACGCTATGTGGGAGACACAATAAGGGGAGGGACTGCGGGTTTGATCCCAAGGCAAGCTACAGATACAAGCACAAATAGTCCCATCAGTCACTCGGTCTCAACCATTCTTCAAGTCCAGAGGACAAATGCACAGCCAATATCGGTCTCTCATTCAAGCAAGGCAAAGGTCAAAATAAACATCAAAATATGTTAGGACTGTAACTAGCAGTCTTGCCATATAAAAGACAATGGATAATAGTCAACATCTCACTTTAGAGATCGTAAAGAACTTCAGCACTCTTTTCTTCTTTTCTATTCGAAGACTTGAAGGACTCCGAGTGCTCACAAATTTCTTCAATCTAAGGATCGTCACTCCAGTGCAACCGTTAGTATTTAGAATACTATTTAGGAAGGCTTACTCCTACAATTATATTAGAAGTATGAGGTGAATGTTGTGAGTATGTTCAGGATTTGCATATTCAACTTTTCATTTCTTTCTCTCATAAAAGTGCATACTTTTCTCACTATATTTATTGATTACTTTGATTATGTGATTTCAAGACAATGAGATTTAAAGTGATGTGCTTTCATTGTGCTCTGTACTCATGAGATGTAGTTAAGGATTCCAAGTACCATTCTTGGGCGGCATGTTACCGCGAGTTCCATGCAGGTAGAGGAATCCCCATGATGATCGAGGAGGGGCATTTCCATAGGGCTTCACATGATATCATGAATACAGAGAGTCCCTAAGTTGATCAAATAGAGAGTTCTCTCTGATGATTGGGTGGAGGTGTTTCATGAGTTGACCGATAAAGAGATTCTCCATGTCAGATGGGTGAAGTGATTCCCCGTTGTGTTGTGATGAATGTGTTTCGCATGTTGGCAGAGTAGAGAGATTCCTTGTGTTGAATGGTGGAGTGATTTCCATATTTGGTGTTCTTATGACAATTCCATGAATATATATGTTTTGTTCAAGAGGGTGATTCCTCACCATGCTCATGAATATATATGCTTTTGCTTAAGAGAGTGATTCATTGCCATTCTTATGAATACATATGTTTGGGCTCAAGAGGGTTATTCCTCGCCATGCCTAAAATATATGTGCTCTTAACCTTATTTACATGAATTGGTGCATGCAAATCCATTCTCATTGTCTTTCATTTTTAGTACTGTCATAGGTTTTAACTTACAGAGCTTTCATTGAAATCTCACTGTGGTGGTCCCACCTGAGGTTTCATTCTTTGGAACCATAGACATTTATGTAGATGTAGCCCAGGAGAATTATCCCGTGGTGGAAAGACCAGCCCAGCCTGAGGAATAGACACGGAGGCCTACCCTCGTTTAGTTCTAATTTGTAATTTAAGTTGTTTATTGTAATTAGGCGATGAACAATCTATGGTTTAGTACTTTTTTTATTTAAGTGATGGACTTATAATGATTTGTTACTGTATACAGGATGGAGTAATAGGGACATATGGATATTATTACTGTTAATGATGGATTAATTGTTCACTTCTTTGGTACTACTAGATTAGTGTTCGACTAATCCCCATACTATTTTCGTTGCGATTCTTGTCACACACGTGTGCTCTGCATACAGGCATACAACCCTCACTTGATCAAAAGGGGTACAACCCACTAATTGGCATCTCAAGCACCACGGTTCCTCGCCAAAGAACTATCGAGAGTCGAGGGTGCCACACATATTACTGTTATCAGCGTATGTGGTGTGTAACCCAACATTACATATCTTAGCATCTCGATAACCCTCCAAATCACCAACAAAGAGTCAGGGGTGTCTCAATTTATAGTTTTGCCCATCTTAACTTCTAATTTTACAATTTTTCATCCAAATCACTATCTTTAATTATTTCATTCATTCTTAAATCCATTTTCATTAAAAGTCAATTTAACACCTAAACGCACTATGAAACGCTATTTTACTTTAAATATTAAATTTCATTATTTCACTTGGATTGTATTACATATTTATATTCGTAAAATTTTTATAATTCAGCTTAAGTTATATACCATTAAATTAGACTTCTTATTTTATCCCTATTTAAATTTTTATAAAAAGTTTTTTGGAAACCCTAAACTAAACTCTTTATTTATTTTTACAATTAGATTTTTACCCCAAATTAAATTTATCTACACAATTAACCTCAAATCCTATTTTATTAAGCAGTTAATTAGATTATTTAACAGCATAAAACTCAAAATCACAAAATTAGGCCTTAACTAAAACTCTATAAATCCTCTCCCTTCAAAATTTCCATTTAAATTCTTCATGAATTCGGTGGCATCCCTAGTGCCTGGTCATGGTTTTTCGAGGAGCTATAGTGACCAGGATGCAACCCAGACGACCACATTCTTTACGTTAGTGGTAGTCTTGTGTGTTTGTATGCCATACCACACATGTATTAGTAAAGGGTATTAGTCGGAGACTAACACTAGAGATATCTCACATACTCATTCTTTACTAAAAATATCTATAAGTCAGTATTCCTTCAACCCAAATTTAATTACATACCAACATTTGTCTTCTATCCAAATCAAAATATAAAACACCATACATTGCTCGTCACCTAAGTATAATAAACATCTTAAACATAATGGGGACATGCCCCTATGGCTATTTCTTAGGCTGAACTGGTATTCTTCCTCGAGATAACCCTCTTAAGCTACATTTGTATCAAAGTCTAAGGTTTCGAGGAGTAAAATCGTAGTGAGACTATTGCAATGAGATTCTAATGAAATCTCAATAAATTAAAATCCATAATAGCATTAACAACGAGAGACAATGATGATGGATATGAATACACAAGTTTCATGTAAATAAGGCTAAAACCACATATCATAAGTAAGGCGAGGAATCACCTTATGAATGAGCAGGCATACGTCATAAGTATGGCAAGGAATCACCCTATGAATGAAAAGCATATATCATAAGCATGCGAGAAATCACCATATGAGCAAAACATCATATTCATGAATCATCACACATATCATCAAGTATGGGGAATCACTCTACCCATTTGACATGGAGAATCTCTCTACCTGGCCAACACATGAAATACATCCACAAAAATATTGGAAAATCACTCCACATATTCAACACAAGAAATCTCTCTACTCGTCAATACGTGAAATACATCCACTGAAGCATAATTGAGAATCACTCCACCCGTTCAACATGGGGAATCTCTTGACCTGGCCAACAGGTGAAATGCTTCCACTAAAACAAAATGGGAAACACTCCCCCTGATCAATACAAAGACGCTCTCTACTTGCATTATCATGTGGAACAGTATGGAGACAATCCATCCTGATTAGCAAGGATGGGACTAACCATAGTGATATTTCTCAAAATGTCTAAGAGTTTTGTTACTAAGACAAATGGGTTTAAAGGTCATTTATAGTGGCATACCTACTCATCCAATGGCATAAATTCCCTTATTAAAGCACATGATCTTTCAGTTACTGTGGCTCAAATTAGGAAAATTATTCTCTCGTGACCTTTTTGCTTTCCCATGTGAACTCCTTGTTCCCGGGCTTCCCCACAACACTTTTACCAAGGGTACAATTTTGGGCTGTAGCTTTTGCTCCTTCTAGTCTACAATTTGTATTGGCATTTTCTCGTAAGTAAGATTCGGTTGTGACTGAATCTTGCAGGCTAATTATTCAGGATTTTTGAGCTCTGAAACTCTTTCTCAAGGAGAAGACATGAAATACATCATGTACCTCATGGTATTCAGCCGATAATGCAACTCTATATGCCATTGGGCCCACCCTTTCCATTATTTGGTAAGGCCCAACATATCTCGTGCTGAATTTTTCTTTCTTTCCAAGTGTTTTCACGCCCTTCATGGGTGACACCATGATATTCACCCAATCACCTTCTTCGAATGTCAAGTCTCTTCTCTTTATGTTGGCATAACTTTTCTATTGACTTTGTGCTGTTACCATATTCTCTCGTATAACCTTGACTTGGTCCTTCATTTCTTGGATTAGTTTTGGTCCAATGAGTTTGCTATCCCCAACTTCATCCCAGTATAGAAGCGACCTACACTTCCTTGTGTATAGAACTTCATGCGGCGCAATTTGGATAGTCACCTGATTGTTGTTGTTGTAGGCAAACTCAATGAGTGGGATATGATCCTTCCAAGTGTCCTTAAAGTCCAAGCCACACACCCTCAACATGTCCTTCAGTGCATGGATGGTCCGCTCTGACTAACCATCTGTCTATGTGTGATATGGGCTTTTGAACCTTAATTTGGTGCGCATTGCCGCTTGTAGGCTTTTCTAGAAATGGTAAGTAGACTTTGGATCTCGAACTGACACCATAGTCATATGCACTCCTTGTAACCTAAATATTTCCTTTACATACAATCAAGTTGTCTTCCCTAGGGAATCTGTATTAGTAACTGTAAGAAAATGAACACTCTTGGTCAACCTATCCACAATCACCCATACTAAGTTCTCCTCGCTTGGAGTCCTTGGTAATCCAACTACAAAATCCATAGCAATATCCATTTCCACTCCAAGATGGGTAGGGCTTGTAAATTCCTAGGAGGTCTTTAATGTTTTGCTTTCACTTGCCTACATGTAGGGCATCTTGCAACAAAGTGGTCGATATCCAGCTTCATCCCTTCCCACCAAACCTTCTTCTTTAAGTCTTGCTACATCTTTATACTCCCTGGGTGTACCAAGTAAGGCAATGAATGAGCCTCGACAAGTATCCTTCCTTGATCTTTAAATTTTTGTCCAGATCAGACTTCGACCATTATACAGTAGGGTGCCATTCTTACTAAGATTGAAATGCATGGGCCCCTTCTCCTTTTTGACCCTTCACTGAATGTCTAGTAATTTCGAATCCTCTCTTTGCCGCTCCTTTGACTCGTCATAGTCTGTCGCCCTTATCTTCTGTAATGAGGTGAGGACTTCTTCCTGTTGTAAACTCTCTAATACTAGTCTCCTCATCCCAATGAGGAGAGAATTCATATTTGAAGGTCCAACCACGTCCTCTATCTGAGACTTCTGACTTGGAGCATTAGTGAGTGAATTGCCTTTCCTCGAATGATACTTGGTCTCGTACAGATAGTTGCTTATGGTTTCCAACCACCTCTTTTGCCTCAAATTGTAGTTCTTCTGGGTGAAGGGATGCCTCGGGCTCTTGTACTCCATGTATGTCTTGCAGGCTTCTCCATAGAAATAATGTCGCCAAATCTTAGAGGTGAAGATCACTGCCACTAGTTCCAAATCATAGGTAGGGTAGTTCTTCTCATGGTCCTTTAATTGTTGTGAGGCATATGCCACTATCCACCCTTATTACATTATGATGCATCCAAGCCCATATCTAGATGCATCACTAAAGACCACCATTGGCTTGTGAGGGATCTGCAAATGCTAGTATAGGAGCCTTGGTCAATCTTTCTATTTAATTCTTTGAAGCTCTGGTAGGATGAGAGTGCAATTTGGCTTCAATCCCATTTGTGGGATTTGTTGCAGTGGCTACACAATGGCGTCCTACCTCACATGCACATTCTAGGAGTAGCTTGTGGATACACCCCATATGTAGATACAAACTTTTGAGGTGATCCGGAGCTGTTTCCTTCACCCACAAATGTCATTCATTTATGGCCCGTCATCACATCTACCAGACTACAATGCTTACACTTAGCGATTGAGGCCACATTTACTTGCCTCTAGAAGTCTTGTATTTGTAAACAAACCACTTGTGTACATATTTGTGGTTGCAATCCGTCCTAAAACTGCTTTGCATGCATCACTTCCGTGGCAATGAGATGTAAGGCAAACCTCCCCAACCCTATAAACTTAGCGACATATTACTCAACCATCATGCCACCTTGGATCAAACTGGCAAATTCTTTTGACTTCTACTACCTCACTATGGTAGGGAAGTATCAGTCATCAAACTCCCTTTTAAACCCCTCTTAGGTGATGACTTCCATGGACTCCAGTTTCATGATTATCAGTTGCATCTTCGCATCTGATGTGAGAATTTATTTCACACATTTTCTTAGTCCTAATTGTTTTGATTCAGAGTGTTTGGTATGTTTCTTAGCTCGTTTGTCTAGAATTTTTGGTGTCTTTTATATTTATTTAATTCTTGAGAATTCTTGGTATTTTGTAGGTATTTAATTATTGAATTAGGTTGAAATTGAGATAATGTGAAGAGGCAGAAATCGGGCTAGGCCTAGAGCGCAAATCCTAGTTGGTATGGTCTAGTCAAATTAGAACACTGTTCGATTTTAGGCTTCTAACTGGAGCTATAGACCTTGGTTTTAGGTGTTGTTTGTCTTGATGGAAATCTAAGACATAGACCTAAAACTTTTATGAAGAGAACAAAATCCAATTCTGCCGTTTTGAAGTTCAAGACTTAGCAGAAACGTTGAAGTCTGAATCTGTCCAGAAGTTTACTATAGCCCATACCATATTTTGGTTTTCAGCCTGTATTTGCAGTTCTAGAAGTTAGAATAAAGCAAACTTAGGTGCGTTGGAAATCTGAGAATGAGATCTAATACTTTTGTGTAGGACCCAACTCCAAACTGTGTCGTTTTGATACTTTAAACCTAGCTGGAAGTCGGTCAGCCAAGAGTTCCAGATTTTCTGCAGCAAATATGGGGGAAATCAATTTTAAAATTTGAAAGGAGAATTGGTTTTGAGTTGATTGAATTTTCAGTTGCAGATATGGATGGCAGGTTTTTGAATTAGCTGGCACATAACAAAAACATTTTGAAATTAAAAATAGATGAGAACAAACAGTGATAAACTTCTAGCTAGCTATGTATTGAGAGAAGTCTAAAAAAAAGACTGGTAAAGAGAAAAAAAGGAGGATTGAAGGAGGAGCTGTAATTCCGGAAGGAAGAACGAAGCTCACGATTTTTGCAATTACAGAGTTCTTTTTTTTCTTTCTCTGATTTTTAGTTGCTGAATTGTTATTAAGGATGTTGAATTCGAATTTATGTTTGAGAAATAATTGGATTATTTTATTAGTTATGATTTGCTAGTTTTCTTATTTTAGGGCTAGGATGTAGTCATTGAATTTTGGATATGATTTGAGTATGGTTGTATTGAATACCCTTTGTTAATTGCAATTGGATGATTTCGGTTTTCATTCTTGCAATTTACTAGCCATGAATTGCATGCTTAAGATGTTGAATGAAGTAACGAAAGTTGAAGTTCAATATTAGTTCGTGAATTCATCAAACCTTGGCAGTGTAGTTTAAAGATAAATACAAACCTTTGTGACCTACATTCAAGAATTCCACCGAGCATAATGAATTTATATTTAATTTCTATGATCACGACTGTAGATATAGGATTAATATAGGTATAGGTGTTATACCTTGAAAGAGGATATCAGATAAAAAAGGGAATTTGGTCATTGTAATTAGCAAAATATTAATACAAGCAACCAGGTTTAAACTCATTGAAGGAATTCAATTGATGAAATCCAAGCCCTAAAAACCTTTCATATTTGATTTTTCAAGTTAAGAATCTGCAGTCAATCACATCAATTTGCGATCGTCTAAATAATATAAGAGATTTTATAAATTGGTACTTGAATCTCCTCCTTGTGGAAACGATACTCTTTTACCCTGTTCTATTTGTCACGGCCCATGTACTTGTGGTAAAGTCTAGGGACCATCAACATCCCACAAAACCGCTACTTCTCTATGAAATAAGTAGGTAGCATATAGCACCTTTTGCTCCTCCATGCATCCGCATATATCAAAGGTCCTTTCAATGTCTTTAATCTACTTTTTCAGCCTTCATCAACCTTTCATTCCAAAAGAATCCCGGATATCAATTGGTTAAGAATCGTTCGTACCTACATCCTCTTTGTTCAATGCGTGGGTGTTTAACTTGTTGTATTTGTAGTCGTTACTGGAAAAATTTATGTTGTCGCTGCAACATGTTCATCATACGGCTGATCTCTCAAGCCATGACTTGGTTTCAATCATTACAATTTTGATCCTCTACATGATTTCCCTTGGGCCGTCCATTACGAGGAATCCTCAGTCGCACCATATTGTATTCTTGCCAAATCAATCCAAGCCTCTCACTCTCACGCTCGATCCCAAACTACCAAGATTCAAACTTACTCACTAATAGATTGAGCCTATGATACTAGAGATTAAAGCATAACATGCTAAAGATCATAGCCTCATATTCTAGTATTGTACCTAAGTGCCATTATGAATTTACCCAGAGCTATAAAAGCTCCGATACCAAACTATGGTGCCCTTAGCCCTCGGTTGTGGTTGGTCAAGGAGTTGTGGTGCCCAGAAGATCTTGTGCATTCATATGCCAAACACACGTGTATTGAAAATTGTAGCGAAACTAGTAAAGTGTATTAGTCAAAGACAAACACTAGTACTACTAGATAAATTTCACATATTCATTACTAAAAATATCCATAAGTCACTATTCCTTCATTCCAAATATAATTACATACCAACATTTTTCCTCTATCCAAATCAAAATATAAAATACCATACATAGTTTGTCACCTAAGTATAATAAAAATCCTAAACTTTATCAAGATTATAAACTTAATGAGGACAAGCCCCCATGGCTATTCTTTAGGCTAGACTGGTCCTTCTCCCTCAAGGTAACCCTCCTGAGCTACATCTCCATCAAAGTCTACGATTACGATGAGCGAAATTGTAGTGGGACTAGCACAATGAGGTTTTAACGAGACCTTAGTAAGTCAAAACCCATAACAGCACTAACAATGAGAGACAATGGTGATGAATATGAATGCACAAGTCTCATGTAAATAAGGCTAAAACCACATATCATTAGTAAGGTAAGGAATCACCCTCTAAATGAAAAAGCATATGTCATAAGTATGATGAGGAATCAACCTTTAAATAAAAAATCATATATCATAAGTATGACGAGGAATCACCCTCTGAGCAAAACAACATATTCATGAGTCATCATACATATTACCAAGTACAAGGAATCACTTCACCCATTCGACACGAGGAATCTCTCTATCCGGCCAACACGTGAAATGCATCTACCAAAACAAAACGAGGAATCACTCCACCCATTCGGCACCAGAAATCTCTCTACCTAGTCAACATGTGAAACACATTGACCAAAACATAACGAAGAATCACTCCACCCATTCAACCCAGGGAATATGCACTCGACCAACATGTGAAATACATTTACTAAAGCAATATGGAAAATTCTCCACCTAATCAACGTGGGGACTCTCTACCTACATTATCATGTTGAACATTATGAAAATGTCCCATCCTAATCAACACGGGGAATCCCTCTGCTTGAGTGAAACACGTGGCAATGTACCACTAGGAATGGTATAGGGAATCACTCAACCCGATCCTAGGAGCACGAAGCACTTTGCACTTTGAAATCACATCATCAAAGTAGTCAAAAATCATGATGAGAAAAACATGCACTTTCATGAGAGAAATGAGAGTGAGAAGTAGAATATGAAATCCAGAACATACCTATAGGCATTTACCCCACATTACTAGCGTAGTAGTAGGAGTGAACCTCCCTAGACAATGACTAAACACTAAGGGTTGCACTAGAGTTGTCGGTCTCATTGTTGATGAAGACTCTGAGCTTTTAACCTCCTTGAAGTCCCGAATACAAGAAGAAGGAAAATAGAGTGTATTGAAGTACTTAACGATCTTGAAAGTGAGATGAAGATTATCATTCAAATGCCTTTTATATGGTAGGATAGTCAGTCCTGATTCTTAAAGTTCTTACCTCTGATTGATTGAAAGAGTGGTCTTGAATTTTGGTCATCCACACGTCCGTTGGACTGAATAATGGAAGAGACCGAGTGGGCTGATGGGACAAGATGCGCATGTCCCTGCAGCTTGCCTTGGAACCAAGCGCTCATTTCGTCTCCTTATGAAAATCACCCATGTGGTGTTAGGCCTTACTTCTGAGGTAAGACATATGCCTTGCATGTGACGCCCACAGATTCCGCTTGGGATCGGACAGACTCTGAAGCGTTGGGACATGAAACATAAGGTTACTTGGCCCCGTTAATGACAATTAAAGATGCAATGCACCTAGCATGCTTCTAGCAATATGTAATATTTGCAGCGGATAATTTTTTTTCTTTGAACAATACTATGCACCAAAAGAGATTCATCCCAAAACAGTGAAACATAATTCATAAATTGAACGTGATAGACGTTTAAGATTACAACATAAGTAAAAAAAGGTCTATCATCATAAGAGTACGGGAGACATGGCTCTTTAAGTACAAGTGTAAGCAAAAATTTCTACTAGGCTAATCTATCAAGTAGCTCGCGCAACTCAATCAGGCATGCCATAATAATATCGATAAATCGGAGCATGGACGCTACGAGCTCCGCATCATGCCTTCGTTGCCTAATCGACCATCTCTAGTCGGTCAACCTTTATTTCTTCTCCTGGTCCTAACACATGGTCTACTATTTCGGGGGAAATGGCAATTGAGATTACCACAATTAAATTTGATTATAAATCTTAGCAAGTTAGCAAAGAACTTAAACTGATAGTTTAAATATACATGCATGACAGTAAAAGTATGAATGTATAACATGATCATAAATAAGCTTGACGTGACTTGATAAATAACATAGCATGTGCTGACATGACTTGAACTGACATGAATTGAACTTGAACATGGACTGAACTTGAACTTGAAATAACATGAACGTGAAATACATGAACTTGGAATCTTCAATAATTAAGAAACGTGAACATATGGGTGCTACATGGTTCTCGTTGAGCCGTTTGTCCCTTTCGATACGGCATCACATCACAAGTATTTGTACCAGCTGTGAGTGCGTTAACATACGTATCAGTTCACATGTATCTGCACATGCTATGAAAAACGTAATGTACGTATATATCCCATGTCAGGTATCTATACCCGCATGAGTACATATAACATGAAATTGAACGCATGGGAGACACCATTGGTGAATGGCCTGTTGTCGGTACTTTGTAAAACCAGGAAATTTCACACTTATTTTGACACTCCATCGTAAACAAATGAGTTCGATATTACTCTATCCTAGCACTTAGGGTTGTGAAAAATATAAACAAACTTGACTTGACGTGGAAAAACTGTTTTCAAGACACTATGTATTCGAGACATCACGTGACATGAAACAAAAGAACAAATAACTTGACGTAATGTAACGTGACAAGTACGTGATATGGGTGACATGACATAACATGAAACTGATGAACATTTTGCGACATAACATTACATGTAACAGATGAAATTTTGTAACATGACAAAGCATGTATCAGATGACATTTTGTAACATGGCATAATGTGAAATAGATAAACAATTCATGTCATGGGGTAATGTGTAACAGATAAACATTTTGTGACATAATAAATATATAACAGATAAACATTTTCTTATATAATAAGATGTGTAACAGACAAATAGATCATGATATGATAAAATGTGTAATAGACATACATGTCGTGACATGACATAGCATGGCATATATAAGAACATAATGTAATACCCGAGTCCTACTACGTAGGTTCTTACGTCATTTTATTAATTCTTTAAGTTAAATATTTTGAGATGAAGATTTTTATTATTTTTAATTATTTTATTGTAAGATGAGAATGTTTTATTTTAAAATATGATTTATTAAAATAAATTAAGGGTATATTATTAAGACTTTGAAATATTTTTCCTTAAACCCTTTAATTTTTTTATTCATTTAAGAAATGGCCCAATTATTCTCTACCATAGGATGGGTAGGTGAGGGAAATATCTTCCCACATTCAATCTCCACAATTCATCTTTTAGCTTATGGGATAAGTTTTAACTAAAGTAACTAAAGTTCTTTTCTCCCTTGGACCCGTAAGCTTCCTAAGCAAGCCACTAAATTTTTTTCCTTTTCCTTGCACCCATCGGTTAAGGCAACAAAAGAGAGAAGAAAAACAAAAAACTATCCTAAGGCATTCTACTCCTACCCGTCGGCCCCTCACCCAAGAAAGAGAATTTCATCTTCCTTTCCAAGCAAGCTAAAGCCGATGCACACCATCCTCTCTTCTTCTCCTCTCTTTTCATCTTCAAGAAACCAAGTTCCCATCATCTCCTTCAAGCCATGCCACTCCATAGGAAGGGAAGAAAACTTCTTCCTCCATCTCCAAGATGTGTGTACTTCATCTCTACCCATTTTTGGTTTTGCCTCAAAGCTTGGAACCAAAGCTTGATTTCATCTTCCAAATGGTAAAATCTTGAAGGTAATAGACTTTTGGTTTATTTCCTAGTATGATTTCCATATGGGTTTTTATTTTCATCATTTACCTTACCCATTGATGTTTCAGTTTTGGGGTTTAACACAGTGCCATCATCATTTACAGGGCCATACCAACATTTGGTCTTCCACTTGTGTTTTGAAAGGAGCCAAGAGCTTAAGGTAAAAATCCTAATTTGACTCATTTGTTTTAATGTGATTTTGGAAGCTCACTAAGTTGTTTTAGCTTGTGTTTTGATGTGTTTAATTTCCTATGTTGAAAATAAATATGCATGCCCTGTTTATGGCCCAAACCACATGGTATTATAGTTGTTTTGCTATATATTTTTCTATACTTCAAAAATGCTATGTTGTTCTTAAACTTGGTTTAATCATAGGTGATTATTAAAGTTATTTTAAATTATATATGTTGGTATTATGTGCCTTGTGTTGAGGTTTGGTTGGTAATCTATATGTAAGGCCCAGTCTATGAGCCCGGACCAGTGCGCGAAAGGCCCAGCCTTTTCTTGGATGTATTTCGAAATGGCGCCATTTTGAGTAAGCATTTCCTTCTTCCTCAGCTCCCCGATTCCTTCTCCCTCTCTTTCTCTTTCGGTTTCTTTTTTTTTTTCTAGTTTTGCCCCGTGTCCCTCTCTCTCCCCTAACCTACTCCCCTTCCCGAGTTCCTCTCTTCTCTTCGTTGGGTCTATTTGTGAGTCCGAAATTCATGCCCTAATTTTCCTACACATTTTTCCTTTCGGTTTTTTTCCCTCTTAATCAATTTCTCTCTTGTGCCCCCTCCATTCTTCTGTAGATTGGGTGTTTCTCTCTCGCGTTGCTCCACATCTGCAGATTTGGGTGTTTTTTTTTTCTCTCACGCGTCCTTCCATTTCTACGGTTCGGTGCGTCTCTCTCCCTCGCGTTTTCCTCTATTGCTCGGTAGTGGAAGAACTGTAGTTTTGAGCAAGAAACAATATTTCTAGCCTTGGTTGCCGAGTACTTCTCTAGTGGGTAATTTTTTGTTCTCTTCTCTCTTCCTCTTTAAGATTTCACATCGTTCTTACTCTTACTCGAATGGTTGTTGAAAATAAATTTTTTCCTTCTAGTGCAGCCCATGTATTGGGGGTGTTCGTTCTGTGCACCTTGTGTTTGTTGTAGTGCAGTGAGTTCGAATTTCTACTCGGTTTCACATAAACGTTGAGCCTTCACCGTAAGTTTTTCTCTTCGTTGAGTATTTTATAAATTTTGGTTTGTTGGTTTGGTGTTTTAGAAATAAATAGAAGGGAGTTTTGTTGGGTGCCGATTAACATCTAGAAGTGTTGGGATTTTTCTTTTGTGGAGTTGTGAATGGAGAGAAACGTGCAATGTGTAGTGTTGTTTTGGTTAAATTGTTGGTGATTGCTTGGGATTATGAGCTGCTGAAATAAGTGTGATTTATTGATGATTTGAATTGAAATTGGTTTTGATGGTTGTATTGGACAATACTGAGATTGGTATAGAGTATTTTGGGTTGAAGTGTGGGCTGTCCAGATTGTTATTTGGTTGTTTGAGTTGGATTAAATTTGCTGAAATATGGTCTAAAAATTGGGTCTTAAATTGTTTTAGACCAAAATTGTGTTGTTGGACTTTAATACTTAGTTTATATATATTATTTTTTATGAATAGGTGACGAGACTGATAGAGACCGTATTCAAGGCGTAGATAATACGCTGCAGGAGTCAGGTAAGTGGGGATCCTAAACTAGGCTTTATATGAGTTATTAAGACTGAGGTTGACTTTCTGAAAATTTTGCATATTTTGTGATTAAATTAGAACTTGGGAAAACAAAACCAACCTCGGTCGTTTATTTGCGTACTCATGAAATCTGTGTGGAAAAGAAAAAATATTTTCTGATATGCATTGTGTAGACATGAGCTAAATTTTGTTACGATGTCTCTGAAATATGAAAAAGAGCGATATTTAATAATTCTGAAAAATTGTGCAGTTATTTAGAAACATGCTCTGACTTTTGTTTTCAGTATTTAAGAATGACCTAGTTATGTTTTGGAACTATATTCTGTTTTGATATGGCATCTGAAAACCTTTGGCTTGGTGTACTGATTTTGTATCCGACTCTGTCTTTGCTTTGCTCTGCTCTACTCTGTTATGCTTTGCTCTGTTTGAGTTGGTACTAACTTCTCTGTCTCTGAGTGCACCCATTTTGGAAACAAAGTGGTTTTATTGTGATCTTTCCTGTGTGCACACTCAGGGCAACGAGAAGAATAAGGGAAAGATTTCACCTCTGTCTCTGCCCGGTTTGGCCACCGGGGATAGCACAACCCTACCACGGGGGTGAAACATGGTCTCTGCTCTGTAAGATGCTCTGTTTTGATGTGATGATGATGCTCAAGTTATATTACGCCAAAGTACTATGGGTTTTACTTGTCTCAAAACCATCGCTCTGTTACTTTTGAAAACATGTTCTGTTCTGCATGATAACTCTGGAAAATATTTTGTTCTGCATGCTATACTTGGTAAATGCCCATGTTTGCACGCTAGCATATGTCCTCTACTTGCTGAGTTGTTGATAACTCACCCCCTTTCTTCATAATATTTTCAGATGATGTGGATAGTCCAACTGAGGACCTGGATTAGATTGGTGAGCATGATTAAGCTGATGAGAGGATGTTAGAAGAAGGAATTCTGATGTCCTTTAGTTTTAATGTCTCTTAGATTTAATTATATCTTGGGTCTAGTAAGACTTATGAAATTTTAGTTTGGTTCGTTATGACTACCGGGAGATTGTGGACTCCTTAGTTTATTTTTGCTGCGGTAATGACTTTGTGGAGTTTTTAAGGTGGTTATTTAGAATACATGAGATTGAGTTTTTCTAATAAAGTTTTTGGAGATTTATTTTAGTTGTGTTGGAAAACATGTTTTTAAGTGACAGGTAGTAATTCTCCAAGCCGCCCGAGTTTGGGGCGTTACACTATATTTAGGATGATAGAGGTTCGGTTTAAAGGTTTTGCTTGGGTTTTGTAATTTTATATCTTGCTTTTAAAAGGTATTAAGTGAGTAAAGCATAAGTTTAAGTGTTTAAAAGTTTGCTTATGAGTAACTTTGATATACCTTATGCTACTTTAATTTTAATGGGATATGTTATCTAAACTACTTAAAATATTGCTTGTGTGGTTAGATTATAGCATAGTTGGTTTAGGTAGAAGAGATTAATTGTGCATGCTATATTATGATATGTAAAGCTATCCAAGTCCCCCTAAGTCCATGTCATGCCATGTCTTGATGTAAAAATAGCCCATTTATGTTGTCCCTCGTTTAGTTAAATTCTACCTAACCCAAGAGTCCAAAACATTGATAAGCTAACATTTTTATAATGAGGGACCACAAGTTGATTTAAAAGGCATGTTTCCTAAGCTTGTTTAACCTACTTGAGATGCCTAAATCTATTTTAAAGCCCACTGTTGAGAATTTTCAGATTTTATCTCCTAATGTTCATAACCCAAAGTGAGATTGAACCAAATAGACCTTGCTTGAAGCCTATGAATTCCTAACTACTTTTCACGTAAGCATTTAAAATAGCCTTTCCATAGACAATTAGCATGTCTTAATATTTAGTTATTTCTCTTGTAAGTTGAGGTTAGGAGTAGTCATTTGGATTAATGCTAAGCATAGAAGGAACGTTAGATTGTAATATCGTGGTTTTCTCTTTTAAAGGGAGGACTAAAGTATATTGTATGAGTATTAACACGCTTATGCCATTTATTGGAATAGGACCTATATTGACGTTGGAAGTATCTAGGAGCATAGAGGTAAGTAGCTATGACCATGTTTCTTACACCAAGTTCTCTTTATAAAAGAATATCTCTCTCTCTTTTCAAATGTTCTTATAAAGAAAGAGTAGATGTATATATCATGTACAAGCCATTTCTTGATAGCCCCTGTTAAGCACTCTATCGATTATAATTGTGTGTATGTGTATAAGGTAATGCATGCACGTAGGTTCTAAGCCATGAGATTTCCATACATGCTCTCTCAATAAACTTATTGATTATTCATATACGTAGTATAGCATGAAAATGTATCTTGTTCATAAAAATGCATGTGCATCGGAGTAAGAAAGATAATGAAAATGTTTTGATTGCAAAGGAAAAGAAATGAATGTCTCATGCTTTATGCTTCAAATGATGCTTTAAATGAGTTTTAAAATTTCCCTATGAACTGATGCTTTAAATGATGCGAAGAAAGTGTTTCAAAATGCCCCTATGAACTCATGCTTTAAATGACGAGAAAAAAAGTGTTTTGAAATGTCCCTATAAACTGATGTTAAAATGTTCATATGAACTGATTTTTTATGGATGCCATGAAAGATGATGTTTAAGCTCATACTTTTTATGTTCTTCCATGAATGAATTGTTAAATGAAAATAATTGAAAAGAAAGGACTGACATGAATGAAAGAAAGAAATGACTGAATGAATGAATATTTTATTGTATAAAAATACGTAACGACCATATGAATGAAAATGGTACTGAATGAATGAGCAGATTGTAATGCCGGGTAAATAGTACTGGTAGTGCACCCAGTGTTGCCCCCTGGCTGAAAGGGATTCCCTACCTATGGCCACGGGCAGAATCCAGGTCCAAAGGAAGACCGCTAACCCTAACACATAGGGCATAATAGTGTGTACCGGCCAAAGAAAGTGAAATATGAAAGTATAGTTATTTCTTCAAATGTTTATGCATGAAAGCATAGTTATTGCTTATTTCTTAAATGTTAATGCATGAAAGTATGGCTTATTCCTTAAACTGTTATGCATGAAAGCATTTTCAAGAATTAGCAAAATGTTTATGTATGCATGTTTTTAAAAGAAAAAGAATAGATGCCTAGTATATTCACTGCATGGTGTACTACTTACTGAGTATTCAACTAACTTTTGTGTTAAATATTTTAAACGTCCAGGTAATGACGAAGAGGCTGGGGAGCAAGGCATTACTACAGAGAGAGAGGCAGACGCTTAGTGTCTTCCTTGTTGGTTGATGGGTTATGTTATGGGTGTTGCTTTTATGTTGGGACAGAGTCTCTTTCTAACTAGAATATTTATGTTTTTTTTTTTAACGTATAATGGACTCTAAGAGTCTTTTATGGATGAATATTTGAATAGAATGTCTATTAAGCGTTTCTTTTATTAAATCGGAAATTAGAATACACGTGTGTCATGTTCATGTTGATCACATGTTACTAGAAAAAAAAATGAAAGAAAGAAAAGAACAGGTATGTACGTCGCGATCCCACCCTTCTTGGGCTGGGGTTGTGACACGTAAAAACATGCACAACTATTCTCTTACCAACATACATACACAATATTATGATAGTAAGTTAGAGGCTAATTTACAGTCAGCGTAGCGTGACGAATTAAACACGTGAATTACAAGAAACTATAAGGACATAATTTTAAATGTCAAAAACTCCTCACTAACAGTTTAGAAACATTATAAGAAAAAAAAAAAAAAAGAACTGACTTAGAGTAAAATTATCATTTTATCCCTCTACTTGTGGGAAAATGATCATTTTACCCCTAACTTAAGGATTTTATATCCTAACTCCAAAACTCACCAAAATATATATTTCTCATATAAATCTTGTCCTAAATCCAAATATTTAATTAGGGAGATTTAAAACATATCACAACTAGGTCAAACATGCATAGGCAGAAACATGTATAGGCCAAAATCGTAAATTTTGTTGCAATTCCTATCCAACCCTCATTCTTAAACAAAAAATATGCAACATAAAAAAAATAAAAAATAAAAGGAAGAAAAAAAATCATATCCTATGCTCAAATAACATACTAGAACAATCAATAAAACTCACATCACAAAAACCACAAATTTTTTCAATACAAAACTTCAATTTTTTTAACCTTAAGCACAACCCTTAATGTTCAAGGTTTTATCTCTTTTCAAACAAGTCCAAGAACTCCAAAAGTTTAATAACAAACTCTCAATACATTCATAACACATTCTTAGGAGCTATCATGTGATACCCCATACGATATGGATAAGGGTAGGTGGTGTATCGGATCCTACATTGCTTGGGAATGAGAAGTTCTTGCTCTTTATAAGGTTCCAATGGAGCTCCAATTGTATCATTGACTAGTCCTTTTCGAGTATGAGCCATGTGGTTTGGGCTTTCCATTGGGCCATTACAAATGGTATCAGAGACTATCCCAACCAGAAATGTGGGACTTAAGCCATGCCATCTACAACAGACAGGCCCGAAGAGGACGTCGGGAATTTAAGGGGGGTAGATTGTGATACCCCATATGATATGGATAAGGGTAGGTGGTGTATGGGATCCCACATTGCTTAGGAAGGAGAAGTTCTTGCTCTTTATAAGGTTCCAATGGAGCTCCAATTGTATCATTGACTAGTCCTTTTCGAATATAGACCATGTGATTTGAGCTTTCCATTGGGGCCGCCCTGTTCCCGAAGGTCCGGAGAGTTAACTTTTAATACCTCAAATCAACTTAAATAGTACAACTATAAAATCCGAAAAATCCAATAAAATATTAATCAATTTAATCAATCCAAATATCTAAGTTCCTCCATGGGGACAATAAAGAAAAACTCTATAATATAAATTAAAAACTCTCTAAAACTCGAAATTATCCTTAACTCATCAAATCAAAATATCCGAAACATAAATTCAGTTTACTAACTACGACTCTCAATTAAGCACTTGTACCCTCGGACACATATTCCACTCTGATCATCATACCTGCTAAAACTTTCTACTCTTGTTCTCCAATTGAACCATCAAAATTGTCTGAAAAATATATGGAGATAAGGGGTGAGTTATCAACAACTCAGTAAGCAGAGGACATATACTAGTATGTAAACATGAGCATTTACAGAGTTCAGAATACAGAACAAAAATATTTTCTTTTAGAATGTAGAATCAGAATAATGTTTTCAAAATGCAGCGTCAGAACGTATTATCAAAAATATCAGAGTGAAAGTTTGAAAATATTTATAATCAAAATCCTTTTGGCATAGCATAAACTGAAACATCACATCTTATCTTATCATATCAAAACAAATACCATGTTTAACCCCCGTGGTAGGGTTGTGCAAACCCCGGTAAACCGAGCAGAAACAAAATGTGAATCTTCCCCTTATTTATTCTCGGAGTCCCGAGTGTGCACATAGGAAAGACCATGTAGAAAACTACTTTGTTTCTAAAGTGGGTGCACCAGAAACAGAAAAGTTGGTACCAACCCAAACAGAGGCCACAGTTTTACACCGGTGGTGAGGTCAGAACGGAACAGAAACAGAAACAGAATGTTATGCTAGAGGTTTTCAGAAATCACATCAGATCATATCAGAGTACAGAAAATCTTCAGAACAGAAAAAAATCATTACACAACATAATTTATGCACAAAATTTCTTATTCGCTCTCTTTTTCAAAGTTCAAAAACATAATGTCAAAAATAAGTTCATGTCTACACCAGTCATGATAGAAAATAATTTATTCTTAAACAGAAATCTCATGAGTAATGCAGAACAAATAACTGAGGCAGTTCAAATTTCTTTTCAACATCAAATATGTATATTTTCCAAAAAATAACCTCAGCTCATTTTATTTTAAATACAAAGTCTAGCATAGGAACCCCGCTTACCTGAACTTCTTAGCTTTTTCGAAATTCCTCAAAAAACGTCGGACAATAATTAATCGTCACCTATAAAATAATCACGTAATTCTCATAAATTTTCAATTAATTACGTATTTCGATATTTAATCCTAAGCTTATAAAATAACCTATTTAATTCCTCAAAACCTAAAATTACTAATCATCACTTTCTAAAATCGTCAATGCTAATTTAATACTATGACTAAAACATTTAAAAGTCATACATATTTATTAATGAAAACAACTTATGAAGTTTAATACTGAGTAATATAATTATCCCAAAATATTTTAAAATAAACCATAACTATTATTAAATAGACTAAAACATATCTAAAATGTAAAAAATAACATTACACCAATATTGTTTACTATTAAAATAAATCTTTACTTAATAATATATTAAAAAATACTTAAGTGACTTTCTTTAATCATAATTAAAATGTTCAAAATAAAATTTCACACTTTCAGTAAAAATAATACGTTACACTTAGTATAATTTAAAAAAAAATCCTATATAATCTCAGTACAATATCTTATACATCCCACAAAGGGTAATATTGTAATTATTAGTCAAAACATTTCCTAAACTACGGAAGTTTACGGAACAACAACAAAAACATACAAGCAACAAGACAACGCCGCGCGGTTGGAGAGTAACGGAGGACCTACCGAGAGAAGTGGAGCTGCGACGGAGTTGGGCGGGTGCGCTAGTGGTGGTGGGTACTGCGGCGGTGCACTGGAAGAGAGAGAGAGAGAGAGAGAAAAACACGATGAGAGAGAAACAAAGAAGACGGAGAAGCAGTGCAAGCGTTAGGCAAAAGCTCACCGCGAGGGACAAGACAGAACTGAGGCAGCTCCAGGCTGACGGAAAGGTGACAATCGGCGGATTCTGTGGCTAGCCTGATAGTTTTCCCGACGTACGGTGGTGACCAACAGAAATAGTGGTGATGCTCTGTTTTTTAGAGGAGAAGTAGGGGCTCTCCTATTTTTCTTGGTGATGGTCAGCGGTGGTTCCGTGTGGGTTCACGATGCTTAAGGAGGTGTAGACCAGGTTCGTTGGGAAGGCGGCTGCGATGGCTTCCCGCGGCATGCAACTCGGTGCACGCTACGCGCAGTAGGAAGGCAGAGGCTTCCTGTTAAATTGGCGTGGTGCTTTTCGAATGGGTGAGGACAGGTTGCGGTGATCCTGGGACAGTGTGGGTCGTGACTTGTGGAGGTTGGTTTTGTGCAGCAGCTGGGTGAGCCGCGACTGGGTGGGTCAAGACCGAGCTAGACTGTTTGCAAAGAGGAGGAAAAATGCTGGGCTAAGGTTTTGCGTGGGAGGGCAGCGGCAGGAGCTTTCTTCGAATACAAATATATATATATATATATAAATATATATATAGGTGGTTGAACAAGAAAAGAAAACCCTAGAGGAGGAGACGTGTGAGCAGATGAAGATGAGTTGTGTGTGAGCATGCACGACGTGAACGAAAAAAAAAAAATAACTTACATGAATTAAGAGATAAAGACAGAAAGAGAAGAAAACAAAAATGAAACATGCGGGAAAAAAAAAACGTGTGCTAAAAAATAAAATAAAAAAAGAATAAACTAAAACAAAATAAATAAAATTGAGCTTGATTGGGTCCAGGTGTTACATATCATGCTTTTACTCATCAAGTCAAAACCACAAAGTCAAAAGTCACAAAATCCCAACAACTTAAAGCATTCAACTTTCACACTTTCACTAAAACTGAAAACTATGTGGTTTGGTTCTAATCAAACCATTAGATTTGAAACATTTCATGAAATAAATCACAAATGAAAAACATCATATGGTTAATAATCAAGTCCTAGAATATATCTAAGCATCAAACCTAAGATCACATGGCAAAATTTGCATCAAAACATAGATCTACCCTTAAACCTCAAATACAAGACTTATCTGAACCTCTGCATGCATAAAAATTTGTATCTTTAAAACCAACATCATAAATCCTCAAAATAATAGCGTAACATGTAAATCAAAGTCCTACAAACTTCATATGTAAATATTAAAGCCATTGGAGCATGCTTTCACAACAAATGATTCAAACTTGGTCAAAACATAATATGTTTTCAACTTCCTAGTTTTCAACTTTTTAGATCTTTGTAAAACTCTCATAAAAAAAATTATAACATGCAAAACATATTCATAAAAATTGTAAATTATCATGTTAACTATAAACCATAGAGAAATCATATAAATATTTGGCCAATAACTTGGTCAAAATTATCAAAATATCACACATTGTCCAGACTATTGCCTAGAATGAACTCTTCATAATTAAACCAACTTTTCACCATCAAATGACCATGAAAAATTAACAAAAATTATACCACAAGAATTTAGACCCAAAGAGGAACAACTTATGTTATGATACTTTGTGAGAAAACACTTACAATAGCTTCAAAACGTCGAGCAAGAAAAGCCATAAAAACTGTCCAAGAGCTCATTTGGTTTTTTCTTCAAGAAAAGGCTTTAAAAGTGACCAAATGCGAGGGGAATAGACAAGGACGACACTTAAGCATCTGGAAGGGTGATAGGAGGTGTGTGAAAGACACTTTGAATGATGGAGTGTCAGCCAAAACCAGGTGCTGCTGCCCATGGTTTTCTGCCTAGTGCTACCGTGTGAGAGGGAAGGGGTGAGGTGGCTCTTGGCCTTCCCATTAACCACTATTTGGGGGGTGAATTGGATAGTGAAAGGACTGCCATGGCAAGAGAAAAACCTCATCCACAAGCCTTGCCTTGGTGGCTCAATTTTGTAGGCCTTAACCGAATGGACTTCCATATAGGGTTTCAATCGGGTTTGGTTGGGATTTGTTTGGGTTACTATCAAACTCAAACCCAATTTTTCTTGGCCCAATAAAATCACCAAGGTTTAAAAGAATAAATAATGATATAATAACATGAATTTGAGTGGTTAATAGCATGTAGAAGTGATTTAATCAAGTGATTAAATACTAAGCTAAAACCGAGTTCAATTAGGGTTTAGAGGCAAATTTTTGGGGTTTGGAGAAACCATTTGGGATTTTAGTTTTCACAAAGATTTTGGGGTTTCAATTGAATTCCAAGTGTTTAGGGTTTCATTAGGGTTGAAACCCTCTTTGGTTTTGGAACAAATTAGATGGTTGGATGGAATAAGGTTTTACTTAGATGGCATAATCACAAAACTTGATTTCCTTCACATTTCCATCTCTTGGTTTTTCTTGGTGCCAAGTGTCCAATACTATTTACCAAGTGTGGCTAAGATGTTTCCAAGTGTCTAAATAAACATTCTCTAACCTAATTTGGACATTTTACATTGTGATTTTGAAAACACTGGTCTGGGTGATAACACTGATGCTACTTTTCACTCCGAAAAAGTGAAAAATAAACTTTATACTATAAAATCCTAAATAATCATACTAACCTTAAAGTGTAAATTGTTTATCAAAATTTGATTCTGAAGTGCCTTGAAAAACTCAAAACGCATTTTCGAACAAGCGTAATTCCAAAAATTGAAAATTGTTTTGTTGCGCCATAAAATCATAAATATTCATTTGAGTCTAATGGTGCAGACTGTTTCTCATTCTAAAGCTTCTAAGTACCTCAAATAAATAAAATTACATTTCTGGCTTCATAGTGAGTGGTAACACTGACTACACTGACAGTCGAATCGTGAAAACTTTTGGGATTTTCACAAGGTTCTTAAAACCTAAAGAAATTTCTCCGTTGAATTTCTAGCGGGCTGTTACATTGCAGGTCCATATTCCTCATTTCCCAATTGTGCTCCTATTGAGACGTCATGGTTGGAGCACAGGCCTTGGTACGTCATATGTTACCCTCTAGGCTCCTCCATGTTATCTCATAGCGTTCTTAGCTTTGTACTGGGATTTCGATTGCCCACTGCCCACCACCTTACATACAGTTAACATATCCTTTGCTCGCTCGGTGTGAAGCGAACTTCCTAGTCGCCTTGTTCTCTTTGTGCTGCTCGTACCGACCAAGCTCTATATAACATGCTGCTCACCTTACTTTATTCCTAGTTGTATGTTGCTCTCCTGGCTGCCATCTTCCTGCTGGCGTTTCGCTCATGTGAGGGGATTCCTTCCTTGGTTAAGAGTAATCCTCACAAATTCAACTCCCAAGACTTCAATATTATCCCCACATCAACGTATATACACAAAGTACACAAAACAATTGAACCCTAATTTTATATATCAAAATTAAAACTCCCTAATAAAATACTAAAGTTTTCAACATTTAATCACACACATAATCATCTATAATCAATAATAACACCATAATTTGAAAAAACTACATAAAACTAAGGATATAGAAATTTACCAACCAACCTTCCAAAACTTAAGCAAAACTCCTTGTTTGGTGATTATTAAGCTGAGCGTTTTGTTTGTACCTTAAAGATTAGATCAGGTCTGATGGAGAATTTTGGAGTGGGTTGTGTGGAAAAAGTTGAAAGAGATAGATGAGAGGGTTCGGTTTCAGCTTTACAAATGGAGGAAGAAGAAAGAAAAAATAAAACATAAGGTAGAGATACCCTACAGAATTGGTGTGTGCGAGTGGATAAAACTAATTTGGACTTGTCTTTGTTCAAGTCAGATGGGACATGTGTTTACACATGAATTTGCCTCCCCCTAGTGTTGGATGCCAGTTAGCATGGTTGGTCTACTGTCCAGTGTAGATCATGATCATCAAGGACTGCCATGTGGCACCTTTTTTTTTTAATTTATTATTTTAATAAATTCTAAATTTTCAAATTAAGGCCTATTCACTTTTCTTTTTGTCTAATTTGATTTTTTTAAGTGTCTTTATAAGATTTCTGAAAGTTTATGATCTTACGGGATTTTTCTTACAGTTTGAAATCGGTTCACCCGATTTGGTTTTCGTTTTCTTTCATCTTCTATTTATTTTTTTTATTTTATTAAGACATTTTTATAATTTACATGATACACCTATCTATGTGATATAATTTAATTTTTAAAATAAATTTTAAAATTTAAATCTTACAAATCAAATTATTTTATGTGAATGGTGTGTGGTATAAATACCTTTAAATAACACTACTTGGCCTTAATGTTACTAAACTAATTAAGTACTGTTGTTTATTTTTTGTTTGTTCGTTTTTTATTTCTTGAAAATGGGCTAGGGTTTTACTAACTATTTATATTTTATATTCACTTTTTATATCATATATTTTTAATGACTGTATCTAGCATTACTACATTCCTATTTGAAGTCCTAGCATTACTTATTTGATTTAAGGCTTGGCTGAAAGTTGTTCTGATCATCAAATATTAAGGCTCGCTTGAATACTTAGAATATCTTAACATATATGTTAATAGTAGTGAAACAGTTTGATTTAAGATATTTTGTTAGGTTTTGAAAAAAAAAATTTGAATAAAGTTATTATAAAGTTAAAATTTTGTTTGAATATAATTTTTGTTTTGAAATTTAAAAAAATAGTATTTTTTTTTTTTGACTTTGAAAAAGTTGTAATGATTAGGTAATAATTAGATAAAAAAAATTAAAAAATTTGTGTTTGAGTGATATTTGAGAATGAAATATTTGAGAATAGTTGTGTTGCCAAACGAGCCTTATCTCATAATATATGTGAATATGAGTAAAATTGTTTGAGTTAAAATATTTTATTATTTTTTTGGAAAATGATTGAGAAAAAAGTTGAATAAAAATATTATAAAGTTAAAAAAAATTTGAATATAACTTTTGAACATTATTTTTATTTTGAAATTTGAAAATTATATTATTTTTTGTATTATATTATGAAGTTTGAGAAATTGATAATGATTAAATAATAATTAGATTAAAATATTAAAATTTAAAAATATTTTATATTTGAGTCAAAAAAAGATATATGAATTACTTCAAAATAATTGTGATCCAGAACGGCCATTATTACGCATACATAGTCAACAAAAGTAACGATCTACGTTTGAAGACACTTCCAAGAATCATGACCACAGGCTAGCTATTTAATAGGTTCCAATCCCCAGAATTTGAACGATTTCTTTTAAAGAAGTGAATTAAGATGTTTTTTTCCCAACTTCAAAATAAATGTTAAATTTTTTACCCCTCATAAATTGCTAAGACGTTGCTGACTATGTATATATTCGTCACTTAATTTATATTTCAATTATGCACTCGGTTTAGTTAGAAAGATTGATTAATTTTTTTATTTATGGCCTTGTAAAAATTATTAATCACTATTATATTCCCTAGCAAATAACAAAATTAATGACCTATATATTCATAGTTTTTATTATTTATTAAATGAGTAATTTTACATACAATCATGAAATATGTAAAGCCGCGTAATCACTTTAAAAAAAAGTAGAATTCACTATTAAAAAATTAATTTTTTTCATGTAGGTCTCGTGTTATATTCAATTTTTACAAAGTGATTACACGGCAGTTGCATAATTTAAAGTTGTAAATATCTTTTCTCTTAATGGATTATTTGTATAATTACAATATATAACCTAGTCTACAACAAACCCTCCCCCCACCCAAAAAAAAAAAAAAAAGCTTAAAGTATGGACAAACTTAAGTGCAAAATTCGATTTGACTACATTAAAACGGAGCGTAGTCGGATTTGGACCGCGAAATTGAGCAACACATGTTTTGGACTAGTTTAAGTGGATTCTATTTTAAACTCTGATTTAACCTATTTTTTAACCCGATTTTTGGACTGATACGATGGGCTTCATACAAAATATATATTTTGGGCCGAAACATTGAAAATGCCTAAATTATTTAAAGCCTACATAGTTTTTAAGCCCATGCTTTTTGGCCCATACAATGATCTTTTGGGCTTAAGTCTTAGCAAGAGAGGAACTAGGATAAATTTTGTAAAAAGTGATCTATAACATTTTTTTTGGGTGAAAGTAGACATATAATAGCTTGAAATTAAATACTTTTACCATCTTTACTAAAATACAAACTAAATAAGTAGGATTAAAAATACAAATCACCTGCCAAGTTAACAATTGTAATTACTAATGATTATTAACAATTACTAATTTACTAGTGTATAATTACATGTTATTATACTAGATTATTACATACTACTCACTATTACCTAGTCAAGACTATTATTCTATTTATATTACAATATAAGTATATTACTTTATAATAATTAAAAAATACTAGTGTAGTATTGAATTTAACTATATAAGTTCTAAGTTTTTTATATGAGTATATATATATATCATCAATATATGAATAATACATGTTTTTCTGACCTATGTATACTAATATTGGAGTCGGAGGTATAAGTAGGAGGCGAATGTTGGGATGGATTTGGAAGCTAAAGTCGAAGGTAGAGGCCATCAGATGATGAAGTCGGAGTTTTTCAGAAAACATATCAGGCTCTGACTTCGAATCTGACTCAGTTTATAAAAACTTTCAGTGTTGAATCGATATTGAAATCAAATTTTTAAATTTTTGCACAGTCTTAGACAAACTAATAAGTTCATTTACAATATCCGTACACTACTCTTAAAAGAATAGGCTTGTCCCCAAAATACAAAAAAACAATTAAAACGTGAAATCACAATAAAAAGCCACAAGAAACTTGGTTGTAAAAATTGTAGAAGAAAAGAACGAAAAAGAAAAAGAAAATAGGCCTCATTTGGTTACGCAATTCAGATGAGATGAGATGAGATATTTTGAATAATAGTAAGATTTTTTAGTTAAAATGAGATGAGATGATTTGTAAAAAAGTGTATGTTTGGATAATTAGATGAGATGAGATAATTTTTACTTTTTAGGATTTGATAAAGGTGTGGATCTCACTAATTATTGAAAATCGATTTATAATTATTGAGTAATAGTTATGAATATATTAATAAAAAGTAATATTTATGGGTTCTGTTCTTGCTAGTTTAATGCAACCCAAGTTCTATTGTGTTGATCCAGCTATTGCAGAAGCCAAAGGTCTACTTACTGCTGCTAATTTCTGTAAAGAACTGGGTTTGAATTATGTGATTTTTGAAGGGGACTCATGTCAAGTGGTGCAAGCAATGATTGGCCTAAGGGAACAAACAGCAGAAAAGTTTCATTGTTTTGCTTCAGATTTTCAGCAAATAATGGCAAACACAACAAGAAAAATTCGTCAATCAAGAGAGAACTTAATGGGCCTACTCACCAATTGGCACAACAAGCTGTCAATATGGAGCATGAACTAATTGATCTTGATTGTGTAGCTGATTGTATTAAGACAATTGTAATGGCTAAAGGTCATATTTTATGATTAATGCAAGTTATGGTTTGATATCAAAAAAATAAAAATAAAAAAGTAATATTTATAATTAATTAAAAAATATAACATAAATAAATTTATAATTCAAAATATATTTTATTAATCAAAATTACTTTATTCCCACCAAAAATTAAAATGGTTGGTTTCGCTAGAAGAGAAGAGGCTAGAGGAGAAGAGGCGTGAACATAAAGAAAGAAAGATCTTGAAATGAGATGAGAAAAAGAAAAAGAAAAATAGACTATTTACATAAATTTTTACTGTTTATGTCAGTTTTGTATTGTTTATTGTACTGTTTATATCAGTTTTGTATGTTCATTATACTGTTTATATCAATTTTTGCATTGTGCAATACTTAAATTTTACTGTTTATATTAAATGAAAGCTGAAAACACAAAAACGAAATAAAAAATATTCCACTGACTATTTGGATATCCAGGCTGTTTTATCCAAACCGGGCTAAACCAAGAAGGAAAATAAATATTAGATTCTGCAGTTTGACAGAACGAAACAAAGATGATGAAAATTCAAAGTACGTCTCTCGTCCCTAAAATAAGTAAACTCTCTCGTCCCTAAACATGTAAAGCTAGCATTAATGTCTCGCCCCCCTCGTCCGCTACAGAAAGCCTGGATGGTTAGGGATGGGTCACTCCCACCCACTCATTCTCTCAATCATCACACACTTACCCCCACACCCTTCTCTCTCTCTCTCTCTCTCTCTCTCCATAAATCCGCAATCCACCTTTCCTATAAACCATCTTTTCTTTCACAATACAAAAACCACTACCCTCACTCCTACAGTGGCCACTTCACTTGTTTTTTTCCGACCAGACTAGTCATATCCTCACCTTTGAGATTTTTGTACCCTTCTCTGTCTCTCTCCTTCTCTCTCTCTCAAGCATTTTCTTCTCTTTGTCTTTGTTGTACTGGCCCGTCCCATCCACTGGATCACAATCTTCATCTTGTTAACGTTACTTTGTAAAAACCAGTAGTACTCGTCTTGATCTGGGTCAATTTTTACAATCCGAGCACTAAAATTATGTCACTGGACATGATGGCCCCCGAACGTGTTTGTTATGTTCACTGCAACTTCTGCAACACCATTTTAGCGGTAAAACCCTCAATTCTTTCTTTTACATTCCATTCATTCTTTCAGCCTATACTTCTAAGGTTTTCTCTGTGCCGTGTCTTTCCACAGCTGAATTGAACATCGGTTCTCATATTATCGAGATTTATGGTTATCATAAAACCTTTTTGTGGCTAGCTTGCTAGGTAGCTATAAAAGCCAATTTGAAGAACTCTCTCTCAGCATGCTAGATCGATGAATGATTTGTAGGATTACATTGTATCTCGATTTATGAAATTTCCTTTTTTAGTAAAATTTCCATCGGTTGAAATCAATCATGGATTTTATTTTATTTTATTTTTAATTTTACATGGAATTAACTGAAGGATATTGGCTCATTTGTTATATTTTATGAGCAATTTTAACTGGGTTTTGCCTCAAAGCCTCCATAAACGCATTAAGATTCCATTCGAAACGAGGAAGAATTGATCATGTACGGTGGGACTTGTTTGGATGGTGGGATATTGAGCCAATATTATGAAAATCTTGATGATCTTCAGAAGTACCGCAGGAGAACCAGCTAGTTAGGTAGAAAACAATTTCCACGCTGACAACTGATTACTGACAGCTAAAGAAGTCAATCAGTATGCCTTCCATATATAGTTTTGGAGGCTATGACTAGGGTTTCAGAAAGAGCTAGGTACATATTAACTTTGGAGATCATATATAGCTGGGAATATGTTAGGGTTCTTCCCAATGCCAAAATTTTGGTAAAAGTCAAGTCAAGCTGGAGCTTTTCTGATCTTAACCACCAGCTTTGCATAACTTTAAACAGTTCCATGTTCTACACTAAATGGCATTTAATTATTACTGTTTCAATGGTGGGTAATTAATCCTCTTTTATCACTGCTTCTCATGATGCACGGCTTCGGCGCTCTCTCTCTCTCTCTCTCTCTGGCTTGCTTTCTTGGAGGTGGGTACTTCTGTTCCCAGCTACGATATATACCAGTAAAGCATTATTATGATCATCGCAAATACAATCAAATTTTTGCGAAGTTTCATGTTTGTATTTCCTTATCGTACAAAGTGAGTGTTTTCCTTTCTTTCCACAAGAATTTGTGGCGAGAGTGGCGCCAAAGAAAATCATGGAAATAGCAGATGCTTTTTTCTTTCATCATAACATCCCTCTTTTGAACTCCTTTTCAAAGGCATTAGCGTTCACCTCTCTCCTACATGATATTTCTCTTTCCGAAAAAAAAAAAAAAAAAGAAGCAGAACTGTGATCTTAAACAATGTAAAAAGAGAGAAATCAATTAGTGTGCTTCACGATGATGGGGTTAATGGTAGTCATGATCTTTATGGTTTCCGTTCCAGTCAAGTCGTTTTCGTCCCCGCCACCCGGCTCTCTCTCTCTCTCTCTCTCTGTGCAAATCATATTTTATTACTTTTATAATCTTGCTTGCGGGGGTGTCAGCGATCAGAAATGTCAGGAGGCGCACCGAAAGGGAAAGAGATATTACAAGAGAGACAGCCTTTAAATAAAGGGCAAGAAGTACTCCTTATAGGTATCAACCATGTGAGCTCCGGGAGTCTCAACATAGTAATTCAACGCATTTTCTCGCCCAGAAAAGATTCCTAAAGAATGAAAAAGATTATGATCCAGTTGCGAGATTTACGCATTAACCCCCCCTTGATCTGCTCCATCTTCTTCTCGTATATATTTTCCCATTCTTCGTGTTCATTTCTACAGTTTCTTCTCCTTCTGGTATTGAGCCGTACGTATAGTCAGTATACGCGACTGTGGATTCTAGCTTCTTGATTTATGGACTAAATACGATAGGTTTTGAGCTGGTGTTTGAAACAAGCAAACTAAAACCCTATAATAAAGCTTTAGAAGCTTTAGAGCCTAATTAGGAAGTTCAAGTGACATTGTAACACATGAAGATAAAAGGATCAAAACATGGTTACATTTCTGAAGATTGCAAGTTACGATGTTAATTTGTTTTGTGTTAATTCCATTTGGGTTTTGGCAGGTAAATGTTCCATGCAGCAATTTGTTGAACATTGTAACTGTTAGATGTGGGCATTGTTCTAATCTGCTGTCAGCTAACATGGGAACATCGCTTCAAGCTGTCGTTCCTCCTCAAGAGCCCCAGGTATATATTTTGATCCGATTCTTCTGGCTTCCTAAGTGGGATATATATTTCTATATATGGGCTAAGTCTAGATATATAGGAATGGTAAAAGATCGATACAAAACAAGCAAATTACAATTTCTTTCAGGTAATTGAGTGGGATTCATGATAACTCGTCTTACAAGCTGCAAAATAATTGTGATTGTGATTATTATTATTATTTTGCTTTTGTTTTCACTCATATTATTAGCACTTCCTTGTTTGTTAAAAGATTACAAGATACTGTTCTTTCATTTTACTTTGATCTCGCCTCGAATCTTATTGCTTTTAATATGTGATCTCACCTTAATTTCTCCCTAGCCCAAAACTGAAAAGACAAAATGAAATGATTCTGTGTGATGATGTTATAATTAATGTTTCCTTTTTGTTTGGGAACATGATGGTCTAATTAACCATTTATCCTGTTTGAGAAGAAGCATGAGCACCTGAGCCCTGAAGACTGTGGGTCATCATCCAAATGCAGCAAGTTGTCTGCATTTGAGACTATAGAGCATGAACAACCTAGAATGCCTCCCATCCGCCGTGAGTCTCTCTCTCCCTTTATTTATATATATGCATCTAATCATGTGCATGCACAAGATATCTATATATATATATATAGGTATATAATGCACATAATGTAGTACCCTACACTGAGTTACTATAACATGTGTCGATGATACCAAAGCTTGAATGCATATATAGCGAACTACCTAAATTTAGCTTATGATGGACACGGAGACTTTGAAGAAATTAGCTATGTATCTCCACCCATAAACTTAAGCAGCTGGCAGAATCACTTCATCATCAAACGACTGATCATAAATATAGGAGTTTTGTGTTTGGCAAAAGTAAGCTTAATTAATACTTTTGAATACTGTTGCATGTGTGCATTATCACAGCCCCAGAGAAGAGACAACGGGTTCCTTCAGCATATAACAGGTTTATTAAGTCCAACACAGTTTATCATCATGACCCTTTTTTTTTTTTTGGGTGCTAAATCTGCCTCCTGATATTCCCTCCATCTCTCATAATTAAACTGACATGATTGGTTATGATTGATGGTAGGAATTGGATCAGTCGGTCTTGAAATCGAAAGATTATTAGCAGCTGATCTTGATCAGTAGTACTTCTGCTTGTTATTTGTTTCCCTACTTTTCAGGGAGGAAATCCAAAGGATTAAGGCTAGTAATCCTGACATCAGTCACAGGGAAGCTTTCAGTACGGCTGCAAAAAATGTGAGTATAACTTGTATTAGAAATTATGTAAATTAACTAATTTGACTGGCCTCTAATTAACTCACAGTCACTGCAATATTCTTGAAAAATCAAATCCAGTTGGGCTAGCTTCTTTTTCTTTTCCAAGAATAAAGTCCCACTCCTCAATCGAACCAGTCATTTATGGGGTGACTGTACTATATTTCATCTTTTCTTTTTTCATTTTTTTCCTTGATCCTTAACTCCTAGCCATCGAGTTTCAATCATATACACTACCGTGGTCATGGTGAGCAAGATATCATTTTGTATCCCGGCATTTATTATAGACGTACCACTTGTATTATAGAATGAGTACTATCACGTGTCTATAAAAAAAAATTATATAAAAAAAAATTTATAAATTAATATGATTTATTTGATCTGTTAAATTTATTTTATAATAAAAATAATTTTATAATATAATAAATAATATCAAATTACATTAATTTATAAAATTATTTTTATATAATTTATTTATGATCAAAATATTTTCCTTACAGAGCATATAACCTTTAAAATTACAAAAAAAAAAATGATTTCTGAGCATATTCGTGGTGGTTATCTTTCTCCTGGTCTAGTTGCCATGCAGCACACCTTATCATGATGGTTTGACGCATCATGAAACCAGTCTGCAAACTGCAGTTTAACATTAATGCCGGCAGGCCGTTATATAATCACATGCTTGATTTGATCTAGACATTAAATTGACATGATCGGTCTTGGCCGCCTAGCTACCTAGTTAGGTGCATGATAAAGGGCTATTAATTGTACGTGCATGCATGCTTAATATAGTTGGGTTTGATTCTTATTTGGCCATTAATAAATTACTCACCGAGACTGCATTAATTAATTTTCTTAATGGTATAGCTCATGATCATCAATAATATCTAATTGAGTGTAGAATGGATATACATCTCTATATATATATATATATTTTTTTTTTCAAGTTATTATAAACACAACAAAAAAAACTATTACTGCAATTAACGAAACTGTCGTGTAAAAAAGCATATATATATATATATATATATATCCCATGCCCTAGCCTTACCTAATCTATTTTGAAAGTAGATAGAGAATCATGTTTTTTTTACCCGTTCTTGATTGTCCAATTCACAATGATGGCAACTGATCGAGGAACAACCTTCCTCCTCTGCGGAATTCCTTGTTGCCTAATATATTTGCATATCATGTGGTCCCATGCATGCATATTATAACGTGCTAAACTTAATTACCTAGCTAGCTAGGTACGGTGCATGTACTTGATGATCAGTTCAATTAATGTTTTAAGAAACCAACCAATGAGAATGAAAGTCCTTAAATTAAGTTACCTAGCCAGCTAGCCTGTTCAAAATCTATGGTAGTTGATGTGGTCGCACTACAAAATAATTACTTATTTGTAGTCATTTAATTCCAGCGAAATGATTATTTACAGTCAAAATAAATCTGTTTTGGTCACAAATAATCTTTTCGCCGCAATTAAATGACCACAAAAGCTCATTTTTCTTGTAGCGTCGGATTAATCCATTATTGATTTTGAACAGAGATCATGATGATCAATAATCCTGCATATTTGAAGTTTGTTTTTTAGTCATGTACGTATATATATACGTGCACTATACGTACGTTTGAGATCAGTGAGTTTTTAAATATGCAATAGGATCATGCATTTAGCTTAACATGGAAACCGGCCATCATCATAAAAAGATCTCTTCAATTTTTTGTTGGAACTTTATCAGGTCCTGAAGTAAGAGAATATCATAGACATATATACTAAACTCTAGAACATTTATTGTTACATTTATTTATCTCTATCTCTTCCACATGAGACCTTCAAACTCGGACAAAAATATTATATAAAGGACCAGTTTGATCCGAAATCACCATGACTTGAAGTGATCTTTCTATATATCTAAAAACACAGTTTGATATATATTTGAAAGTAAACTATATATATATATATTATATATATATAGGAGGCTACAAATGGAAGTAGTGCCTATTGATTGTTTTTACCTAATGGTTTATACTCTGATCAAGTTGTGTGACTCGGATTCTATCTAATCAACCTTCTTATATAAGAACTTCATATGTATTACCATCATGTAGAGATACATTTGTTTAATGGAGATTGCCTCAAATGTTTTCACTAACACTCATGTAACATGACGAGCTTAAAAGGCATATATATATATGCATGCACATACATCTGCCATGCATTAAGTAAAGTAGAAATAATTTTCTCCATTTTGCAATACATGACTATATATATGAATTAAGGTAGCACTGGCCAATCTTAAAAAATGATCCATGTTTTATTCTTAATTAAAGAGGATAACATCTAATTAAGTAAAAACTCATTGCGCGCATTGCTTATAAATATTGCTTCAGCCATGATATATACTCGTAAGGGCTTGTTTTATGATAGAGAGATATATATATATATATATATATATATATCATTATAAGAAAATTGACTAGTTATTTCTAACGAAAATGATTATTATTATCAAAATAAGTATATTTTATTGTAAATAATCCGTCTTAAATGTTTGTTTTTCTTGTAGTGTGTATATATATAGTAAGATCAAAACAATAAGAATAGAAGAAAAATAGATACAACTTGAGATTGTACACTATTTACATATTATAATCGTCTGTGTGAAAATATTGTGAGACACACGTGTTTCTCTCTCTTACTTTACATCAAAATTTTCTCTAATTCTAAAAGATCTGATACCTCTTAATTATGCATGTACATATATACCTTAAAGATCAAATGAAATATTATAGATAATGCAATATCAATGCTGTTATGGGTCCTAAATTCTAATAAGAACATTAATTTTTTTTTTTTTTTTTCAGTGGGCACATTTCCCACACATTCATTTTGGGTTAAAGCTGGATGGTACCAAACAAGCAAAGACGACGACGTTGGACCAGGCATTTGCAGAACCAGAGGGAACTCAAAAGTCTAGTGGATTCTACTAAAAGGAAAATGGCATCCTGTGAGTAGCTACACTAGCCAGCATGCAGCTAGTTTTTCTATGCAAGTACTGAAAAGTATTGAGGTTGATGTTAACCAAACAGCAGGAAGACATGAACCTCCATCCCCCGTGTTAATTATTATATTATATGTGTGTTTAGTTTTTGCAACTACTGCTGATAATTGATGATAAGTGCTGGCTGCTATATATTCTTGTGATTGCATTTATTTTCTTGTAGAATCTTTTGAGGAACCTCCATATCACGTCATTGAAAAATGAGCTATTATTATATATATGGTTTAAAATGGACCATGCATCAAGATTTCCTATTACTTTATATATGGCTTCTAATATTTTTTAAAATTTGAAAAAATAGACACATCATAAATATATATATATATTTATATATATATATATACCCAATTACATTAAGGGAATGCTTAGGGATGAACGATGTGAGAATTTTGTAAATAGTAATAAGATGATTTTGGCAATAGAAGTGAGATAGTTTGATTTAAGTATTTATTAGATTTTGAGAAAGGAAAAATAAAAAGTTGAATAAAAAAATATTATAAACTTAAACTATTGTTATAATATATTTTTTTAATATTATTTTTATTTTAGAATTTGAAAAGTTGAATTACTTTTTATGTTTTATTTGGAAGTTTTAGAAATTTGTAATAATTAATTTAAAAATATTTGTATTTGAATGATATTTGAGAAGGAAATAAAATAAGATGAGATAAGATGAGATGAAATTGAATGAAAACTATCTCTAAACAATCCTAAATGCTAGAGTCGGTCTATATTACTCACAGGCTGTGAGCTCTATATAATGCATCTCTCTCTTTTTGAATTGTATAAAACGCTTTAGATAGAAAACTACCGTAAGAAATATATATCAATCCATTTCAAACATGGCCAATAATCTCTATGTTCTTTGCATCTCTTAATTATCATGTATGTGTCTTGTAAGTCTCGTTTAGTTATACAGTTCAGATCAAATTAGATGTTTTATTAAAAATTAAATAAAACATTTTTATAATATAATTTTTATTTTAATATTTAAAAAAATTAAATTATTTATTATATTTTATGTAAAAATTTAAAAAAATTATATTAATTATATGAGATGAGATAAAATAATTTAATTTTATGTAACTAAATCAATCCAATAATTAGATGTTTAAAATTCAATGGAATATATGTCAATACGTACGTACACTCTAACGAGAGGGTAAATACGTAAAATGGGTGTCTGATTATATATTCTGAAGAATTTCCCACAAATATTAAATTCGATCAGACTTTGTATTAATTATCTCATGCGTTTCATTGCAATCCATCCTGGAATTCGGACACATGCACCGGCCTGATCCAAATTACAGTTCTGACACTGATCCTATGATCTATCCGTCATGTTTCAGAACTAAAGCTGAGAATATTATTATTATATATATGTGTATATATATATATATATTATAATGAAAGATAGCCAAAAATTAGAATGAAGTTAAACACCGAATTTGATGGCACGAAGTGAAAAGCATGCAGATAGATAAACGGACATTGTGAAACTCGAAAACAGCTTTTACAAGGAATAGTCTGTCCAACAAAGTCATACAATCAATATTCTTTCAAAACAATCAAAGCTTTGTTGACTGCAGATACCTTGTCAAATCATTTTGCTTTTTAAAAGATTAATATCCTGCTTCAACCCAACCAATAATACAGCTGGTTAATTAGTTTAAGGTTAGTTTAGACGTAAACATCGTACCATCTAATGTTTTTAATTATTATAATTTTTTAAAATTTTAAAATAATAATAATATTTTATTCAACTTTTAATTTTTATCTTCACTTATTTATCTCAATTTACTATTTAAACATACACTTGATTCCGAAATCATTTTATCTCATCTTCTATCATCATTAAACTTTCTCAAATTTTTACACAATATAATTAATAATTTAATTTTTTTAAATATTAAAATAATAATAATATTAAAAAAATTATTTTAATAATATTTTATTTAACTTTCATCTCAATTCACCTAATCTCAAATTAATATCCAATCCGTACCTTAGCCTCTAATTAAAAATAAAAAGTGAGATCATATATTCCACCCATAAATATCCCATAACAAGTTTAACGGAGTTTATGGGATAGTTAAAGAGAGGCAACAAATTATACCCCATTGCAACAAATACACTGTAGAAAGGAATACAAAAACAATAAAAAATAAAATAAAAAAATCTCGGAGCTTTCGAAAAAAACAGGGATCAGGCAATTTTGGAACTACCGACAAAAATGTGATTTAGATGGTTTTCGTTATTTTTTTAATAGCATTATGAAAATTAAAAATTAAAATTATATTTAGATATTGAGTTAAATTGTAAATATTAATATTTTATAAATTTTATTGAAATAACTTTTTAAACTAATATTAATTTAACTTTTCAGATTGAAATATATGAAATAAATTGAAAATACTTTAACCTTTTTTTATTAAAAATTAATTTAAAATAAATTAAATTTAGTTCAATAACCAAATATAACCTAAAATACCGAACTTATCACATGTTTGTTAAGGCTCTGCTTGGTTGACAGATTTAGTTGTGATTAACTTAATTCAATTTAATTTGAAATGAAATTTAACATCTAAATATTCAATTATCAAAGTATTAAACTTATCTCAACTTAAAATCTTTTTACACTTAAGATTCATATAAATTTTTTTTAATTCAATACTTCATTATCTGCAAGACTTATAATTTTTTTTAATTTCATATAAATATATTTAAACTCATCTTAACATGTAAATATTTAAAATTATCTTAATTATATTTTATAAAATTCACTCAATTATTTCAACTTATTATTATTCAATTAAACTCCACGTTCAAACGCAGGCTTAATCGTTGAATTGTGTTAAATGTTAAACCGTAATCTTCCCAACATCTCCCGCGTTGCATCTGTCATGCTGACGTGGTGAAAACCTACTTACTCGCTGTGACAGGTCACAGTGGTGAACACACGGTTGATTTAACTGAAGCAAGCATGACGTGGGTCCTGCTGCTCCCGCATGCACGCTAGCAATCCACTCACACGCACAGTGATATTAAAGATAAACATTACTATTTCTCGTTTTTATCTTTTTATTTTAAAAAAATCTATTCATTTTTTAATAATTTGATATTTGATGATAAATTTTTAAATAAAATATAATATATAATCTCTAATTAAATGATAAAAAAATAATAAAAATTAAGATGATACATAGAATTATTATTTTATTTTATTTAAAAAAAATTATTTATCATCTTCACATATCATATACTATATTTTATTTTTTATTTTTTATTTTTTATCAAATATGTAATATATAGATGATAAATAATAAAATTTTAATTTAAATATATATATTTACACAAATACATATATTTAAATAAAAAAATGATCAATTACAATTAATATATTGGATTGCAACCGGTTACTTTTGTGAATCCAAGTTGTCCAGTAAAATGGCCTGGTAATGATATCCAGCGAGACCAAAAGGAAAACAAAAAATAAGTGAGGATTTCATTGGTTTGTTTGTTGCGAAACGGGTTGGGAATACAGAATCTGAAACGTCAAATCATGTAGTTTGTAGTCTGGATGTATGCGTGGGTCTTTGTAAACAGGTCTTGTCTAAAAGATATATGGATCATTTAGCTTTCTTAGCTTTTTGTAAAAACAATAAATGTCTGAAACCGGACTGTCATGTCACACAAATATATATGTAATGAGGAGGGGGCAGGAGGCTCTGCCATTACAGGCAGAAATAGCAAACAGAGAAAAAAGACAGACAAGGTCAGTCTGGTTTTGATTTAACATTGTTTTTTTTTCCTTCCTTAATACACTTTCAAAGAGAAGTGCTGGTTCCTAGTTACGTTACAATTATGAGATGTTTTATTAAAAATTATATAAAATATTATTATATTATAATTTTTTAATATAATTTTTATTTTAAAATTTAATAAAATTGAATTATTTATTATTTTATAAGATTTTCTTTTTAAATAAGATGAGATAATTTTGTTTAATAAAAGTCGTCAATCATAACTATTTCACAACACTATAAAAATAATTTATTTTTTAATTCAAGCGCACTCAAGTTAAACGAAAGTAATATTTAAAATTTGAAATTAATATTTAATTAAATAGTTTTATAAAAATTACATCATAGTAGTAAGTTTATCAATTTTCTTGGCACTGGTTTGAGATATCACCTACTTTTTCCAGAATTTTCAGTTCATGCTTTTAAAAATATTAGGTAGAGTCTACATGCAAACTAGGTATTACCCTAATAAAAGTGTTGTCGTGTGTTTTATGTGACAAAATATACTTAAAAATACATCTCAATCATAATGGTAAGAATTACTGAGGAGAAGCAGTATTATTAATTGGATAATGAATTAAGCAATTGGCAAAGTGTTTTATAGTTTTCAGAGTCATATACATGGAACCTACGAGAATTCTTCCTTCAAGATCCCTAGAAGACCAGGCATGAAAAGCATCTCCTCCTCCTCTCTCTCTCTCTCTCTCTCTCTCTCTCTCTCTCTCTCTCTCTCTCTCTCTCTCTCTCTCTCTCTCTCAAATATATATATATATGCGATTATTAGCAATAAAATGTAAATATATATATAATATTAAGAAAACAATTATTAGCAAACATTCAAAATCCCAACACATAAATCTTATACAAGAAAATTATAGGTACTTTCTCTATTCATCCATCTCAGTACTTGAACTGATCTTCTGCAAACAAAGCAATAAATATATAAGATTACTCGACTAGCCATCTGAGATTAGCTCGATGAAACTTGAATTTGGCTTGCTTTGTTTATTAAATGTGTAACGGTCCGATCCCAGAGGTCCAGGCATTAACTCCTATTACCTGATAACCAATTTCAATATTTCTAATATATTCTCCATATCCAATATATATTTCCAAAGCCTCAAAATCAAACATAAATTCCTCTAATATGATTAAATACACATACTAATCCATCAGATCCTCAATACAGTAACCCAAATAAAATAGATCAACTTCTCCATATGTCTCAATTAACATAATAAAATGAAATATAGTTACCTAAGTCTTCATAATCATCTAAACATGCTAAAATCCATCTACTGAATAAATAAATCCACCAACAGCAATAGTACCCCAAGGTACTCAACTACTATTCTCAGCTAATCTTGTCCACGTTCTCTATTACTGATCCTCAGCTGAACCATAAAAGTCCTCTAAAATATTGTGAATATAAATTGGTGAGTTATCAACAACTCAGTAAGCAGAGAACATATACTAGCATGTAAATACGAGCATTTATAGAGTTCAGAATGTGGAACAAAATATTTACTTTCAGAATGCAGAATCAAATATATTACAAAATATCAGAGTGAAATTTTCAGAAAATATTCTTATTCCAAAAATCCTTTGGCATATAAAAGTCTGAGACATCATCTTCATATTATATTAGAGTATCACATCAGCACATATATCGTATCAGAAAATTTTCTTATTCCAAAAATCCTTTGGCATATAAAAGTCTGAGACATCATCTTCATATTATATTAGAGTATCACATTAGCACATATATCGTATTTAACCCCTGTGGCATGGTTATAAACCACCATTATACTCGTGACAGGGTTGTATGCCACTATTATACATGTGGCTGGGTCGTAAACCATGTTTAACCCCCGTGGTAAGGTTACAGACCACCATTATATCCATTGCAGGGCCGTATGCCACTATTATACCAGTGGCGGGGTCGTATCCCACTATTATACTCATGGCAGGACCGTATACCACTATTATACCCATTGCAGGGCCGTATATCACTATTATACCTGTGGCAGGGTGATGTGCTTAATTTCTATACAAGTTTTGTCATATTTTTACTCTTAATTTTATTCTAGTTTGTGTTTAATTTTCTTATTTATTTTGTTTATTTTCGTTTAGGAATAAATAAATTAAAGGAGTCATGAGAATTGAGGAGGAAACTTTCCTTTTCAATGAACAAAAATTCCCTTCATCAAGAGAATAGGAAACTTTCCTTTCCCCGAATCTCCTAAAAGACCCTTTTATATTTGGAGCATAACTTATATTAGAAAACTCCAATAAGGGAGATCTTTGTGTCTAAGGAAAGTTAGGAGAAAAAAAAAATACAACTTTCGTGTTGAAAACTTTCCCAAACAATGAACATTTTAATAGAGAAAATTGAGCGTCAAGTTAGAGGTTAAAAACTGCTTATTTTAGAATCCTGTTTTGGGAAACGAGTGAGATGTAGTTTTAAGGAGAAGAAAAAGCATTATTGTGAAGAAAAAAATAGAGAAGTTTGGAGGACAACCAGAGCCTTGTGAAAATGAGTTTTTCACCATTGGAGAGGAATTCAAAACTTGGAAAAAGAAGAAGAAGACGGAGGCCGAATTGGAGTTTGTCGACAATTGAGATTCTCGATCTACATACAGTTTCCTTCTTAACTCTTTCATATTCTCTTTGTACAATTTTCAATATGAATTCCAAAGTTATTATGGTTTGTTTTGATTCTATTATGAGCTAATTTCTATTGCTAAAGCTATGATATAGCCTCTCCATGACAATTATGAATCTTATTTCTATGTGATCATAATTTTATCATTCATTTTGAGTATACATCATTGACTTTAATGCTTTCAATTATCTGGCCAATAGTAGAGTGATTTGTTGTGCATGTTAATTCGAGAGATGATGCATGTAGTTTAGTTTCAAATGATGTATGCCATGAATTAAATGAAAGACAGGAATGTATCAACGCGATTTATGCGGCTTTTATGTGAAATATTATTAATCTTAATGTGCTCAAATTCTTTTAAATTCGCATAGACATATCTTGATTTATCGTATATTGGGTAATTCTAATTCTACTTGAGAGAGTCTTAGATAAGTTAGAATATTTCGCCGTCAAATAGGATGATAAATAGATTGAATTTATGGTTAGGATTTGGGATTGGATTGGTTAGGTGAGTCAGATGCCTTCGTGTTTCCTGCTAGGTAAAACCTTCTTTTCCAGTGTTTGGTCAATTCTTCATTTGTTGATTTAATTCCATTTGTTTTTATTTTCAAATTCAAAATCCACCACTTTTCTTGATTTTCAAATAATTTAGAATTAGAACAATTTCAATAGTTAATAGGTAAATAGTCCTTGTGGGTTCGACATCCTTCTTTATCATTACATTACTTGTTACAATTTCGTGCACTTGCGGAATTTCACAAGTTTTTGACGCCGTTGCCGATGATTATTTATTTTCTATTACTTTTGATACCAACTAGTTCTAGATTAATTTGATTTTTCTTTATCTTATTCTTAATTTTTCATTTTAATTTTAATTTTTTTTTCAAGTTTTCTGAGTTGAGCATGAGACATACTCGAAGCTTTGATTTATTACCTTTTGACCTTGAAATTGAATGCACCCTTCATCTTTTGAACAAGGAGAAAAAGGAGGATTCCACAACCAAGAATGAAATAATGAAAGATCAACCTGGAAATATGACTTTGGGAGATTATGATGTCCCCTTGGTCATCGGAGCTACTTCTAGCATTAGACGGCCTGCCATTCCAATAAGTTTGAGATAAAGCCAATTATTCTTCAAATGGTGGCCTCAATGGTGCAATTCAGTGGCATGCCAAATGATGATAATCCAAATGCTCACATAGCTAATTTTCTAGAGTTATGCGATACTTTTAAACATAACAGAGTTTCTGATGATGCTATTAGATTGTGACTCTTTCCATTCTCCCTCCAAGACAAGGCAAAGGCATGGTTAAACTCACTTTCATGGTTAATCATAACTGCATGGGATGATTTGGCTAAAAAGTTTCTAGTAAAGTTCTTTCCCCCATCCAAAACTGTGAAGATGCGAAACGATATCACCACTTTTGTGTAATTTGATATGGAGTCACTTTATGGAACTTGGGAGACGTATAAATAATTGCTAAGAAAGTGCCCACATCATAGACTTCCTGTTTGGATTCAAGTGCAAACCTTCTACAATGGTTTGCAGCTTACAACATGTACAATGATCGATGCGGCAGCTAGAGGGACTTTGATGAAGATATCAACGGAAGAAGCATATGAGTTGGTGGAGGAGATAGCAACCAACAATTACCTATGGCCAGCGGATTGAGTGACACCGAGAAGAACCCAGGGAGTTCACGAAATTGATTCTTTTTTTTCTTTAGCTGTTCAAGTTGCAACTTTATCTAGGAAATTAGATAATAACAATGTGAGTGCCATTCAATCTACTAATGCAATTTGTGAATTTTGTGTAGGGAATCATATTGGGGTAGATTGTCAAGTGGGAAATCCACTCGCCAACAATAGTTTGATCAAGCAAACTTTATGTCGAATTGCCAATGACAAAACAATCCTTATTCCAACACTTACAATCCAGGATGGTGAGACCACCCAAATTTCTCATGGTGCAACTCCCAAAATGTTTCCAAGTCTCCACTGGGCTTTCAAAATCAACAAGAGAAGAAGCCAAATATGGAGGAGTTAATGGCACAATTTATGGCCATAGTGGATGCTAGATTTTAAGATCATGACATTGCTCTAAAGAACAATGAGATCACTATGCGGAGCATTGAAATGACGGTTGATCAATTGGCAAAATTAATGTCCAAAAGGCCTCAAGGATCACTTCCAAGCACAACGAAAAACAACCCGAAAGAGCAAGTGAAGGCCATTACTTTAAGAAGTGAAAGGAAGTTTAATTTACAAAAGAAAGAGCAAAATTCCGTAAAGGAGGAGTAGACTGTGAGAGCCGCGGTGCCGGAAACTCAAGGCCGCGATGCTCATCCCAATTTTGAAGGCCGAGAAATTGAGGCCGCAATGCCCACATCCATGGCTACAACGCCCACCCCTATTCCGAGCCAAACAGTGAAAAACTCAAAAAATCCTCCCGTTTCTTCTTCTCATACTTCTCCTTATGTTCTTCCTATACCTTTTCCTCAATGACTTTTAGAAAAATAAGCTAGATAAGAATTTTTTCTAAGTTCCTTGATTTTTTAAAAAGTTACATATTAACATTCCTTTTGTAGATGCTTTGGAACAAATGCCTATGTGAAGTTCCTGAAGAAGAATCTATCAAACAAGAGGAGATTAGGAGAGTATGAGACCATGATGTTGATCGAAGAGTGCACCGCCATTTTACAAAATAAGTTGCCACCAAAACTTAAAGATCCAAGGAGTTTTATTATTCCTTGCACCATTTGAAACTCTTATTTCTAAAAAGTTTTGTGTGATTTAGGTGCTAGCAGAAATCTGATGCCCTTTTCTATTTTCAGGCAATTGGGGCTAGGAGAGGTCAAGGCCACTACCGTTTCACTTCAATTGGCGGACTGATCCATTAAACAACCAAGAGGTATAGTAGAGGATGTTCTTGTTAAAGTTGACAAGTTTATTTTGCCTGCATATTTTATTGTTTTAGAAATGGAGGAAGATCAAGAAGCCCCACTTCTTCTTGGTCGGCCATTCTTAGCCACAGGAAGAACTTTCATAGATGTGCAAGAAGAGAAACTAATACTATCAGAGCAAGATGAACAAGTTACATTTAATGTGTTTGAAGTAATGAAATATCCGTCAACAACTGATATATGCTTCAACATAGATGTGATTGTGAACTTGTGGTAGAAATTTTTGAAGAGAGTTATCCTAAGGAACCACTTAAGGCATGACTTGTTCAATTTGGCATTACCGATTCCGAGAATTCCAAGATAAGCAATTGTGCACACTAGTTGGAAGCATCTCCGCCTTACTTGCCTTAAAGGAAGCCGGAAAACATAACATTGCGTGAAAGCACTACTCCACAAAAGCCATCCATTATTGAGGCCCCTTCTTTAGAACTCAAACCTCTTCCTTCTCATCTTAAATATGCTTATTTACATGATTCTTCTTTACTTGTAATAATTTCTTCATCTTTGACAGGTCTTGAAGAAGAGAAGTTACTTCAAGTTTTGAGAGCTCACAAGCAAGCTTTGGGATGAACTATAGCAGACATTAAGGGAATAATGTAACACCTGGACCCAATCAAGCTCAATTTTATTTATTTATTTATATTTATTTTGTTTTAGTTTATTCTATTTTATTTTATCTTTTTTCTTCACACGTTTATTTTTTTTCCCGCATGTTTTATTTTGTTTTCTTCACTTTCCGTCTTTATTTCTTAATTCCCGTAAGTTTTCCTCTCGTCCACTCTATGCACACACGCGACACATCCTCGCACACGTCTCTCATGAGCTTATGCTAGACTTTGCATTAAAATAAAATGAGCTGAGGTTATTTTTGGAAAATATGCATGTTTTGTTATGAAAAGAAATTTGAACTACCTCAGTTATTTGTTCTGCATTACTCATGAGATTCTGTTTAAGAAGAAAGTATTTTTCTGTCATGACTTGTGTAGACATGAGCTTATTTTTGATATTCTGTTTCTGAACTTTGAAAATGAGAGCGAATATGAAATTTGTGCATAAATTATGTTGTGATATAATTTTGTTCTGTTCCGAAGATTTTGTTCAATACTCTAATTGGATAAGACGTGATTTCTGAAAACCTTTGGCATGATTCTCTGATTCTGAATTTGATTATGTTTTCGCTCTGTTCAGTTACTCGCCCTACCACGAGTGATAATAGTGGCATACGGCCCAACCACGAGTTACAATAGTGGATACGGCCCAACCACGAGTTATAATAGTGGATACGACCCAACCACAGGTAATAATAGTGGATACAGCCCTAACACCGGTTATAATCATGGTCTCTGTTTTGGGTGCACACCTTGGTGACAGAGTGATTTATGTTCTGCTTGGCTATCCGCAGATGCACAACCCTACCACGGGGGTTATACATGGCCTCTGTTCTGATATGATGTTCTGATGATGATAATGATCATTTATGCTATGCCAAAGAATATTTTTGAATGAAATTATTTCTAAATCTTCACTCTGATATTTTGATAACATGTTTTGCTTCTGCACTCTGAAAATGAAAATGTTTTGGTCTGCATTCTGATTTCTGTAAATGTTCATGTTTACACACTGGTATATGTTCTCTACTTACTGAGTTGTTGATAACTCACCCCTTATCTCCATATATTTTTCAGATGATTTTGAATAGTCCAGCTAAGGATCAGGATTATGGAGCATCGGTGAGATGATTATTTAAGCATAGTGGTTTACTCATAGAAGATTTATGGGAAGTGGCGGATTTTATTGAGAGATTCTGTAGTATTCTGATGACTTTATATTTCGGAGTCTATAAATACATTGATGAATTGTGAGTTTTAAGTTGTAGGGAGTAACTTAAGGAGTTTGTTGGAATTTGGTATCAGAGACAGGTTAGAGATTTTGGTATCAGAGACAGGTTAGAGATTTTGCATACTATATTAAGGAGTTTGTTAGAATTTGAGGTTTTAGATATCTGTGGGTTTAGGAAGTAACTTCATACTTGAGGTATAGAAATTTGAGGACTACGAGATGATCATGGGGATATTTTAGGTTTGAGATTTTGCATACTACAATGAGGTTATTGAGGAGAGTTAAGATTTTGCAAGACTTTATGATTGAGTTTTGAGATTTTGAAGTTTAGGGATTTTAGATCAGAAAAGCTTAATTTGTGGAATATAGGAGATAATATTTATAAAGATTGATTGAAGGTTTAGATTTTTGAGGTTTAGATTCTAAGACGTAAGACAGTTTAGAGCGATGTCGGGTTTACAATTATAGAGGGTAGGAATGACTATATGAGTTTATTAAAGAAATGGCTAAGAATGGTTAAAACAAGTTCAAGATTTTATTGATTCATTTATTTATTTTTTTTAACTTGTTTTTAAATATTTTAGTTGGTATTTATATTTTTTCTATACATATTTTAGAACGTTTTACTAAGTTTAAGATCTCAGGATGGCTGCTCGTCATCGAGTTCGAAACTTTGGAGATTTGAGATTCTTCAGATGTTATGGATTGAATATTTGGAGGTTTGAGGTTTAGAGATAGTACATACTTTAAAAATGATTTTGAGGTGATTTAAGGTCGTAGAATTCTGTGGGTTTCAAGATATGAGTTTTCATGATATGTAAGGTTTTAACACTTGCGGACCTATGGAATAAGTTCCGCGAAATCTGAAGTTTTAGATTTTGCATATTTTAAGGAAACAAATTTTTATGGCATTTGAGATTTTAGTAGGCGTATTCTGTGGACTGTAAGAAATAATTCTGACAGAGTTTGAGGTTTAGATTTTATGTTGACTTCGGGGAACGGATTTTCATTAGGAACTGGAGGTTTAAACTTGTGATATTGATATATTAGAGGCTACATACATGTTGGGAGATTTTGCGAAATTAAATTTGGTGACTTAAAAAAAAAAAATTGTATGGACTGGTAAAATGTGGAAGTTAGTTCTTTTTAGATGTACTTGATTGAGATACAATGTGTTTAGGATTACAAGTTGTTAGAGTGCACATCGGAAGAGTGGTGTTGGTGATATTATAGCTTGAGAGTTTATTTCATTATTTGTATGAGGTTCATGGATTTATGTGGAGAGTTAAAAATTATTTTAGGTTTTTAATTATATAATTGAGGTTTTTATATTAGGTGGAGAATTTGAAATTTATTAATTGGTCGTTAATTGCATTATTGAGGGTTATATTTTAGACTTGAAATGGCAGTGTGCGAGATCGTGAATGGCTAGGGAAAATATGGGAGAATATGATCGAAAATATTGGAGGGTTAGAAGTTGGAATATTGGGTTTGAAAATTTTGGAATATTAATTAGGTTCGAAATTATGATTAATGAATGGGGTAGACATGGAATCGTTGTAGCGGATAAATATTTAGGCCTTTCTTGTGGTACTAGCAAATTTCGAGGACGAAATTTTTTTAAGGGGGGAGAATGTAACACTCGGACCCAATCAAGCTCAACTTTATTTATTTATTTATATTTATTTTGTTTTAGTTTATTCTATTTTATGTTATTTTTTTTCTTCACACGTTTATTTGTTTTTCCCGCATGTTTTATTTTGTTTTCTTCTCTTTCCGTCTTTATTTCTTAATTCCCGTAAGTTTTCCTCTCGTCCACTCCATGCACACACACGACACATCTGCACACACGTCTCTCTCTCAGCTCTCTAGGGTTTCACCTCACATATATTTATAGACACATATGTTATTTCATGCTATTAAAACTACTACCCAAACACAAGTCGCCGCACAACCTTAGAATCGCAAGCCTAGCCTCCATCCCCTCGGTTTCATGCACTCCCATACCGGGAGTCACCCCACGTAAGCCAGCCCTCTTCAACCACCACTCCCCTGCCGCAAACGAGACTGTCAAGACGCAGCTTGGGGTCATTTTTCGAGTGTTGTTGTATCAGAAAAACCAACGCCCATGTGCACACAGCTGAATGGAAACCACCCCTGTGCAAGCTTCCCCCTGCACGACGGAAGCCTCTGGCCTTTGCCCAGCCCCTTGTGGAACCATAAGCCACCGTGCCCAACCACACGAAGCCTCCGCCCAACGCCTCTCGCAGCCTCTGTTGCAAACCACAGAATTCTCCTGTTTTAGCCACTTAAAACAGAGCAACCCAACCCGGTGCACTTGTCGTTCGAAGCCACCACACACAGTGCCAGCGCTTCCACGTCGTTACCACCGGCACAGAGAACTCCGACGGTCACTCCACACCACTCCTATCCCCGCCTCCCGCTCAGTAAGCCACCGACAGCACCTCTGTGTCACACTCTCTCGGCTTACTCTATGTCTTTCATTTTTCCTCATTTGTTGGTCTCTCTCTCTCTCTCTCTCGTCCAGTGCTCCGTGGAGATCACCACCATCTGCCTAGTCCCTCGCCTATGTCGAACGCTGCCACTTGATTTCCTCCGTGAGTAAGCTTTGTCGTGCATGTTATGTTGATTTACGTAGGTTTTTTGTTAGTTTTCAAAGAATTAAATGAAATTACCGTAATACCCTTTACTACATGTTATATTAATGGGCTTTTAAACTTTTATTATGTATTCGTACACTGTTATTTAATTATGATTACAGAAAATTATTTTAACATGTTATTAAGTAAAGTTTTATTTTAAAAGTAAACAATATTGATGTAATGTTATTTTTGCATTTTAGATATGATTTAGTCTATTTAAAAATAGATATGGTTTATTTTAAAATATTTTGGGATAATTATATTATCCAGTATTAAACTTCTTAAGTTGTTTTCATTAATAAATAAGTTAGATTTTTAAATGTTTTTTGTCAAAGTTATCAAATGGACATTGGCAATTTTAGAAAGGGATGATATATTTTGAGGTTATGAGAATTTAGGTTTTGAGAAACTAATAGGTTCCTTTAACAATTTATGTTTAAATATCGAAATACGTGATTGATTGAAAATTTACAGGAATTACGTAATTTTTATAGGTGACGATAAATATTTGTTCGGCATTTTGAGGAAATTTTTGAAAAGCTAAGAAGTCCAGATAAGCGGGGTTCCTGTGCTAGACTTTGCATTAAAATAAAATGAGCTGAGGTTATTTTTGGAAAATATGCATGTTTTGTTATGAAAAGAAATTTGAACTACCTCAGTTATTTGTTTTGCATTACTCATGAGATTCTGCTTAAGAACAAAGTATTTTCTGTCATGACTGGTGTAGACATGACCTTATTTTTGACATTCTATTTTTGAACTTTGAAAAAGAGAGCGAATTTGAAATTTGTGCATAAATTATGTTGTGATATGATTTTGTTCTGTTCCGAAGATTTTGTTCAATACCCTGTTTGGATAAGACGTGATTTCTGAAAACCTTTGGCATGACTCTCTGATTCTGAGTTTGATTATGTTTCTAGTCTGTTCAGTTACTGCCCTGCCACGGGTGATAATAGTGGCATACGACCCAACCACGGGTTACAATAGTGGATACGGCCCAACCACGGGTTATAATAGTGGATATCGCCCAACCATGGGTAATAATAGTGGATACGGCCCTGCCACGGGTTATAATAGTGGTCTCTGTTTTGAGTGCACACCTTGGTGACAGAGTGATTTATGTTCTGCTTGGCTATCCGCAGATGCACAACCCTACCATGGGGGTTATACGTGACCTCTGTTCTGATATTATGTTCTGATGATGATGATGATCATTTATGCTATGCCAAAGAATATTTTTGAATGAAATTATTTCTAAATCTTCGCTCTGATATTTTGATAACATGTTTTGCTTCTGCACTTTGAAAATGAAAATGTTTTGTTCTGCATTCTAATTTCTGTAAATGCTCATGTTTACACACTGATATATGTCTCTGTTTACTGAGTTGTTGATAACTCACCCCTTATCTCCATATATTTTTCAGATGATTTTGAATAGTCCAGTTAAAGATCAGGATTATGGAGCATTGGTGAGATGTTTATTTAAGCATAGTGGTTTACTCATAGAAGATTTCTGAGAAGTGATGGATTTTATTGAGAGATTCTGATGACTTTATATTTTGGAGTCTATAAATACATTGATGAATTGTGAGTTTTAAGTTATAGGGAGTAACTCTTCGATCCCTGCGGGACCGGGGCGTTACAAATAAGCTCTTCACTTTGTATGCACAAGATTTTAATGGAAGAGAATTATAAGTCTACAGTGTAGACACGAAGGAGACTTAATCCGGGCTTGTAGGAAGTTGTAAAAAAAGAAGTTCTCAAATTGCTGGTTGCCAGAATTATTTATCCTATTTCTGATAACTCATGGGTAAGTCTATTGCAAGTAGTGCCCAAGAAGGGAGGAGTGACGGTGGTAGAGAATGAAAATTATGAACTCATCCCAACAAGAATGGTCACAGGTTGGAGAGTGTGCATAGATTGCCGCATGCTCAATGATGCCACACAAAAATATCACTTTCCTCTCCTTTCACTGATCAAATATTGGAATGACTTACCAATCATGCATAATATTGTTTTCTAGAGGGGTACTCGGGGTACAATCAAATCCAAATTTCACTAGAAGATCAAGAAAATATCAATTTCGCTTGCCTGTATGGAACATTTGCCTACCAGAGGATGTCCTTTGGTTTGTGCAATGCTCCGGCCACATTTCAACAATGCATGATGGCCATTTTTTCAGATTAGTGGGAAAGTTTATTGAAATTTTTATGGATGATTTTTCTATCTTTGGTTCTTCATTTGATAATTGTTTAAATACTTTATCTTTAGTTCTACAAAAATGTGAAGAAACTAACCTAATACTTAATTGGGAAAAATGTCATTTTATGGTGTAGGAAGGAATTGTACTTGGGCATAAAGTTTCTTCCAAGGGCATTGAGGTAGATCTGCCAAAGTAGAGGTCATCGAAAAATTACCTCCACCTAGCACAATCAAGGGTGTGAGAGTTTTCTTGGGACATGCGGGGTTTTATTGTTGTTTTATTCAAAATTTTTCTAAAATTACTAAAACCCTTTGTTCTCTTTTGGTTAAAGATTGTTTGCAGGCATTTGCACTTTTAAAGAAGAAGCTAAGTTCAGCCCAAATAATATGTGCACCAGATTGGGCACTTCCATTTGAATTGATATGTGATGCAAGTGATTACGTAATAGGAGTTGTGCTTGGACAAATGAAGAACAAGGTTCTCCATGTTATCTACTATGCGAGTCATACCTTGACGGATGCCCAATTAAATTATGCTACTATGGAAAAAGAATTGCTAGCTGCGGTCTTTGCTTTTGATAAATTTAGATCATATTTAATTGGATCAAAAGTAATTGTTTACACTGATATTTCTACTCTTAAATAATTGTTAGCTAAAAAGCAAGCTAAACCAAGGTTACTTAGGTGAATTTTACTCCAATAATTCGATTTGGAGATCAAAGACATAAAGGGAATTGAGAATTAAGTAGTCGATCATCTCTCTAGACTGGAGCACACAACTGAAGAGGGAGCCCCACTTTCTCCAATAAATGAGGTATTCACGGATGAACAACTCTTTGTTTTATTTGTAACACAAGTTCTTTGGTATGCAGATTATGTAAACTACTTGGTAAGCAATGTGATCAATCCGGATTTTACATACCAACAAAGGAAGAAATTCTTTTCGAAGGTCAAGCACTACTTTTGGGAGGAACCTTTTCTCTACAAGCATTGCAGTGATCAAGTGATTAGGAGATGTGTACCTGAGGAAGAGATATAGTCGATCCTAAGATATTGCCATTCATTAGAGGTTGGTGGGCACCACGGAGTGAACAAAACGGTAGCTAAAGTGCTACAATCAGGTTTTTATTGCCCCACCATATTTAAAGATACTTATGCTTTTGTTTCTTCTTGTGATAAATGGCAAAGGAGTGGTAATATTTCTTGGAAAAATGAAATGCCATTAAATAATATACTTGTTGTTGAGCTATTTGATATTTGGGGCATAGATTTCATGGGGCCATTTCCTCATTCTTTCTCTAATCAATACATTTTAGTAGCTCTAGATTATGTTTTCAAATGGGTAGAGGTCGTGGCTCTCCCTACAAATGATTCTAAAGTTGTTATGAATTTCTTGAGAAAGAAGGTATTCACTCGGTTTGGAACTCCAAGAGCAATAATTAGCAATGGAGGCAAACATTTTTGCAACTGGCAATTTGAGACACTCTTGAGCAAATATGGTGTTACACACAAGGTTGCAACTCCGTACCATCTTCAAACTAGTGGACAAGTAGAAATTTCCAACCGAGAGCTACATCGAATATTGGAGAAAGCCGTTAGAAACTCAAGGAAAGATTGGTTCAGAAAATTAAACGATGCACTATGGGCATACCGGATAGCCTTCAAAACTCCAATTGGTATGTCTTCCTATCGTCTAGTTTTCGGGAGGGCATGTCACTTACTGGTGGAGTTGGAATACAAAGCTTATTGGGCTATCAAGACTCTTAATTTTGACATGGAGGAAGCATGTGAGAAGAGGATATTACAACTCAACGAGATGGATGAGTATCGGCATGCAGCCTATGAGAATGCTCGCATATACAAGGAGAGAACCAAAAGATGGCATGATAGACACATTTTCAAAAGAAACTTTGAAGTTGGCCAAAGAGTTCTACTTTATAATTCCAGACTTTGCCTCTTCCTCGGAAAATTATGATCTCGATGGTTCTAACCATTCACGGTAACAAGAGTTTTCCCGTATGATGCCATTGAGGTTTACGACTCAGAAAGCACATTCAAAGTTAATGGTCAACGTCTAAAGCCCTACTTTGAAGGAGATTTCAACAAGCAAAAAGTCACCATTGATTTGCTTGATCGCTGATTCAAAGAAGGAAAAGTCAAGTTAAAGACTATAACCAAGCGCTTTTTGGGAGGCAACCCAAAATTCTTTCCATTATTTTATTTTATTTTATTTTTTTGCGATTATTTCACTTTTATTTTTTTCATTCTCCCACTTTGTAAATTGTTATTTTTTGTTTGCCCAAAAAGAAAACAGGGTAGCTCCGCGCTGCGGCGCTAGAAGAGCATGTTGCAGCATGCAAGAAGGCAATAACTGAGCACCGCAACGCACAACACTCCTTTGCAACAGGCCCAGGCGCACACACCACAGAGCTAGTGTCGCAGCACCCAAATGATTGCATCCAATGTTGTTCCCTCTTCAAGACTTATCATAGCACTTCTGTAACACTTCCCCAGACCTACTATTGCACTCATTCAACATTTTCAAAAAAGTTTACTTTTATTCTTTCATTTTTTCATCTCTTTTAATTCTTTCCATTGGGGACAATGTGTTCTTTAAGTTTGGGGGTAGGGGTTATTTATTTTAGAGTATTTTTTATTTTCACAAAAAATACAAATAATACAACCCGAATTACAAAAAAATAAGTTTGGGAGTTGTGGAATTGAAAAAAAAAAAGAAATAAAATAAAATATAGATGAATAAATTGCTCATATGTTGCTCTAGGAAGAAAATGTAAAACTTTTTTCTCTCTCTTCATTGGTGAAGCTTGTGTTGAATTTTCTTACTTTGAATTCCATACCATTTTTTTTGCCATTGCCCTAAGTTGAACATTTCAAGCTTTTATTAAGACCTTTTGATCTTTGGTGGTGTTTTTGTACTACATTAGTGGAGAGTTGATTTGAAAAATATGCATATGAAGTTCGAGAAGCTCATTCTCATAGAGATCAATCATAATTCAATCGAGTTTGCATAAATTGATCCGAGTTGATAGAGTAGCAAGTTGAGATTGGTTACTCACACACACACTCAAAGGTTTCGTTGTAAACCTAAGCATGCTTTTGAATTAATTTAAAAACTTGTTCGATGTTTAGACTTTTCCTTGAATCAATTTCTTTATGCAAACCTATTCTATTTTTTTAATTTTTCTTTTCTCCTTTATTTTTTCTCGAGGACTAGAAAATCTTAAGTTTGAGGGTATTTGATGTGCTTAATTTCAATACAGTTTGTCATACTTTTACCCTTAATTTTATGCTAGTTTGTGTTTAATTTTCTTATTTATTAGAGTTTTTATTTATTTTGTTTATTTTTGTGTAGGAATAAATGAACTCAAGGAGTCATGGGAATTGAGGAGGAAACTTTCCTTTTCGAATGAACAAAAATTCTCTTCATCAAGAGAATAGGAAACTTTCCTTTCTTGAATTTCCTGAAAGACCCTAACTTTTCTTAGAGAACTCCAATAAAGGCAATCTTGGTGTGAAAGCTAGGAGAAAATCCTACAACTTTAGTGCTGAAGAATTTCTCAAAAGATGAACATATTAAAATCCTGTTTATTTTAGAATCCTGTTTTGGGAAAAGAGCAAGAGAGGTGGTTTTAAGGAGAAGAAAAAGCATTATTGTGAAGAAAAAAATAGAGAAGCTTAGAGGATGACCATAGCCTTGTGAAAAAGGAGTTTTTCACCATTGGAGAGGAATTCGAAACTTGGAAAAAGAAGAAGAAGATGCCGAGTTGGAGTTTGTTGACGATTGACATTCTCGATCTACGTACAATTTCTTTCTTAATTCTTTCATCTTCTCATTGTAAAATTTTCATTATGAATTCTAGAGTTATTATAGTTTGTTTTGATTCTATTATGAGCTAATTTCTATTGCTAAGGCTACGATGTAGCCTTTCCATGTCAATTTTGAATCTTATTTCTATGTGATCATAATGTTATCATTAGTTTTGAGTATAAATCATTGAGTTTATTGCTTTCAATTATCTAGCCAATAGTTGAGTGATTTGTTGTGCATGTTAATTCGAGAGATGATGCATATAGTTTTGCTTCGTATGATGTATGTCATGAATTGAACGAAAGCCAGGAATGTACCAATGTGATTTAAGTTGCTTTTATACGAAATATTATTAATCCTAATGTGTTCAAATGCTTTTAAATTTGCATAAACATATCGTGGGTTATTGTACGTTGGGAAATTCTAATTCTACTCGAGAGAGGGTCTTAGATAAGTTATAATATTTTACTGTCATATAGGATGATAATTGATTGATTGTATGGTTAGGATTTAGGATTGGATTGGTGAGCTGAGTCGGATGCCTTAGTGTTTTCTTCTTGGGTGAAAGTTTTGTCTTTTTAAGTTTTTGGTCAATTCTTCATTTGTTGATTTAATTTCATTTGTTTTTATTTTTCAAATTCAAAATCCACCACTTTTCTTGATTTTCAAATAATTTAGATTCAAAACAATTTCAATAGTTAGTAGGTAAATAGTCCTTATGGGTTCGACATCCTTCTTTGTGATTATATTAGTTGTACAATTTCATGCACTTGCAAAATTTCACAACACAGGGCTTTAATGGAAATAGAATAGAAACAACATCGAAACCAGATTATAATAAGATACAGAATAAAAAATTCATGTCAAGGTTTTCAGATGACACATCGTGTCAAAACAAAGTACTGAATAGTTTTAGATCATTTCACATATTCAAAATAACAGAATCAAAGTATCTTCATTTAATCAAAGCAAAACTTTTTAGATCTCATATTCGCTCTTTTTTGTAGTTCAGAAACCAAATGCTAAAATAAGTTTATGTCTACATCGGTCATGATAGAAAATAATTTTCTCTTATAAAGATTCCATGAGTGATGCAGATAAAATAACAGAGGTTATTTTCAAGTTTTCTTTTCATAACAAAATATGCATATTTTTTCATAAATCAACCTCGGTCCATATCTTGTTAATGCAAAGTCTAGCATAGGAACCCCGTTTACTTGACTCTTGCCGTGTATAAGTTTGGCCTTGGGTTCGACCTCTAACAGTATCACAACCTAATCAATTAACATTTACCAATCAATTAATAACCCAAACGAGTAAGTCGCTAGCTTATTTAATAAAACCCCAAATCAGCCCCTTTTTAACCCAATATCCATCGTAATATGAACTTGAACAGACACCTCCTCAAACCATCAACATTTAAACCCCAACACAACCAAAAACTTTCCACCCAACAACCACTTATCTACCCGTACAACTTCGTATAAATCCATATCGCAACATCAAGACAAACCAATCATTTAATGATGCAAACAACCAACAATTCCACCCGATCAACAACATACAAGAACAAAATACTATTCATAGATCCTACCACTCAAACATAACCCAATTTAAAATTCTAGCAACTTCCAACATTCTAATCACATACATAACAACTACAGATAGCCACCTCAAATTCAAACAAATTAGCACATAACCCCAATACAACCAACATATAGCTCAAAACAACTAACTAGTAACTCCAGACAGTCACATAGCTCCATACTGCAACACAAACCCCGAACGGTCACAAATGACCCTAAACAACCAACTCCACCATTGACGCAAACAAAATTTCAATCCAACACGAACATCAATAGCACTACTACAATTTAACACCCTAACTTCACATAAATCAAAACTTTATCATCCCAATCTACGGTCACAACAATAAATTGCAAAGTGGAGATAAGTTAATAAACCTAGTTTCACGCGATGACCTGTCGAATTTAGAGAGTGAGTCGACACTTTTCAGGCTGATTCCAAGGCCCTATGATAAGACGGTGACATTAAAATCAAAATTTAATCACTAGGAAAACCCATGATGGAAAGGAAATTATTGAACGGGTGAATCATCCGAGACATACTTTAGTAGTGAGAGGGTGTCTCTGGTTTTTTCGAAACTTAAAACATAAAATGGGTGTGTGCGCGAGTGAGAACCCGAGGTCTTAAAGAAAGAGCACTGTGTGGCCGAGAATAAATCACTCAACAAAGAAATGAAATACAAACAGAGAAGTAAGGGGCTTACTGGCGTTGGTTCGTTGATAGAAGTGACAGACAAGAGGGGGAAAATAAAGTGGGAAGTGACTTGTGTGGGAGAATTTGTGAGTGTACAAATTTGAGTGTGTGAGAGTAGAACAGAGAGTAAGAAATCGGCGTGGGTGGGGGTGTGAGAGTGAACAATGAGTGGGCTTACTTGTGTGGAGGGCCTCAGACAATGGTAATAACCATCTTGGGTGACACTACTCGACGAAGAGGAACAATTTGTGGAAATGATTGAGAGTGTGGTCAAAGTGTGTGTGCGTGAGTGAGATTGGTGAGTGAGTGAGAGTCTAAGTGTGTGCATGGTTGAATGAGAATAGAGAGGGAGTGAGAGAGAGAATGTGGGCTTATCGGTGTTCAACACTTCCGGTGAGGAGACTTGATGGTGACACCAAATCCATGGAGACCCACGCACCGTAGCACCCACACTCAAAAATTTGTAGGAGAGGAAGAGAGAGCGATCTGCATTTAGAGAGAGAGCGAGAGAGAGAGAGAGAGAGAGAGAGAGAGAGAGAGAGAGAGAGAGAGAGTATAACGCCCCGGTCTCGCAGGGATCGAAGAGTTACTCCCTATAACTTAAAACTCACAATTCATCAATGTATTTAAAGACTCTAAAATATAAAGTCACAGAATACTACAGAATCTCTCAATAAAAATTTGCCACTTCTCAGAAATTTTCTATGAGTAAACTACTGTGTTTAAATAATCATCTCACCGATGCTCCATAATCCTGATCCTTAGCTGGACTATTCAAAATCATCTGAAAAATATATGGAGATAAGGGGTAAGTTATCAACAACTCAGTAAGCAGAGAACATATACTAGTGTGTAAACATGAGCATTTACAGAGTTCAGAATGCAGAACAAAAATATTTTCTTTCAGAATGCAGAATCAAAATAATGTTTTCAAAATGCAGTGCTAGAACATGTTATAAAAAATATCAGAGCGAGAGTTCGAAAAATATTCATAATCAAAATCCCTTTGGCATAGCATAAACTGAAACATCACATCTTATCTTATCATATCAGAACAAATACCATGTTTAACCCCCATGGAAGGGTTGTGCAAACCCCGGTAGCTAACCGAGTAGAAACAGAATGTGAATCTTCCCCTTATTCATTCTCGGAGCCCCGAGTGTGCACATAGGAAAGACCACGCAGAAAACCACTTATTTCCAAAGTGGGTGCACTAGAAACAGAAAAGTTGGTACCAACCCGAACAGAGGCCACAGTTTTACACCCGTGGTGAGGTCAGAACCAGAAACAGAAATAGAATGTTATGCCAGAGGTTTTCAGAAATCACATCAGATCATATCAGAGTACAGAAAATCTTCAAAACAGAACAAAATCATTACACAACATAATTTATGCACAAAATTTCATATTCGCTCTCTTTTTCAAAGTTTAGAAACAGAATGTCAAAAATAAGCTCATGTCTACATCAGTCATGATAGAAAATAATTTATTCTTAAACAGAATCTCATGAGTAATGCAGAACAAATAACTAAAGCAGTTCAAATTTCTTTTCAACATCAAATATGTATATTTTCCAAAAATAACCTCATCTTATTTTATTTTAAATGTAAAGTCTAGCATAGGAACCCCGCTTACCTAAACTTCTTAGCTTTTTAGAATTTTTCTCAAAATGTCGAACAATTAACAATCGTCACCTATCAAATAATCAAGTAATTCCCATAAATTTCCAATCAACCACTTATTTTGATATTTAATCCTAAACTTCTAAAATAACCAACTTAATTCCTCAAAACCTAAAATTTCATAACCTTAAAATATATCATCTTTTTTTCTAAAATCGCCAATGTCCATTTGATAACTTCGACTAAAAACATTTAAAAATCTAACTTATTTATTAATGAAAACAACTTATGAAGTTTAATACTGGATAATATAATTATCCCAAAATATTTTAAATTAAACCATAACTATTTTTAAATAGACTAAATCATATCTAAAATGTAAAAATAACATTACACCAATATTGTTTACTTTTAAAATAAAACTTTACTTAATAACATGTTAAAATAATTTTCTGTAATCATAATTAAATAACAGTGTACTAATACATAATAAAAGTATAAAAGCCCATTAATATAACATATAGTAAAGGGTATTACGGTAATTTCAATTAATTCTTTAAAAACTAACAAAAGAAACTTACGTATATCAACAAAACATGCACGGCAGGGCTTACTCATGGAGGAAATCAAGTGGCAGTGTGCGATGGCTGGACTGGGTAGGCAGTGGCGACGTGGCTGGAGAGCAAGCGTGCGGTGGACATGCTGTCAAGCAGGGTTAAGCACGAGAGAGGGAGAAAATGGAGAGTGAGAGATGGAGAGGGAGATTACGCACCATGTGGCGTGCATGGAGGCTTCGGACGGTGGCACTGGACATCACTGGGCGGTGGAGGACTGATTTCCAGCGGGTGATGGCGGCCCGGGGCAGAGGTGGCGACGGCTGCACCGAGCAACCCTCCTAGCGGTTGGGCAGCCAGTACAGGAGCCTTACGCAGTGGAGAAAATGGCTCTGTTTTGATGATAAGAAACAAGGGATGACTTCTCGTGGTTGCCAGTGGCTGGCATCATGTGCATGGTGCAGATACGGTGGCTTACGGTTGCATGAGGGGCTGGGCAATGACTGGTGGCTTCCGCCGTGCAGGGGAAAGACTCGCACTGTGTGGTTTCCGTTCGGCTTAGTGCACACAGCGTTGGCTTTTCTGATGTTGTAATGCCAAGTTGCGTCTCAGGTTGGCTCGCTGGCGGCAGTGGAAAGGTGGTTGAAGATGGTAGCAGGGACTGGAACTCAGTGGAGGGTTTGATGGAGGTTGAGCTGCAATGCAAGCCTGCTGCGAACGTACGTGCGTGGTGGAGCCATTGGGTTGATTTTCGATCAGTGGGAAGAAACTGAGGGTGCTGCGGCTTTGTGTTTTGCAGAAAGTATAAATATATAAATATATATATATAAATGTGATTGAACGTAGAAAGAAACCCTAGAGCCGTAGGAGACGTGTGTGCGGACGAGAAAAAAAAATCGTGAGTGTGCATGGAGTGGATAAAAAAAAACATTAGAGACATGTGTGATCATGCATGCCGTGGGCGAGAGGGAAACTTAAGGGGAAAAAGAAAATAGACGGAAAGAATGAAACGTGCGGAAGTTAACGTGTGAAAAATAAAATAAAATAAAAAGAATAAACTAAAACAAAATAAATAAAAAAAACAAATTGAGCTTCATTGGGTCCGGGTGTTACAGAGAGAGAGAGAGAGAGAATGGTCTATTAAGAGAGGACTTGATGTGAGAAAATGGAGAGTGGGTATGTGGGGGAAGTTACATCGGAGTGGAGATGTTTTCGGGTTAAAGAAATTGAAAGGGGGGAGGAGGTATCGGGAAGAAGAAAAACTAAAAAAGGGAGAAGTCTTACCTAAACTCGGCTCAACTTGTATTAGCTGTTTGGGCTTGGGCACTAAGCCCAGGTATTACAAAATGAGCTTTTCGATAGTAAACACAAGATTATATCATTAGTAAGAGATCCAACTCATATAAAACTTGGCTCAACTCGTATTAGCTCATATAAGCTCGAATAACTTCATTTTTTTAAAATGTTATCTCTATATAAATAAGAAGATTTTAAGGAAAAAAAAGGAAATCATGTTATTAATACTAAATATGTTATATGAATTCCTATGAATATAATTATTGATTTATGTGACGCCCCCAAACTCCATTTGAGATTTGACGGAGTTTGAAGCATTGAGACATGCAACACAAGCTCACATACTCCCATTCCAAACAGTTAAGAATGCAATGCACCTAGCATGCTTGAATGCTTCTAACAATATGCATTAATCGCAATGGATAACTTCCATCTAGCAATACACATCGTATTAGAATGCTAATTCCAAAACAAAAACATTTTTCCATTAATAATCCCAAGACAAAAGTTACATCGTTCATCCAAAATACTTAGCTAAAACAACAATATAACAAAAGTAGGGTCCCAAAACATGGACCCCTTTTTAAACCTCAAAATAGAAGCATGTGGTACAAAGCTACAAGATCCTAATCTTCATCCTGTGCTCCCCAAAATCTCTATGATCTCGTCCAACAATGTCGAATGGACATCGATAAAATACTTAGCCAATGCAAAATGGTTCTTAAGTGTGAGAAACTCTTCATATATTGGCATCCATTGGGGATCTGGATTTCCCCCCAAAATTCCTCAATACCTGTGATACCCTGCTCCTTCCTTCTTACGTACGCTTATTCTTTCTGACGTATGTTCCGTCTTTATGATGTAAGCAAATCCCAAGGGCAGAGATTTTGTAAATTGTCTGCCCATTCTATCTAACGACTACGAGACTCGTCATGCGTGTCGAACCATGATGGCGTGTTTCGAAAGATATCGTGTGACTTCTAGGGCACGCCCAGTGTTTTAAATATGCTGGAAATATTTATAAGGAGTATTTCCAGTGTTATTGAATTAAGATTGATTTTAAATACGACAATTATAATATTCTTGAAGAGTTCCAAAAATATTATAACTGCCAGAAATCATTTTAATATCATTATTAAAATGATTTCAACTATTTTAGATATTATGAGATTTAAATTTATATTGAAAGCTTTTATTAATTAAATGATTTTATTCTCTTTAATATGTTAAGTGAGACTTCATCATTTTATAATGATGAAGAATATTATTTTATAAACTAAAGTTAGCTTAAAATAATATTCTACCTTAATTCCTCTAAGCGCTTTTGATTAAGTTAATGTTTTACGCATTTTCAAATCAGTGTTTGAGACCTATCGTTAGATCGTTACGTGGATCCCCAGACGAAGGGACTGGGTTAAATGCCCAGACTCCCTCTCTTTCTCCCTCATTTTCCGTAGCTCTCTCTCTCTCTCTCTCCTCCCTCTCCCAAGCGTATGCTGTACGCAGTCTATCTCCACGCCGTAAGCTCCATGCCTTAGCCCGGCGCCGCCGTGCGTCACCAGCTCTCACCGTCGGCACCACCGTTGCACCTCGCTCCGGCGAGCCTCCCTAGCCCAGCCCCTCTCTCTCACGCTCTGCCATTCTCCCTTTCGGAAGTGCAAAGCCTGAACTGGCTTGGTGTCCATTGCGCCGCCGTGCGCCATCTTCCGGCACCACCACCTGCACGGTAGCTTCTCCTCCCACTGGCCATCACCCTCCAGCGAGCTTGGCCTCCACCTTGCAGCCACCTTCCCCGTAGCACACACATAGAGACCCATGCACGGCTTCAACGTGCGCTGCTTCTAGTGCTGCCGTACGCAGCACCCACGACCACCAAGAGCCACCATGGACTTCTCCTTTCCTCCCCCTTCCTCCTCCACATGACCCAAGGCCCATAGCCTCCCCTTGATCCATCGCACGAGGCTCCTCCCATGCACGGGTTTTACACCCTCCACCGCCGTGCACTGCCACCCACGACAGATGACCACCACCTTCAGCCTCCTCTAGCCACCACCAAACTATCCCAACCGCCATTAGCTCCGATCTACCACCCATGCACGCACATTCTCCCTCACTCTCTCACGGGTTTCCCTCCCCCTTACACGGCCAATCCTCCCTCCTCCACCGTGAGCCACCGTGGCGCCACCACAGTGCCACCTGGAGCTCCACCAGCAACCCCTTAGCCCAACCCTAGGTCCAAACCACCACTTTGAGTGGTGGTTAGTCACTGCATGTGATGGACAGCCACTGCGCGTGGCTGAAAGCCACTGTGCACGGCTAGATCCGCCGTGTTATGCTCCTTGCCACCATCACAAGGCCACCACGAGCCCTTCCAAGACCACACCTAGCTATCCAAACAACTAAACAGTTAATGTACGTGGGTTAGCCGCCACGTACGACTCTTCCGACATCATCGGCTATGACGATCAAGGAGCAATGCACGGGTTATCCCGTCAATGGTATAACCCTTTATCCCTCGTTAATTATGTTAGATATTGATTAGTTGACTAGGTTGTGGACTATGCTGTTGGTATTTGTGGAGTTGTGGTACTGTGATGTGGTGCTGTGTGATGAAGTGTTGGGCATATATGTGTTGGGTGGAGATGTGTTGTGCAGTGTAGTGTACTGTGAAGTGTTGCGTAATTGAGAAGTGTGCTGTGAAGTGTTGTGGATTGTGCCATGTAGTGTGGTTGTGGAGTATGTGTTGTATTGGTGACGTCGCAGATGGAATGAGAATAGTACACGCTGGATGTACTTTGTGTGTGGCGTAATGCATGTGAATGGAGTACACGTGGAGTGTACTCCATGTGGTATAGTGATGCACCATATGGCGGGTACGCCATAATGGTGATGTGGCATGTGGAACGGGAAGAGTACATGCTGAGTGTACTCTATGTGGGCTATGGTATATGAAGGGAGTACATGTGGAATGTACTTCGTATGACGAGGTGATGCAACATGTGGCGGGTATGCCATAGTAGTGATGTGGCGTAATGCATATGAATGGAGTACACATGGAGTGTACTCCATGTGGTGGAGTGATGCACTACATGTGAAGGGAGTATACGTGTAGTGTACTCTACGTGGCAGCGACACTCCGTGTGGTGTGTCGTAGAGATAAGGATGGTTATGTGATTGATGGGCATGGAACGTGATGAGTAATGTTGGGAACTGTGGAACAGTGTCCCGAAGTAGTTATGGCATAGCTTGTAGTCTGAGGTGGCAAGTGTCACTGTGATGGACTTATGGCTAAGAGTATGCGGGAAGTAGTAGAACAAGTGTAAGAGTGCACAGCGGAAGCATGACTGAGAAATGTCACGAAGTGACATGACTATTGACAGTCGTGCTTGTGATGGACAAAGTAGCGGAACAAGTGTAAGAGTACGTAGCGGAAGCATGACTGGGCAACGTCACCAAGTGACATGGTTATTGGCAGTCATGCTTATGATGGGTGAAGTATTAATTGTACGCATGTGAATGGATGACTATACGCTGTATCTATTGTATGTATTTTTTATGAAAATCCATAAACTGATGAAAATGCATGAAGGGCATGACAACAGATGCTTTTATGGATCCTACAAACCGACGCTCTCATGTGCGCCACGAGGTGATGCTTGTGGAAGCCATGATTGACGACGTTCAAGGTGACGCTTATGGATGCCATGAAAGCTAACGTCTAAGCCCATGTATGTTCTTAAATGACGTTTTCCATGATCGAATTGTTAAAGAAAGGATATGACTGAAATGAACTGAAAAAGGAAAAGACCATTTTCGGGCTTACGCCCCAAACAATGTTTTCCTCATGAAAAGAAATGTTTTCTCATGAAAAGAAAGGACTGTTAAATGAGAGAATGAACTGAATGAAAGCTCCACCTCATTCGAACGCATCTCAAGTACCTGCTTTCACCTTTTATTTGCTATGCAAGCATGAAAAAATTTAGAATTCCGATCCCCATCCACCATCCATTTTAGCTTGGCCATTTCAGCCAATCTAATTTCTTCCCGACGCCTCCAAATTGCTAGATCCGAAATGGCCCCCTGTAGCTCTCGATCAGTATTTTCTTCCCAATGTAATTGAAGCTTTAAATCAAGCTCCTCAGCCCTATTCTCAAGGGCAATAATATGACGCACTGTATGCCCAAAAACCCTTTTATTCCAAGCACGCAAAGTAACCTTAGTTTGTTTTAACTTCATAATCAGATTTTGGATGGCTGAACCACCCGACCGAGATGCCCAAGCTTGCCGAATGCAATCTAGAAAATTATGATGTTCCACCCACATCTGTTGGAACCGAAAAGAGGCTGGACCATAGGAGAAAAGGTCTTGCTTGAACTCAATACAAATAGGAGCATGATCCGAAGTAGATCATGGCAAGTAGGAACAAATAGCATTAGGGAAAACTGAGAGGAAGGATACATCAATCAACACATGTTCCAAACGTGCCCAAGAGTGAGCAAGTCCATGCTAACCATTACACCAAGAGAAAGCACTTCCCTTTGAAGCCATTTCAATCAAAACCCCCTGATGAATCCAGATATTAAAATCCTCCATAGCTCCAAGTGGTCATGGCCTACTCCTATGATGCTCTGAATCATTACGAATTATGTTGAAATCCCCAACAAAAATACACGGGTCTAAGCCCACGTATTGGGCACTGAGTACATCCCACAATCTGCTCCAATCATCCCTTGTACATTTAGTGTAAATCATAGTTAATAAAAACTTCTCAACTCCTTCACCCACTCTGAGAGAAATGTATTGTTCTCCGATACGAATCAGATTCACCATCATTGATCCATCCCAGAAAACCCAAAATTTTCCCCCCTCAACCTCATTTGATAAGAAATTATCAAAATGTAGAGACTGTGCCAATTGCCTAGCAACTTCTAGATTTTGGAAAGGCTCCAAAATGGCAACTATTTTCGGTTTCAACTTACCAATCAACTTTTTTAATCTATCTTTAGAAGTCCCAACTCTCCTAATGTTCCATACAAAAATGGGTTCAATCATTGGGGAAGGGTAGGGGCTCGAGCAATGACCCGAGAAGAGCTTCTCATTTTAACAAAACTCCTTTTTTTTTTTTTTTTCTACTTTCTTTTACCTTCGTTGGCCTCAGATTCAGTCATATACTCTTTATCCTGCGTAAATACTTCAGGATATAATTCTATCTCTGGCTCAGAGACAACAACCTCCAAACACAAGCTTTCCTCAACATGTTCTGCACCCTGTTCCTCGGCATCTACATCATCCTCCTGATTCACACTCTATTTCATCATGACAGTAGAATTAGGCTCGTTTTCAGAGCCCATTTGTCCTGTTCACACTCTATATCATCATCCATAGGCAATATTATGACATATTCCGTAACACACATTTCATCATCATTTTCCTTGTCAACCTCATTTACTAGAATTACCTGTTCCATAATCAACGGATCAGTCATAGCTGCACATGGAACCATCACTACTGCACTTGGCACCGAGGCAACAGTATCCCCATTCACAACTGTACCTGAAGTCTCCCCCGGACCCCCTCAGGCTCACCACCCCTGTGGACCCCATTCTCTGTCTCACCACCCCTCTGGTCCCCATTCTTTGACTCACCATTTTCTGGTCCCCATACTCAGGCAACGGATCAGTTGCAACACTCGAAACTATGACAAGAACCTCAGCAGATTCCCTGTTTACACCCGTGTCTTTCAACTCTTTCCTGCCTACTCGAGACTTACCCAACTTCTCAATTTTCTCAGCACGGCATGCGAGTTTGTTATGTCCTTTCATCTAGCACTTACAACAGTAGGCAGGGAGAGTCTCATAGACTACTTCTTGTTTCCTACTCGAAGGCAGGCCTGGAGCACCAAAGTCTCATAGTATACCGATAGGAGCCATGAGAATACTCAAGAACGCTTCACTGTAAAAGTTTAGAGGAAGTCTCGGGAGTGAAATCCATAACGGAACATGAGAGGGCTCTTCATCCTCAGTGAATTTTGGTGTCCAATGGAAAACTCGATAGAAACTCCCATTGATCTCGCATACGTCCCTCGACAGAGCTTTCGTGAAATTTGCCTCGTTGGCCATACGTACAAACACGTTCCTCGGCCTACGCATGGAAGAGACAACCAGTGTGGATGAGAGACCCCAATGATTGTGTATGAATGCATGGACTGCATCCAAAGAAGGATGTTGTTTCAGGAACTTGAGGATCACTGAATAACGGAAAGGCTCTGCAGACTTGATAATTTCTTCACATGAGAATTGAAAATATACTTCACCATCTAGGACCTTCGGAAGGCGGGACGGCAGCACCATCTCTAAGATGGGCTGTGGAACAGCAACCACCAGATCGGCAAAGGACTGACCGGTGGCTCCATCTACGGCTGCCACGCAGCCAACCGTGGGAGGCTACGTAGGAAACAACAAAAACCCTAATCCTCACGTAGAGAGAAAAAGGGCAAAAAAGGAAAACTAAATAAAGAGTATGTTGGGCTCCTAGTATCGATCCAAATTGAACACTAACTCACAAACATGCCCAAAATTACTAACTCACAAAAATTACATCCTTAGTTATAAAATCATGCTAGAACACTAAATCATGCACTGCATAAAAATTCAAACTCACCATTTCAAAGAATAATCCAAAACATCAAGAATAACTCAAACCAAACCTAATCTTGGTGTTCTTGATCTAATATTTTCATATCAACTCCAAAGAGTCCAAAAGTCCACAAACCTAACTCCTAACATGTTCATAAATCAAACTTAGGTGATAGCATGCTTGACTAACTTTAAAAATCACAAAACTCAACATATGACAATCGGTTTGCATTAAAACATTGAAACCGAACATGCATGCTTTTTTACTTGAATCATAGTGACTAAATCCTTGATTTTCATCAAATAAATCTTGAAAGAATACAACCTTATACCTCAAATCTATCATATTATCGCAAATAATCTATCAAAAGAAGCACCAAACCCAAGGGCCTCTTAATCCTGCTTATTATCATACTCTTGCATGTTCATCAACAATGCAACAAAGACCTAAGTCATAAATCTTCACAAAATCCATTCTTAATCCATAGATCAAAGCTTTAAGAACAAGATTTACAAAAATAAAAATCATAGAATCAAGATCCTAGGGCTAAAATCACAAACTAAACCAAACAAAAACTCTTTTTGACCATTTAGTTTCTATCGCTTCATGGATCATGCAAAACTATATGATAAAAACCTAACATATTTTGAATCAAACCATAAGTTGCATAAAAATCATGTGAAAACTTCATAAAACCAAGATCTACACAACGTTTCATCCAAATTCCACAAAACTTCCAAGGTTCATTAACAATCACCCAAACCGAACCCTTCCATCATCAACACCAACTGTCGTCCAACAAGTATAAAAATATAAATTAATCAATACACTCCCAAGTAAACCAGATTCATTACTAAACAAAATAGAAGAGGTTTGAGCCAAAAGAAAAAAAAAAAAAAAACTTACAAAGGGTTGGAACTCAAGAACACAAAGCTACCCAGATTTTCCTCTAGCTTTCCCTCTCGGTTTCTCTCTAGAAAAAAAATGAAATTGAGACAAGTGTGAGGAAATAAAGAGAGCATGGGGTGTATAGGAGGGGTTGACTTGGTGGTTGAGTGAGTGACATTCGACACGAAGTTAACTTATGAAAAGGAGGAGGAAAAGGCTTGAAAGGGCTGCTGTTTTGTTGCTACTGAGTGGGTGAAACAGAGTGGCTTCATGGTTCTTGTTTGACTTGCCATAAATGGAACTATTTGGGAATAATCATGAGGCGGAATGGCAGCCAGGGTATGTGGCCTTGTAAGTGGTGGGAAACGTGTTGAGGAAGCTTGGTGAAACAAGCTAGTTTTGGTTGGACTATGGGAGCTTAACCGAATAGACTCTATTTGAGGTTTCATTGGGGTTTCGGTTAGGGTTTGGTTCAGTTCTAATATTTCTTGGTCAATTGTAATTACCAAGGTGTAAGAGAGTAGATGCGAGTGTAAGAGTGTGTACTTGAGTGGTTTATTGCTTGTGAAGGTGGCTAAACCAAGTGGGAATTCACGTAGTCAAAACCGAGTGCAAGCGTTTTAGGGTTTGGTTACCCTAACCATTTGGGATTTCGGTTTGCATCACTTAGTTTAGGGTTTCATTAGGGTTGAAACTCTCTTTTGGTTGGCCAAATAGTGTTTGGTTGGATGGATTAGTGAATTGTGTAAGAGACATGATGACAAGGCTTGATTCACATTGCATCACTAACTTCTACTCCTCTTGAAAAATGTCCAATTGTTTTTCAAATTGATGGTTGGGATTATGCCATGTGTAAAAAAGGTCTTTTAGTGATCCTATGTGGATTTAGACATCCTACATACTAATAGGTCTTTTAGCACCGACATTGTTAGATAAATGAATTAAATTTTTTTTAACCATGAAACTAGGGTTTGACTTGAGTCCTTGATGAATATGGATGAACAAACTTGTTTTTGCATTGTCACTTTTTTAATCTTGAATCCTAGCTAAGGCTTATCTATGATGAGCATGGATGAATTAGTTCAAGAAAAATTGTATGTTACATAAGAATTTAGTCACATATTCAAGAACAAAGCACACAAATGTTTCGATTTCTAGGTTTTGTGTGTAGCCTAGTTTTCACTTCTTGGTTTCAATGAAATTGTTGCTTAGTGTTGTGCATTATCATCTAGGAATGAGTACTTAGTATGTTAGAAGTTAGGATTTGTGATTCATGGAAATTCTTGATGTTCATTTGCAAGAGAAATGCGAAGGATACCATGTTAGGGTTTTGGGTTTTATAGTTGTGTTCTATTTGTGTTGGTTGCCTAATATGATGAATATTTGACCATGATGACTGTGAATCTAGTGTCGCAACATGATACTAAGCTAGGGACAAAGAAATGATTCCTAGTTAAATTTGGACTAAGGCATAAATGGTATGCAAGAAAGACCAAAAATACACCAAGTGAAAATTAGGGTTTAGGAGTGTCGGCAAAGGTAGAGTTCTCATAGTAGATGCTTGAATAAAAAAACTAAGTAAACAAATGGGTTAGGAATAGAAAATGCATGAGTTTTGTGAATTTTGGGGAAATCTGTGGCTCGTTTAAAATTATTGAAAGTTTAGGGGCCTATTTACAAATTTCAAGAGTTAAGGGACAAATTTGTAAATAGTTGTGACGCCCCTAGATTCGACTTGGGATCGAATGAAAATCTGAAGCATCGAGACATGCAGCATAAGGTTACTTGCTCCCGTTCATGATAGATAAAGATGCAATATTTCTAACATGCAGTATGCAATATTTGCATCAGATGATTTTTTTGCACAAAACTAATGATAAACCAATGAGTTGAAACATACAAACATTGAAGTGAAAAATTTCCATGATTGCAACATAAATCTGAAAGGTCTGTAAGCTTAAAGGTACAAGAGACAGAACTCAATAAGTATAGGCAGAAACTAAAGTATCTATTAGACTAATCCATCGAGTAGTTCGCACAAGTTGATCAAGGATGCCATATTACTATCTATAAATCAAAACATCGAAACGATGAGCTTCGCGTTGTGCCGTCGTTGTTTAATCGACTGTCTCCAGTCGGTCTTTTGAAGTGCCTCCTGATCCTAGCACATGAGCTACCATTCTAGGGGCAATGGTAGTTGGGGACTATCACGGTGAGATTTAAGTACAAATCTTAATAAGTTAACAAAAAACTTACACAAAGGTTAATGATACATGCATGATAGTAAACGCATGAATGCATAATCAAAGTCATAAGCAAGCATAAAATAACTTGACGTGTAACATGGCATGAACTGACTTGACTTGAACTGAAACGTGAATTCAACTTGAACTTGAACTTGAACATGAAACATAAATGTGAACTCAATCATAACATGAACTTAAACTTGAACATGAAACATGAATGTGAACGTGAACTTAATGTGAACTTGAACTTGAGCATGAAACATGAACGTGAACTCGAACTTAACATGAACTGGAACTTGAACATGAAACATGAACGAGAGCTTGAAACAAAAAACTGAATGTGAAATACATGAACTTGAACTGGACGTAGAATAGAACTTGAATAACATGAACTAGGCATAACATGAACATGAACGTTAAAATCCATGGATTCTGACAATCAAAATGATTTTATCAGTTGTTTCGTCAGGATTAGTGAACAATCAGAATGATTCCACCCAACATATTAGAGATACTTAGACAATTAAAAGAATTACGCCATGAATATTTTAAATGAGAAACCTAACAATCAGAATAATTACATCAGGAGTACTTAGAATATTTTGACAAATAGAATGATTATGCCAAGAGCATTTGAGTAGAGGTATTCTAACAATTAAATTGATTACGCCGGAAGTATCTGGGATCAATTATAAATAGAGATACTCGGACAGTCATAGTCATTACGTCATGAGTATGTTAGGCATGACTGACTAAGAAAATACTGTTTTCGAGGCACTCTGTACTTGAGACATAACAAGACATGAAATGAAAGGATAGATGACTTGACATAACGTGATGTGACATGTATGTGAGATGCATGACTTGACATAACATGAAACAAACAACAATACGTAAAATGACATAACATGTAACAGATAACATTACATGGCATGACATAACATGTAACATACAACATTACGTGACATGACATAACATGCAATAGGCAACATTACGTGACATGACATAAGATGCAACAGACCACCTTACATGACATGGCATAATATGCAACAGACTACATTATGTGACATGACATAACATATAACATACAACATTACGGGACATGACATAACATGTAACATACAATATTACGTGACATGGCATAATGTAGAACAAATAACATTAAGTGACATAGTAAATTGTGTAACAGATAAATGTTACATGACGAAATACATTGTGTGACAGATAAATATATCATGATAGAATGTATTAAGTAACAGACATATATGATGTAACATGGCGTATAGGGTAACAAAATTACATGAATAGCAGTTCCCCTACCCACATACATACATAGTAATCTGATAGTAGTTAGGAGCTAACTTACATGATTGTTGTGTTACGGGATATTAAGCACGAAACACGAGAAACTGTAAGTAAGGATTCTAAAAGTTAGAAACTTTATTACTAACAAATTAGAAACATAAAAAATACTAACATTTAGAATAAAATTATCATTTTTCCCTCTACTTGTGGGAAAATGAACATTTTACCACTAACTTATGAATTTTCCATTATAATTTCAAAAATCACCAAAATTTATATTCCTTATGTAAGTTTTGTCCTAAACTCAAGTATCTTATCATAAAAATTTAAAACAAACCATAACTTTGAGAAACATACTATGACCAAAACTCCCTTAGGCCATTTCCTTTTTATTTTTGCTGCAATTTTATTTAACTTCAAAACTTGTGCTTAAACCAAAACATTACAACATAGATCATCACATCCTAGACTTAGAAGTACGCTTAAAACAACCAACAAAATCCACTTCACATAAACACAACTTTTTAGTAAGAAGATCCAAACTTTTTAACTAAAACACAAACCCTTGAATCTCAAGGTTTAAACTCTTTTAACATGTCCATAACACACTCCAAACATTCAAAACTTTCTTCTAACAATTCCATAACAAATTCCAAAGAACTAATGTGCTTTGAATCATCAATACAAATCACCAAAAGTGACAAAAATCTAACTTGAAGCACTGGCTCCAACACTTCATCAAAATAGAATTTTCTCAACTTTGGTTTTGATCAAACACTTGATCCAAAACATACATTGATAAAAACTTCAAACCAATAACATCATATGGCTTAAAAATATGTCCTAAAGTAGATCCAAGAATTAGACTTAAAATGTCGTGACTAAAAATAAACCAAAACATGGATCTAGCCGAAATCATCAAACCTTTGACCTAACCGAGTATTCTTTTGCAAAAAAATCATATATTCACAAACCAACACGTAAAATCTTAAAACCAAATCCTAACATGTAGATCAAAGGCATAGCATCTCCAAATAAAAATATCAAAATCATTGGAGTAGGATTAAACCACAAAAGATCCAAGCTTTCATAAGACAAAAACTATTTTACTCCTTCATATTTCTAACTTTGTAGATCTAAGAAACTATTTTATCAAAAGCTTATAACATGCAACGAATTCTTATTAAAAATTCATATAAATATGTTAACTATACTCATATAAATATGTTAACTATACTCCATAAAATATTTGGACCAAGATCTGTCCATTAGCTTGGTCAAAAACTCCAAAATACAACATACTATCTAGTTTATCGCTCATAATGAACTTTGCGCGGTTAAAATAATTTTTCACCAAACAAATGACTATAAAAATCAACAAAAAAGGTATCCACAGCAGGAAGACTTAAAGAGGAACAACATTTATGAACGAATTATCATGAGAAAATGCATATAAAGGCTTCACAAATCGTAAGCAAGAAAACTCAGAAAACTGCCCAAGAGTGCTTCTAAGTTTCTCTTTAAGAAACGTGTGGGGAAAGGGATGAAATGAGAGGCGGATGGTCTACACACCTCTTACACAAACTGAAGGGTGAAGTGAGGGCTTGAGTGACACCTTGAGTGATGGTGATTTTTGATTAAGCTGAATTATTGCATATTTTATACATCTAGAACCAATATATTTCCATTATTTCATGATATTAGTATTAGTTTTAGATGGAAAAATGGTTAAGAGACATAAATTCAAGTTGTGATTTAAATTTGTTGATAACATGGTTTATGTTTAATTTTATAACTTGTGATTTAATTGGGCAAAATTTCTCCACATGCACAACACATATTTGATATTTTATTCTTCCTTTTAATTTTTTTCTGATTTCTACTTTTTCATATAGGCCAAGAGATGCATTGATGCTAAAAGGATCAGTACCTCTCCTTTCCATAATGCACAACATAAGATATTAAGAAGGGAGAAAAAACACATGCATGCTGGGGAACCAAAAACACGCACGCAGGCTAAAAAAAGAAGAAGCAGCGCCGCCAGCTTGTCCAGCCTCCCCCTACTGCCTGCCATCTCCATTTCCAGCCATCTTACCATCTCTTTCCATTACCTAACTTTCTATTTAGTTTTTGTTTGAATTTTATGGTGTATTTTTGAGATTTTTGGCTTAGAACCATTTGGTTTTGTGTATTCTATTTCATGCTTGTTTAACTTTCTTGTTAGCGTTGTTTTCCTTGCTCCTTTAAGCTTCTTTTTAACAAGTATTATAAATGTTATGAATTTATTTTGAGAATTTTGTAATTTGAATACAAGGACGAACCCTAAAATCTTGATTTTAGGGCTTTTTCATTTCTAGCTCATATTTATCAATTATTTTAAAATCTAGCTTAGTTTTGTTAATATATTAGTTCCATTAGACACTAGATTGATTAAGGGTCAATTAGGGCATAATTACTTTTCTATTAATTAAGATTGTTTAGGTTAGTTTGTTTCTTGATTGTTTAATTTCAATTTGTTAGATTAGTTCTTAATTTTAAGTCTTGCAATTAGTTTGGCAAGTTTTGTTGGTTAGTAGGTGGGTAATTTAGATTTTATTTTCTGTTTTGCCTCAATAGTTGGTTAATGTTAGATTAGTTAGCTTGCTTTATAATTTGGTGTTTAATTAGTTTCGGATTTAATGTTTAATGTTCTGTTAATTAAATTAGTTTAGTAAGTAGCTTCTTGGTTAATTAATTTTAGTGAGTTTAGTTTAGTTATTAGTTTACTGTTTTGCATCTTAGTCATTTGCTTTTCCTTGCAACATTAAAAATTCAAAAAATAGGAATCTGGTCCACGACCAGTGCTCTTTTTATTCCTGTTGCACTCTTTCCTTCATTGTACATGTCACAACTTTTACTCTGTCTTTGTGAATATTTTAACCATTTTACATGAGTTTGATTTTAAGCAACTTTCTCTGAGGAGACAATCTAGGAGTTTTATTCCTAATTATTACGTGACACCCTCCGGCACTTGGGATAGCCTTTGTGCTGCTCATTTTTGAGTGAGTCAAGTTTTTGGTGCCGTTGCCGGGAAAAGTTGGCTAACTTTTTATTTTTCTTTCTCAATTGTTTTTCTTGCTGATAAGTGTGATTTTTATGTCATTTTTATTACTCTTTTATTTATGAAAAGTGTCAGTTTTCCTTTAAGTCTATTGATTTTATTTTATTTCTATTTATTTCTTATTTATTTTCTTGGATTTGAAAGAATGAGAAGATTTAGTGCAAAATGAGAGCATTTTGGTATAAAAGAAGAGACTCTGATCCAAACCGACAAGAGGCGACAAGATCTGAAAAGAGCTGAGGAGATTTAGGTGAGGAGACACAAAGGCAACCAGAATGAGCGACAAGAGTTAGGCAATGAGTGAGATGTTTTACCTCCTGGGTGAGAAAACTTGGCGACAAGGCTCCGAGCGTTTAGATTGGTTGACCAGTCTAAACAATCAACTTAAAAGACCAACCTAAACGACATCGTGGACAACAACTAGCAAAGATGAGCAGTTTTACCGCTCGGTAGGTTGGCGAGAGGAGTCTTTCATCTCAGTTAGGAACCATACATCTTGGCCATTAGGTGAGGAAACCAATTATATTTAGCGCACATGGCATCTACCCAGTGTGACATTTTCGAGTTCTGCAATCAATCTGCTGACCACCAAATCCTCCTAAACTGCGCAAATCAAGCTGCTTATTACTAAATCTCCCATTTGAAATAACTTCATTATTCTTGAGATTATTTTCTTTTATGTTAATATTTATCATTAGAAACTATTTTCTAGATCTTTAGGCTAGATGTTAGCCACATTTATCTTGTTTTCGGATTTGAATTTTGACATATATTTAATCCCAATTTGTGGGATGAATAGGGAAGTTTGAGTTTTAGAGTCCATTAGTCCAGAAATTATCACTTAAGTTTCTTTCAAGGAGGCAGATCTGGAGGGCAGAGGCGAGGGCCGCATGCTTCATCAACTGACTCCAACGAAGAACACTAATTTTATTCTTATTCTTTTCAATTTCATTATGAGCTAATTTTATTTTCTAGAACTTTGATATAGTCTAGCATTGAACACACAATTTATATTCTGAGCTATTTTATGTTTAATATTTTCATGATTGACTGTCTATTCCTTGTTCTTAATGCTTGCAATTTTCTAACTAATTATTGTTCGATCTATTGAATCGCAATGAGACCGAGAGGTGATTTGTGATTAAAACTCTAGGATTAAGCACCATTAGTTGAGTAGAAGTTGAGATACTTTACCACGATTAACGTTATTTTCAAAAAAAATCTAAAAAACTTAATGAGTCTCTAATTAGATAAATTCACATAGAGATATAAAGTTATTAGTTAGAGATATTTTTAGTATTGTTCAAGAGAAAATATTGAATAGTTAAGGGATTTTTATCATCAACTTAGGAATAAAGTGTGTATGATTCACTAGTTGAAATCAAACGCTCTAGATCTATTCTTATTATCTTTAAAATCTTAATTTTAATACTCTTTTCCTCGGTTTAATTTAGATAATCTATTCTTTAAATTTTAGTTTTCCAAATAGTAATTAATTTAGTAAATTGTAGTACTCAATAGCATAATTAATCTTTGTGGGTTCGACATCTGTTTTCTTTAAAACACTTTCCAACTTGTTACAATTCTCTGCACTTGCAGATATTTTCAGTACAACAAGTTTTTCTATCTTCATCTCTGATTGCACATTTGAGTTGTCACCTACTACTTAGGTGCTTGAACCTTACTTCTGCTATTTGGTTCATGTCTTGGGTGAGAGACAGTTCAAAACTTCAAATAGGTTGTTCAAAGTTACATCGAACACTAAGAGTAGTATACACAACTCAAAGATAGATAGCTCTTCTGTCTCTTCTATAAGTGATGACACTAAAACTGAACAATCCATGGTTGCATCTGCACCCCACACTCTTAAGGATTATTTGCTGTCCACTCACACCACTACTCTTTCATGCATTATTTTACCTGATGATGCATTTTACCTTTCAATAATACCTTAGTTCCACGGGATGGATTCTTAGAGTCCATACCAGCACCTGACGGACTTTGAGTTGGCCTACACTAATTTTATCAATAGAAGAATTACTAATGAATTTATTAGACTTCGTTTATTTCCTTTATCTTTAACGGATAAAGCAGAAACTTGGTTTAATTCTTTGAGGCCTAATTCCATCTCTAGTTGGTCTGATATGCATTGTGAGTTCTTACATAAATTTTTTCCTTTTTTAGAGGACTTAGTTTTTACATGAGCAAATCTGCTAGTTCAATCAGAGACCTGCAAAACTTTCCAAGCCAGTTGGGAATGGTTTAAGGATTTTGTAAACATCTGTCCACGTTAAAGTTTCGAATCTTAGAGGCTGGTGAACTATTTTTACACTGGTATCACTCCAGAATGCAAGCAGTTTGTTCAGACTATGTGCAACGGGAAACTCTTTAGCAAGAAACTTGATGAAGCATTACTATTTTTTGACTATTTTACTTGAATACTCGGACTGATCGAGTTTCGTTGACAGTACAACCACTGAGGACTATTACTGGTAGGGGCATATATGAGCTTAAGGAGGACACTGACGTTCATCCCAAATAGTTGCATTGAGTAGAAGATTGTAGGTTTTGGAGATGGAAAAAGTGAAGGCCGTGAAAGCAGTAGAGGCATGCTCTTTATGCGCTTATTCAAACCACAAGGCCTATGATTGTCCAATTATGCCAGTATTTCAGGAAAATGGGTCTGAGCAGATGCACTTAGCAAACTAGGTTATCAGAGCACATAATCAGCCTTTCTCCAACACATATAATCCAGGGTGGAGGAATCACTCAAATTTCTCATGGAGGAATGATCAGCCTAGCTGGTCTCTGCAACCTCTCAGCAGCCATTTCATCAGGTTGCTCCTTAGCACCAATATTAACAGTATTAGACTTCTCAGGGCTATCTTTTCATTGCACCTCCAGAATTTCAGTCTCATGTAGTTACACAGAGTTCACAGCCTCAACCATATGCTCCACCGAAGAAGTCTTTTGATGGCAGTATGGCACATATGACCAATATACTTTAGCAATTCATGCAGATTCAGGCCACCATAAACAATTAGAACACTCAGACCATAAATGAATTGTGGGGCACCATTAACAAGTTGAGCATAACATTGAGCACCCTAGAGAAAGGGAAATTTCCGGCACAGCCTCAACCTAATTCTCAAGTATACTGGTAAGAACCACAACAACTGCATAACGTCTCCAGGAGGGTTTTTGAGACAGCGAAGGCCGTTATTACTTTGAGAAGTGGAAATGAAGTTCCTCAATAAGAGATGACTATGGATAGACAGGTAGTTGCTCCTACACCTAAAGATGTAACAAAGATTGATGAAGCCGAAAAAGAACTAGAGGAAGTGAGACCAGAGTCAAATAAGCCTGTGAGTGGAGAGGCTGAAACTAGTTGGGGTACTGACCTGTGGTTCCCCATCCTCAAAGATTGGCAGCTGGCCAAAAGAAAAAAAGACCATACTGAGATTCAGGAAATCCTCAAGCAAGTGAAGATTAACATTTCACTCTTGGATGCCATACAATAAGTTTCTTCGTATGCAAGATTTTTGAAGGATTTGTGCACATTGAAGAGAAAGTTGAATGTAAAGAAGAAAGCCTGCCTAATAGAAGAAGTTAGTGCATTGATATTGAGCGAGACTACTCAGAAGGTCAGAGATCCTAGCTCTCCTAACATTTCCATTTTGATTGATGAGTCGCACATTGGGAGAGTTCTACTTGATTTGGGGAGTAGTATGAACTTGCTACCGTTCTCCGTATATGAGTAATTGAGATTAGGTGAGCTGAAAAAGACCTCCATCAATCTATAGTTGGCTAACAAATTAGTTAAGGAGCTAAGGGGTATTTAAAAAACTAATAAGGAAATATATATATATATATATATATATATATATATATATATATATATATGGAGTAACACACATGAAAATTCTGAGCTTAGTAGGTGACAACTAGCTGAAATACATTAAAGTCAAGGCTTTTTTTTTTTTTTTTTTACTGAAACATGCATGCATGCTGATCATCATGCTCATTCATTGGCTTCAATCTCACCAACTTCAATTTTGATGTGTACTTTCGAACTTTCTTTTTTTTTAAAAAAAAATTTGGAACCCATTTTCATTGAATGAGAGCGATTGCTGTGACACTATGTATAAACTACTTTTTTCAAAGAAAAGATTAGGGTAATTAAGGGCCTAAAGTGGGTGTTAAGTCTGATTCATTGCCATCTCTGTCATATTTGGACAGCTGTCAAGCTCAAGGGCTAGATGTGGCTAATGACCACAAGTAGCAAACATCAGGAATTGTTTAATGTACTTTGAACTCTAACAGGTGGGTTTAAACCTATTTATAGATCATTCTTTCCTTATAATTTTCCACTCAAATACACAAGATGTGAGAAATGGAAGGTGAAACTCACTACCCAAATTCTAGACAGCAGCAGAAATTCAAGAAAACCCCACAATTGACCATTGCATGCTATGCTCATTGTCAATTGACATCACACAGTCACACTTTCTTTTATGATAGCTTCAAATCTGCATGGCTTGGACCAAATCATTGTATAAAATCAACAAAATTAACCAAATCAGTGTATAAGAGCAACAAAATTCAACCAAATCAGTGTATAACATCAACAAAATTAACCAAATCAGTGTATAAGAGCAACAAAATTCAACCAAATCAGTGTATAACATCAACAAAATTAACCAAATCAGTGTATAAGAGCAATAAAACTCAACCAAATCAGTGTATAACATCAACAAAATTAACCAAATCAGTGTATGTATAACAGCAACAAAATTAAACCAAATCAGTGTATAACATCAAAAAAATTAACCAAATCAGTGTATGCATAACAACAACAAAATTCAACCAAATTAGTGTATGCATAACAACAACAAAATTAAACAAATCAGTGTATAACTTTCAATGAGGAAACCAGGGATCCTTACAGGGCTCGGTGAGAGATCCAGAGGACTCGGTGAGAGAGAGAGAGAGAGAGAGAGGCTCGATGGGGGTGAGGGAGATGGAGCTGTAGTCTTCTAGGGTTTCGGGGACTGAAGGGACTGGGTGGGGGGATTTCACAGAGAAGGAAGAGTGAGGGTAGGGGGCTTCGGGCTTCACAGAGAAGGGAGAGTGAGGGTGGGGGGCTTCGGGTTCGTCTGGGTGAGTGAAGATTAAGGGCTTCGGTGGTCTTCGTCTAGGAGGGGCTGGCAGAGCAAGGAAACTGGGTGGGGTTCGGTCTTCGTCTTGGTGAGTGAGGATTGAGGGCCTCTATGGTCTTCGTCTGGGAGAGGCTGCGCAGAGAAGGGAGAGTTTCGTTGGTCTTCGTCTGCGTCTAGGAGGGGCTGCGCAGAGAAGGGATGGCATCGATTTCGTCTGGGAGGTACTTGTACTTGTGAGTGAGGATTGAGGAGTGGCTGTCGAGGTGAGGTGGCGGTGGCGTGGTGGGGGGTTGTGCGCGGTGGCGTGGGTTGAGGGAGAAGAGGGATTGGGATTCGGGAAGGCAGAGCGGGAGAGGGAAAGAAACGAAGGGAAATGGTAAGGCGGGTTGTTTAAATTTAATTTCACTTTTCCGGCGATTTTGATTTGCCGCTAATAGTATATAATTTACTAGATATGCTCTTGCGGCGAAAATACGGTGAATATTTTCGTCACAAACAGTATCTGTTGTTCAATTTGCCACGATATTAAAATCGCTGCAAAAAAGTAAGAGTAATTTCTTTTCCATTAGCTGAAAAATTCGAGAAGGAAAGCAAGCGGTGACTTAGAAATCGTTGGAAATAATGTTTATTAGTGGTATTTTTGTTGCAAAGATATTAAAATCGTCGGCAAAGGCCTAAATTTTCTAGAAGACTATTTCCAGCGTTTTTTATTCACCGCAAAACTAGCTATTATGGCGATTTTCCCATTCGCCACAATTAAAATATGGCTACAGTTTCTAATATTATTTGAGGCGATAAAAAATCGCCGCAAAAGATCAAATAGTCGCCGCAAATGAGTGAACAGTAATTGCAACATCATATTTCGTATACAATGCTTTAGATTTCAGAGACGATAAGAAAATCGCCGCAAATAAGGGTTAATTGCAGCGATTTTTTTGGCAGCGATAGTAAAATCGCTAGAAAAGGCGTTATTTCTTGTAGTGAATTAAAGCCCCAACAACATTCATGGACTTGATAAATAGGGGTTTCTTGCTGACGTCAATTAGTTTGCAGTGGTGTTTATTGATGACATTCTCATCTACTCCAAGCATACTGAGGATCATAAAGGGGAATTGAGAGTTTTCCTACAAACCTTTCGGGAGAGGAATTTGTATGGAAAGCTCAAGAAATGTAAGTTACGGCGTTAGGATATCTCTTTTCGTGGACATGTTGCATCGGGAGACATAATTTTGGTAGACCCAGGAAAGTTGGAAGAAATTGTCAATTGGCCCAAGCCTACTAATGTGTAAGAAGTCAGAAGCTTTTTGGGACTTGCATGTTGCTATAGGAGATTTGTAGGGGGATTCTTTGGTATTGCAGCATTGATGACTAAGTTGACCTAAAAGGCTGAGAGGATTGTTTGGATAGAGGAGTGTGAGGATTGAAGCAAAGACTTGTGATAACACTAGTGCTCAACATTTCCATTGGCATCGATGGTTTTCTTATTTATCGTGATGCCTCACTTAACATACCGAGAAACCCAAGGGAAAAGAATTCAATTTGGGTGATTATCGACAAACTCCTATCAGTATGGTGCCCATTTCCTCCGCATTGTCAACACGGATAGTATGGAGAAGTTGACCCACATATAAATTAGGAAAATTGTTCATATATACGAGGTACCCAGGTCAATAGTGTAGGATAGGGACGAGATGTTCACCTCCCAATTTTGGCAAGCTCATAGACAATAATGGGCAGTAGATTGAAGTTCAGCGATGCTTATCTCTCGGAAAAAAACTGGCAGCTGGAATGGACCATACAAACCTGAGAGGACATGTTAAGGCCTTGTATACTAGAGCTTAGGGGGAGTTGGGAAAATCACCTGCCATTGATAGAGTACATATACAACAATTGTTACTGGATGACCATTTAGATGGCACCTTATGAGCAGAATAATCAAGCCTGATTTGGTTCAGAAATGAAAGATAAAATAAGGATAATAAGGGATAAGATGACAACGGCTCAAAGTATACAGAAGAGTTATGCTGACACCCAAAGAAAGGACTTGAGCTTTTAGAGGGCAACTGGGTCTACATTAAGATATCACCAATAAAGGGGGCAACACATTTTGGAATGGAGGAAAAATTGAGTCCAAGTATGTTGGACTTTTTGTGGCATTGGAATGAATAGGTTTGCTAGCATGTCACATAGCCCGTCCAGAAGAGTATCAGGATGTACACGATGTACTCCATGTCTCCTTGTTGAGTTAGCTCATATTACCTAAAATCATCTCTAATATCACAACTATAAAATTCAGAAGACTCCATAAAATATTAATTCCTTTGCTTAACCAAAATATCCATGTTTCTTCAAAGGGACATCAAAGAAATTCTCAATAACATAAATTAAAAACTCTCCAAAGAGTCAAAAAAATCCTTAACCCAACACATCAAAATGTTCGAAAATAATCAATTTACTAACTATGACTCTCAAATAAATACTTGTACTCTCAGACTCTTATTCCTCTACGTCATCACATCTTGCTAAAACTTCCTACTCTTGTTCTCTAGCTGAACCATCAAGATCATCTGAAAAATGTTTGGAGATAAATGGTAAGTTATCAACAACTCAGTAAGCAGAGAACATATATTAGTATGTAAACATGAGCATTTATAATATTTAGAATGCAGAAACAACACTTTTTATTTTCAGAATGCACTGTTAGAACATGTTATCAAAATATCAGAGCGAAAGTTAAAAAATATTCATAATCATAATCGCTTTGGCATAGCATAAACTGAAACATCACATCTTATCTTATCATACCAGAACAGATACCATGTTTAAGCCCCCTGGTAGGGTTGTGTAGACCCTGAAGGCAAATCGAGCAGAAACAGAATGTGAATCTTCCCATTTTTATTCTCGGAGCGCCGAGTGTGCACATAGAAAAGACCATGCAGAAAACTACTTTGCTTCCAAAGTCGGTGCACTGGAAACAGAAAAGTTGGTACCAACTCGAATAGAGGCCACAGTTTTACACCCGTGGTAAGGTCAGAACGAAACAAAAATAGAAACAGAATGTTATGCCAGAGGTTTTCAGAAATCACATTATATCATATCAGAGTACATAACATATTCATAACAGAACAGAATCAGATCACAAAAATATAATTTATGCACAAAATTTCATATTCGCTCTCTTTTGCACAGTTCAGAAATAAAATGTCAAAATAGCTCATGTCTACACCGGTCATGCCAGAAAAATACTTTATTCTTAAAGAGAATCTCATGAGTAATGTAGAACAAATAATTGAGGTAGTTCAAATTTCTTTTCATAACAAAACATGCATACTTTTTAAAAATCAACCTCAACTCTTTTTATTTTTATGCAAAGTCTAGCATTGGAACCCCGCTTACCTGAACTTTTTAATTTCTCTGAATGTTCTCACAACAGTGCTGATGACTTGCATAATTTAGAATATTTTATCACTTCTTAACTTTAACTTTAGTCTAAGTTTATTTATTTTTGTTAATTTTTGACTTCATTGTTGTTATTTATAATTTTATTTCAGATTTGAAGAAAATGAAAAATTCTAATTTTGGTAGCCCATTATCTGATGACTCTCTCTCATTTAATGAAGAATTAGGCACTTCGAAAAATAAAAGTCAAGAGAGAGTTTTACGTAGAGGGACCTTTAGGCACTAATGAGGTTTGCCATGATTTGGCAGAAGGAAGCAAGACGCTGGGAGCTTTTGGAGTATAATGGACATGCATGAAGTTTTGTCTTTATGTGGATTTCTATTGACGAAAAGAAGGGGTAGAAAATGACTTTGGCGGTTTGGTTTTATGAGATTTAATGCATGGGGCCCTTTTAGTTTTGACTTGAAAATGAGATGCAAAGTTGTTGTTTGACTAGGCATGCAATACGGTGAAGGAAGCAAGTTTTAGTTGGACTCTATTCAAAATGGGACGAATTGGATTGGTTGGGATTCAAAATTAATTTTGGTTTTGGACGCATTCGGCAATTGCACTTGGGGTAGTAGTTTTTTTAGGATTACTCTTTCTGGTTTTGACGCACGCACGAAACTAATTTGAATGGGTGTTTTCTGAAAATAAAAAAGGTCGTCTGCAGAACGAGGAAAGAGGAACGAAAGAAAAAAATACGGAACCGAGACGCACAAACAGACAAAAAAGCAACATTCTTTCTGGTTTTCGATTCAGAAGAGGCTAAGATTGAGAGGCGGATTGCGGGAGTATTTGTCAGCATTTATTTTCTTCTATTATTCTGTCAGAAAAATTATGCTGAATTTGTTTATGTTAAATTTAATTTTTAGCATGAACAAAATTTCTTTATTCTACGAAAAAGATGTAATGTAGTTCTGAACTATGCTTGCTTTTCTATGTTAATTTGAAGTAATTCTCTTCTATGTTTGTTTGATTTATTCTGAACTTATTGCTTCTAATTAACTGGCCATTAATTAGATGATTTTAATCTTGTGATTTGCTGTCGAAAGAGGGAATTTTATGGTAGATCTTGGATATTTTGGCATAAGTAAATATAGAGATCGAAAGACTTATATGAACCTATGTAGTATTAAAATCATTGATCTTATTGCTTTCTTGCTTTATTAATTTGCATACTCTTATGTAAACTGATAAATAAGAATAATTTTCAATTGACTGTCGAAAGAGGCTTTTGGATGTTTGTAGAGATTTCCAAACAAATAGAGAGAATTAAATTCAATTAATTAGATGAGTAAAGCATAGTGAGGAATTAAGTGAAATCGATTTCCTAGAAGTTTTCTTTCCCATTGATTTGATTTTTGAAAAATATATTTCTTTTCCTCTGAGTATTTTCTTTGAATTAATTTTATTTTAAATTACAATTAGAAAAATTTTAGTGACTTTTTTAAATAAAATCAAGATTAGTATAATTTCAGTATTTGTCAAAAGTAAGTTTGTGACGCTCCCAAATTCCGCTTGGGATCGGACGAACATTTGAAGCGTCGAGACATGCAACACAAGGTTACCTGCCCCCGTTCATGACATATAAGATGGAATATTCCTAACATGCATCTAGCATTATGCAATATTTGCAACGGATAATTTTTTTCTTTAGCAATACTATGCACCAAACCAAAATATCTCAAATACTTAAAACATACTTCATACATAATGACGCACTAAACAACTGAGATCACAATACTAGTCCAAAATGGTTGTGATCAAAAGAGTGTTGGAGATTGAACACCACAAATACAAGTAGTAATGAGGTAACTGCTGTACTACCATCTACGTCACACCATTGTTTAGTCGATCATTCCAGTTGGTCGATTCTCGATTCTCCTTCAGATCCTGTCACAAAATTTATCATTCGGGGGGAATGGTAGTTGGGACTACCACAGTGAGATTTGATTACAAATCTTAGCAAGTTAACAGGAAACTTCCACACAGGTTAATGATGCATGCATGGCAGTAAAAGCATGAATGCATGGACTTGAAACATAACATGAACGTGAACATGCATAATTTGAACATGAACTTGAAACATAATATGGACCTGAGCAAGACATAACATAAATGTGAATTTAGAACATAACGTAAACATGAACATAACATAACATGAACTTGAAACATATTCTTGTCTCGTGGGATTACCATAATTGTGTGAACGTAAACTTGAACATAACATAACGTGGAACATAACTTGAACGTGAAATGTATGAACTTGGAATCTTATTCAATAGACTTAATCATTAAGGTGACCATATGGGTGCTACATAGGTCCCCTTAAGCCGTGTGTCACTGCCGATTACCGCATCACATCACAGGTTTCTATACCAGCTGTGAGTGCGTTAATACGTACTCCACAGTTGTTGTGGCCCCACGTATTCTACGTGTTACAATTGCTATGTCTCACGTAGTGATACTCCACAGTTGTTGTGGCCCCATACTTCATGCTCCACAGTTGTTGTGGCCCCATGACTTATTTGTTTGTGCCACACTTGCTGTGAACACAAGTAACATAATGTATGGCACCATCGGCGTTAGTGTCTAGCGCGCTCCGGTGACCAGCTAATTAGGCCCCATTCGCAACCTGTTGGCTATACTTCGTCAACCCAGGGAATTTCACACCTATTTAGACACTCCAGCGTGAACAAAGGAGTTCCACTAGGATATTAACCCATCCTAGCGCTTAGGGTCGTGATTGACATGAATGACTTAACTGATATACATGACATTTCGTAACGTGACGTAACATGAACGTGTCATAAAAGACAGAAGTCCTGACGTAGCATAACGTGACATGAATGTAAGACGACAGACATGACATACTTTGAGACATAAATATAACAGACAATATTTCATAACATGGCATACATGTAACAGGCAACATTTCGTAACATAGCATACCATGTAACAGACAACATTTCTTAACATGGCGTAATATGTGACAATGAATATTACGTGATATGAAATACATGTAACAGATAACATACTTAACTTAACATGACATACTTGCAATGTATAGCAATACGTGACATAATATCTTGTGTCACAGATGAATAATTCATGACAGAATAAATTCTGTGTAACAGATAAATATGTAATGACTTGGCATGGCCAATATGATAACATGCATACATACACTTTAGTTTTCTTACTTATCACTCATACACATTAAACTGATAGTAAGTTAAAACCTAACTTACCTCAATCTTCACGCTTCGAGACAAAACTCAAGTGCGATCACCAGAAACTGAAAGTAGTGATTTCTAAAACTTAGAACTTAATCACTAAAAATTAGGAATATGGAGAAATATCAACTTAGAGTAAAATTACCATTTTACCCTCTACATGTGGGAAAATGACCATTTTACCCCTAACTTAAGGATTTTGCATCTTAACTCAAAAAATCACCAAAATTTACATACCTTATGTAAATTTTGTCCTAAGCTCAAATATCAATTTAGAAAAATTTAAAACTAAACACAACCATTAAAACTCTATAGGGCCAAAACTTACTTAGGCCATTTCCTTTATTTTTTTTTTGTTGTAATTCTTTCAAATTTCAAAACTCATGATTAAACCAAAATTTCTCTTCTACTATACTCATAACATATTCCTAAGAATAATCATGTTTTGAATCATGAACAAAAGTCATCAAAATCACTAAAACCATACTTGAACTTTTTTGGTTTTTCTTCTAAGTTCAAAACAGAATTTTGTTTCTAACTTGTTTTAATCAATCTCTTGATCCATGACTTATAAAGAAGTGATCTTCAAACCAAAACATCACATGGTTTAAAAAGGTGTCCTAAAACAGATCCAAGCTTCAAACTCAAGATCACATGGTTAAACATCACCCAAAACATAAATTTAGCCAAGAACATCATCACTTTGGCCTAACCAAATATCTCAATGCATAAAATTTCATATCTTCGAAACTAACATCAAATATCTTCAAAATAACATTCTAACATGTATATAAGATGCTTAGGATTTCCCAATAAAAATATCAAAACCATTGGAATACGATTAAACCATAAAAGATTTAAATTTTCTCAAAACAGAAATTGTTTTTCCTCTTCCAGTTTCTAAGTTTCTAGATCTAAGAAAATATTTCACTAAAAATTTTAATCATTCAACAAATCCTCAACCAATAATCATATACACATGTTAACAGTACTCCATAAAAATTTCGGACCGAGATCTATTCATTAGCTTAGTCAAAAACTCCAAAATATAACACACACTCCAGTTTATCGCCCAGAATGACCTTTCTAGGGTCTAAACGACTTTTAATCAAGTGATTAAACACGATGCTAGAAATCGGATTAGAAAAAGTTTAGAGGCCAACTTTAGGGTTTTGGGGAAACCGTTTAGGGTTTTGATTTCAACAATGTTTTTGGGCTTTCAATTGGATTCCCACCATTTAGGGTTTTACTAGGATTGAAGCCCTCTTTGATCTTGCACAATTTGATTGATCAGATCAAACAAAGTTTGCTTAGGTGGCATGATCTCACACCTTGATTCCTTCAAATCCAACAAACGCTCCTCAAGGTGCCAAGTGTCTAATATTATATTCTAAGTGTGGCTAAGATCTTACCAAGTGTCCAAATAAAATTTCTCTAATCTAATTTGGACGTTAGACACTGTGATTTTGAAACACTGTAATTGGTGCGCTTATCGAGATTACTATTCACTCAGAAAAAGTAAATCATAAAATTAACACTAAAAACTCCTAAATATTCATATTAACCTACAGTGAAAATATTTTACCGAAATTCAACCTCAAAGTGCCCCTAAAAATAATTTCACAATTTCCAACAGAAATTTCATCCGGAATTATGAAAATAGGTTATTGCGCCATAAAAACCTAAATAATCCACTGAGCCTAATGGCGTAGACCATAATGCATTCTGACACTTCTAATCACCTTAAATAAATAAAACTCATATTTCTATCCTCATAGTGAGTGATAACACTGACTATGTTGACAGACTAAAACCTATGCGATTGGTCGATTCGTAAAAACTTAAAGGGTTTTTATGAGATTTCTAAAATCAATAGAAATTCCACCAATGAATTTCTAGCGGGTTGTTACAAAGTTACCAATCGCTGAGGACGATACTCTTCTCATCACTTTACTATAAAACTACAATATTGTGCACTTGTAGTTTTGCACCGATCAAGTTTTTGGCGCCGTTACCGGGGATTGATTTCTTCTTATTTTTGCCAATATTGATACAAAGTAATCTTGGTTTTAATTTAGAATTTTAGTTTATTTTATTTTATTTTCTCTCTAGGTTTGTTTTTTATGTTGGATGCGCCGTGTTAGAACTCGTGACATTACTCGTTTTGATCTAGAGATTGAAAGAACTCTTAGATCACAAAGAAAGAAGAAAGTACTAGCCATGGCTGACGAACAACATGATGCACAACCACACATCTTGAAGGATTATGTACGCCTAGTTGTGAATAACAACTACTCGGGTATAAGACGTCAAACCATTAATGCCAACAATTTTTAGATCAAACCAGCCTTGATCAGCATGGTGCAACAAGCCCAATTTAGTGTCCGGTAATGTGCAGCGTGGAGGAGCAAGAAAAATTGCTCTGCTTCGCTTCCTATAAATAGGGCCATGGTGGCTTCCGGTGGTGGTCACGGGGGAGGTTTTGGGTGGTGAAAAGAGCTTGTACCCGATGGTGTCGCTTGGTGGTGCATGATGGCAGAAGGAGGAGGCGTTTGAGATGCTCTATTTTTGATATAGAAAACAAAGTATTCCAAGGGGTTGGGGATGATACACGGTTGGGCTATGGTGGCTTACAGTTTCACAAGGGGCTGGGCAATGGCCAGAGGCTTCTGTCATGCAGGGGGAAACTCACACGGGCGTGGTTTCCATTTGGCTGAGCGCACATGGGCATGGGTTTTTGTGATGGTGCGGTCGTGCAACTAGGCTATAGGTGAGGTCTAATGCTGTGGGTGTGGAGGTAGATAGCGATGATGACTGCATGGAGGTTGTGGAGGGTGGCGGCTTGTGGTGGACGATGGTTTGTGGATGGAGCTGCTTTTGTGCGTGCATGGGTGGAGACTGCCGTAGGAGGTTTGCGGCAGCTATAGGCTTGGTAAACTATCATATGAAGGTACGTACATAAATATATATATATATATATTTATTGGTGATGGAAAAACCCTAGAGAAATGAGGGAGACGTGTGTGGGAGTGGAAACGTGTGTGGCGGCAAAAATGATCATAAAACGGATAGTTGGTTTTCATGGTTTAACAACAAAAGGGTGTGGGCTTGGGTCTTAGGCTTTTTCTTGAGTCCTGGGTCTCGACTCAATTTCTAAAAAATAATCCAACTTGTTCTAGAAATTTCTCGGCTCAATTCTCACCTTGGCCCTTTAGAAAAACAACCTAATTATCAAGCCGAACAAAATCATAATTCGCCGAAACAATGATTTTAGGCCTATAGTCTAAATAAAAAATACTTAAAAAAAACAGTAACTAAGCTCTTCATACGTATAAGTCCAAAAACAAAACTTTTATAAAACTTTTATACAACGAAAGAAGATTCAAACCAAGCAAGCCACGCATAATTCCACACTGCCACTAGAGGTGATCAACATAATGATTTAGGAGCAGCACGAGGCTACAAGAAGGCGTGAAGAAGAGCGACATCAGGCTGCAGCCATGGAAGAGCACTGACGAATTATGGCTTAGTTCACGAAGCATCGCACAGAGGTACTACAATACCATGATGGAGTTATTTTCACTGAACCCACCATGTCTCATAAGGAAAGACTCACGGCTCACGAAGGGGAAATCATAGTGGAGAGTGTGAAACTGCATACGGTTGGTTGACAAAGAGCTGGAGTCCAGACAAGCGGTAGAAGCTCAAGGAATTTGTGCGTGGATAAACTGTGAGTCACTTGATTCATCTTCTGCATCGATGTAGTCTAACCAAATATTGTAAAATGGACCCTCGAGCCCACTAGAGGAGGCAAAGTTAGACCTGGACAAGTTCTTGAATGTCTACTACGACTTCGACGACTAGCAATGCCACTGTTACCCATAGGATACCACATCGGAGGAGTTTGGCATCCCACCACTTTGCCCTTCCAACCATCACCCAGAGATGATGGTAATGTGAGGTCTAAGAAAACGCTAGGGTTAGTCTCGTAGCAGTAAGATCCTAAAAAAAATTCATAACTTTCATTTCAAATTTTTCGATCAAAAGAAAGATCAATTTATCATATTTAGGAACCCTAGACATGGAAAAAAACTGGCGTCGTGTGGTGACCCCTAGAATGCCACTTGGCCCCCCTAGGACACCCTAAGAAAAGTCTTGAATAGGACCCATTCCATTAGGTGCGTTGGACGCAACATTATAGATGCATGACACTTGGCACGCACTTGGACTTATGCTAGCTTGCCACCTCACATTGCCCCACCACCTGCATGCCAAGTTAGGCCTTCATAAAAAAAAGAGCAATGCTAGGTACAGTTCTCACTTGGGAACTGCATGTGCAGACTTAGACTATTTTAATTTTAAAATTTTATAAAATTACAAAATTATCTCTCTTAAAATAATGTTTTATCTCATTTAAGTATGTGCTTGCATATGCAGTCCCCACTTCAAGATTGCAAATAGAATTTCTCTAAAAAAAATTAGATCACACACGCACACTAGCATCGTGGCAGGAACATTGACCATGTGCCACTTGTCACGCATTAAGCAATGGTTGACTGCCATAAAGTACCAACCAACAAACTTCCACTCTCCTCCCTTTGGTCGGGCAACCCAACACCACTAGAAGCCCCATTCTTTACAGTTTTTGCCACTTACACATGAACCGTCGACCTTACACTTGTACATGAGGATAAGAGTCAACCATGTGACCAATGGGAAATCAGGCGAGGGGAAACTTTCAAGCCCTCTCTCTCTCTCTCTCTCTCTCAAGCTCTCTTGCTCTCTTTTCTATAAAGCTCAGCCCCATTTTCTCTCGAACCCCTTGGCTGGCCGACACACACACACATATCCATACTCTCTAAGTTGTATATACACCTTCCTCAAACAATCATCACTATCTTGTAGCTACCTTCATCTTGGGTAGTATAGGTGGGAGCCTAATTAGTAGTGCTTCCAAAGGTATGAACCTTCTCTTAAGTTGATTTGACTTTGGTTGTTGGATATTAGAGTGTATATAGTTGAAAACGAGCATGCTAATTAAGAGAGAATATATTAGTTTGAGTTCTATCGGTTTCATGACTTGAGCTTCAGATGTGTTTATGTAACGCCCCGTTCTCAGAGGTCCGGAGAGTTAGCTCTTAATACTTAAAATTAACTTAAATAACACAACTATAAACTCCAGAAAAGCCCATAAAAAAATTAATACACTTAATCAAACCAAAAATCTAAGTTCATCCATGGCGACAATAAAGAAATCCCCAATAACATAAATTAGAAATTCTCCAAAAACTCGAAAACATTCTCAACTCATCAAATCAAATACCCGAAAAAATAAATCAGTTTACTAACTATGACTCTCAAATAAGCATTTGTACTCTCAGGCACTTATTCCACTACGATCATCACACCTTGCTAAACTTTCTACTCTTGCTCTCCAGCTGAACCATTAAAATTATCTGAAAATATATGGAGATAAGGGGTGAGTTATCAACACTTCAGTAAGCAGAGAACATATACCAGTATATAAACATGAGCATTTACAGAAATCAGAATGCAGAACAAAACATTTTTATTTTCAGAGTGCAGAAGCAGAACATGTTATCAAAATATCAGAGCGAAGATTTAGAAATAATTTCATTCAAAATATTCTTTGGCATAACATAAAAGATCATCATCATCATCAGAATATCATATCAGAATAGAGGCCATGTATAATCCCCGTGGTAAGGTTGTGCATCTGCGGATAGCCAAGCAGAACATGAAACACTCTGTCACCAAGGTGTGCACTCAAAACAGAGACCACTACTATAACCTGTGGTAGGGCCGTATCCACTATTATTACCCGTGGTTGGGCCGTATCCATTATTATTACCTGTGGTTGGGCCGTATCCACTATTATAACCCGTGGTTGGGCCGTATCCACTATTGTAACCCGTGGTTGGGCCGTATGCCACTATTATCACCCGTGGCAGGGCCGTAACTTAATAGAACGGAAATAGAATCAAATTCAGAATCAGAGAGTCATGCCAAAAGTTTTCAGAAATCACATCTTATCCAAACAGAGTACTGAACAAAAATTTTTGAAACAGAACAAAATCATATCACAACATAATTAATGCACAAATTTCATATTTGCTCTCATTTTCAAAGTTCAGAAACAGAATGTCAAAAATAAGCTCATGTCTATACCAGTCATGACAGAAAATACTTTCTTCTTAAACAGAATCTCATGATTAATGCAGAACAAATAACTGAAGAAGTTCAAATTTCTTTTCATAACAAAACATGCATATTTTCCAAAAAGGACCTCAGTTCATTTTATTTAATGCAAAGTCTAGCATAGGAACCCCGCTTACCTGGACTTCTTAGCTTTTCAGAATTTTCCTCAAAATGTCGATAATTAACAATCGTCACCTATCAAATAATCAAGTAATTTTCGTAAATTTTCAATTATTCACATACTTTGATATTTAATCCTAAGTTTCTAAAATAACATATTTTATTCCTTCAATACCTAAAAATCCTCATAACCTTAAAATACCACGACTTTCCGAAATCTTCATTATCCACTTAATAAAACATAAATCCATTTGCAAACTCAACTTCAATTAAAGACAAGTCTGAGCTACAAAAGCTTTTGTAAAACACAAACCGAACATAAAACCAAATCCAAACCTAAAACAAAGCCCATACAAAACCCATTTTAAAAACAAAATACATTCAAATCCTATTGGCTTAAGGGCAAAATGGTAATCTCATAAATATCTTCCCCTACCCACTAACTTTACGTAACTGCAGTACTTATAACCATAAATTCTGAAACTCACGAGTGAGGGAAGACGTGCGACAGGAGCTCCCGTGAGGGAAGGAGATCGTGGAGAACCTAAGTTGCGGTGGGCGGAGGCTGTCCCGACGGCAGCGCACTGAAAGAGAGATGGAGGAAGAGAGATGAACGAGAGAGAGACAGAGAGAGAGAAACGAAGAGAGACGGAGAGGCGAGTTGAGTTCGGGGGGTAGCTTACCGAGTGGAGAGTGATGAACTTGGATGGAGTGCAGCGCCCAACGATACACGCTGTGCGGCGGCGCTTGACTGGTTTGCGTCAAATAGCAGCAAACAGAAAAGGAAAACAAAAATGCTCTGTTTTCAGAGACAAAAACAGAGGTTTCTTCAATGGCATGAACGATGGCTTAGGGCGGGACGCGGCTGTAGCGTTGTGTCTGATTCGTGGGTTTCTGCTACGGGAAGGACGCTGTTGGCAGCGACAGGACTGTGTTGAGGAAGAGTTTGGCAGTGAGACTACCCTTCGGTGGTGGTTGTGCGGTTTCTCGTGGGGCTCAGGCAGTGGCTAAAACCTGGTGGTAAGCATGGCTGTGTGCGTGAACCAAAGGTTGGGCGCAGCAGGGTGGTGAACGAGCTAGAGGGCGAGCGCTGTTTGCAAAGAGGAGGAAAAAAAAATATACTGGGCTAAGGTTTCGCGTAGGAGGGCAGCGGCGAATACATATATATATAAATATATATAAATGGAGGAACAAGAAAAGAAAACCCTAGAGGAGGAGACGTGTGAGCGGATGAAGTGAGTTGTGTGTGAGCATGCACTACGTGCACGAGAAAAACAAACATACGGGAAAAAAAAAAGAGATAAAGACCGAAAGAGAAATAAAACAAAAAGAGAAATGATACATGCGGAAAAAAAAATAAACAAATAAATAAAGGTGTGCAGAAAAATAAAATAAAATAAACATCACTACTCAAGTCCGTAAACTAAAACTTAAAATATCTAGCTCCAATAAATAAAAATAAATAAAAATCTAAAGTCCAACTACCTTGAAAGCACTTACCTTCAAATCACAATGTCTTGAAATCACATTGTTAAAGTAACCAATAACTTTAGTGAGAAAAGTATGCACTTTCATGAAAGAAAGAGATGAGAAGAAAAATATGCAAATCCTAAACATACCCATGAAGATTTACCCCACATTTTTAGAATATCATAGGGATGCACTTACTTGAACAATATTCTAATACTAAGGTTGCGCTGACGGTGTCAATCCCTCGGTTGATAAAGACTCCAAGCTTTCCATTTCCTTAATGTCGTCAAATAGAAAAGAATGAAAGAGTGTTAAAGTCCTTTATGATCTCTAGAGTGAGATGTTGACAATCATCCATTGTCTTTTATATGGCAGACCAGTCAGTTATTGTCCTGACGGATCTTGATATTTCCTCGGACCTCTACCTTGCTTAAATGAGAGACCTTAAATCTCATAATTCCATTTGTCCTCTAGACTTGAAGGACTTGAAGAATGGTAGAGACCAATGGACTGATAGGACAAAGCGCACACGTCTTTGCAGCTTAACTCGGGACCAAGCCCATAACCCTTCTCCTTATGAGAGTCTCCCACCTAGCATTAGGCCATAGTTCTAAGGTCAAATGATATGGCCTATAGGTTCTTATTCCTTCTTCCCAAGCATACTCCTACTATGACATCTCTGATGGAGCAAGAGCCTTAGTTATGACAATGACTTTCTCTAAGCTTCTCCTGGTTACCCTAGAGTGCTCCTAGCTTTGTAGCAGGCTTGTCCTCGCCTGTTGCTCGCCTTTCATACAATCAACACATCCTTTGCTCACCTGGTGTAAGGAAAACCTTCCTTCGTCACCCTGTGTTATCTCGCATATGCCAAACTCTTTACAACGTGCTGCTCACCTTACTTCCACCTCGGTTGCACGTTGCCTGCCTGGCTGCCTCCTTGTGGCCAGCATTTTGCCCACATGAGGGGATTCCTTCCCTATTTTTGGCATAGTCCTCACATAATTGGTAGCCCCATTTTATGTACCCCAGTCATGATGAAAGTGATTTTTGAATGTCATGATAAGTTGTAAAAGTCATGATTTTATGTCGTTTTATATTATTTTACATTGTACATGCATCACAATATTTATGAGAAGTATGCAAATATGATTATGATGAATGTATGATAAATAAGATATGTAATTGCCAATGTTACGATAGGTATGATGGTACCATGAGGTATAGGCATTTTGCATTGTCAGGATAAACACAATGGTGGTGCACCTAATGTTGTTGTCCTTATGTACAGATTCCAAACTCGTGGCCACAGGCAAAATCAAGATCTTCAAGATCGCTAACCTTAGCTCACAGGGTCAACAATAGGTACCAGCCAATAAGGAATGTGAAGGCAAGTTAAGGCATTATTCAAAATTAATGTACATTTTTAATTATGTTTTTGAGTATGAGCGTTTTTCAAGAAAACCTATGTTTATATTTTGTGTATTGTATGATGTGTTTTTTAATGGTTGTTCAACTCATTTTTATATGTTTGAGATGTTTTAACCACTCTAGGTTATGGTTAATGCGAGAATGATGTTGCACGATGGGACTTGCATGGCTTAGAGAGACAAGGCAAAGTGATAGACTGTTGTCGAGCTTTTAGACTTATGCTTTTATGACATTAATCAGTTATTTTGTTAGACACAAGAGTTTGAATTAATTACAATAATGCTACGACATACTCACTTTTAAATTGTAAATAGTTTAATGAATGATGATTTTGGGTTTTATTTAAATTTATGGTAGTTTTTAAAGGCTAATAGCATTCTGGATCTCCTTGAATTTTAAAACTAACATTATTCTTAGAATGTTGCTAGTGGTTTGCCCAATTGTTATTGCTGGGCATACCGCTAGTGCATTTCAAAATTTTTTTTTCCATTTTTTTTCAATATTTTTTTAACATCTTTAATCATTAAGGAAGAAAAAAATACACAACACCACTAATAATCACTTTCTTAACCACTAAGTAAAAGAACTTAAAATACTCGAGTGGTAACTTTGACCGATAAATTTTAAGAACTCCATTGGCATTTTCCTTATTCTTAACCTAGTGGAATGGGATGTTATAGAGGCATTGTCAAGCATTAAGGCATGACCGACTAAGGCTAAGGAATATCATCTAGTCGGACAACATAGTTAAACCGTGTACAAGAACTATGTCCCATCTTCTAGCTATAAAAGGCATTGCAGGGAGTAGAAAATGAGTCATGGAGTTGGGTTCTCATTTCAAATCCTTAAGCGGAGCAGTGAGCTCACCGTAGGTTCACATAGGAGGCTTGAGCATGGAGGTAATGAACGGTTTGTACTTCAGCTCAAGGCTATTCAAGAGAGAAAATACCTTCATGTTATCATTGATGAGCTAACACTACAACAAATACATGCTTTTGTTGCGGTTTTTTTTGGGCGATGGTTATCAGCTGATAAAAACTAGATATTAAGGACACTTTCTATTCTTCGCGTCAACTTACAGGATCACAGTCAATCTACGTCCTTTTGCAGCGACTATTGTTCACAACAAATAACGTTTGAATAGGTGACAATTTATAGAATCGTCATTTTGTTTGTATCTGCTACGAGATAGTCTCGCCACAATTGTCTTCTTTAGCCATTCGTTAGATTCAATCCATTAAAGTTGCGGCAAAAATTTTATTGCGGCGATGGATTTTTGTGTCACAACAACTCGCCTCAACATATCAAATCCCCACGAGGTCTGTATTTTATTGCAGCAGGTGTTATTCACCGCTAAAGCTTGCTGCTAGAACTGATTTTGCACAAATAATCGTACTGTCGACCGACAAATTGCTGTTATAACTCATTATATATATAATGTACTATTTTTAACGACCTTGTACGTGCGTTTTGGCATGGTTTTTGTGACGATCCCAATCTCTGCTTGGGATGAAAAGGAGACTTGGGGTGTCGGGACAAGTAACACAATGTTACATACCCCCGTTCGTGATAGTTAATATGCAATGCATCCTAATATGTAACTAGCAGCATGCGACAACCGCAGCTGATAGAAGGCTGAAAACAAAACTTATGCCAGAATAACTAAAACTTCCCAATTTCTTTAGAAATCATCAAGTTCAAAATACCAACATAGTATAGACTTAGGTACAAAGTTAAATCATTCTCTTCATGCGATCTAAGGTATGAAGGACTAGTGCTATAAACAAGATGATAAAATCTATTCTCCTCTCAAGGTCAGGCAGCTCCTCAATCAGTCCGATCCAGTGCTCCATCTAATCTGTCCTCCCCGTATGCTGACACAAATTCTATCATTCCAAGTGGAATGATAGTGGGTCCACAAGGGGTGAGATTTACATGAAATCTCAGTAAGTTAACAACCAACTTGCACAAAGATAAATTTTGCATTAAGGATAATAAATATGCAGTGCATTGAATGCAAAAAAATGTGCGTTCATCTCCTATCCAGATTCAACATTTTCAGAAAAATGGAAACACATTTTTGTTCAGAGTTTTTTACTTTAATCGTTAAGAGATAATATTTTTATCATAAAATTTTATCAATTTTAAAAATTCATAAATTAATTATAACATGTGGTATCGTCACAGTTCTCCATGTGTACTGTGAGTACCAGCTAGTGACCTTAGTACAACTCTTGTTGAAACTAAGTTCTCTATAAACTCATTCTCAATGCATTGGTAACATAATATCATAACATCATAATTTGTACACCCACTAGCATTAGGTGTCATTACATATGACTTCGCTCTGGCGTTCTTTGAAAAGAACTCATTTGAAGCGGTGACTGTTCTTCGTCAACCTAGGGGTTACCACACCATTCTTAAACACTCCAGAGTGGACAGAGGTGTTCCACTAGGATAATTCCCCATCCTAGCCTTTGTGGTCATGACAAAAGTTATTTTTATGCTATGTTAAAAAATTGTGTTCCATAACTTGTGCATATATAACAAGCTTTTTATGTGAAATGATATTTGTAGATGCAACATGTTAAAATTGTAGAAATATCACATATCATGTAAATATACACTAAATGTATCATATGACATGATATTTTATGCTCAACGTAGTAATTGAAACATGAATGAAGTATTTATCAATAAATAATAAATAATTTGTCAAGGTGTAAGTTAGAGGCTAACTTACAAATTTTCAGAGTAATTTGGAAACTAATGCCGTAGTTACGTAAATCAAGTGTGTACTAAGGTAGGATTAATACTTGTATGGGTGAGGTCCAAAATCAAAGGCTTCAAAAATGGATATTTATAAAAATACCCCTAGACTCGCAAAAATTGCCGTTGAGGTCATAAATTTCCACTAATTGCAAATGAACTCAAAATTCAATAAAATTTTATGGACTTCATATTTTTGGTATTCTAAAACCAGCTATGCCCTTGGATTTTCAAAAATCAAAGTGTAACTTGCCCAAATGGTCCCAACCCATGGCATGTACTTTAGCTTATGCCTAAGTGTATTTTCAACTATTGGTCCCTATGGTTGCATGCATATGAGATTTTCTTTAATCACAAGTGATCACTAACATCTTTGATGACATAGTAAATACTAATTCTTGGATAATGAAGTTCATCCCAACACTTAATCATGGCTAAGATATCCTTAATATCTAGTTCATTCATCATTCAAAACCGATTCATATTTGATGATCAAAACAAGATAGATTCAAAACCTACCTTGACATGCTTCTAATCACAATTTAAACCTTCCATAATTATGCCAAGACAATAATGAATCAGATCAAATCATGCTTAAGACATGCCATATCTAAATTTCCACTTAAAATTATTTAATTATCCAAACCATCCCTTAATTGACCCAGTTTTGATTTAAGCATGAAAACCTTCCCAAAATTTACCCAAATTTCGTACCAACTTAAGGAAACAAAGCTTGACATGCTTGCTAAGATCAAAAGCAAGAAAACTTATAAATTATGTAGCCTTCCAAGCACTCTAGACAGTCTTACACAAGAACAGTCAAAGAATTCATCAAGAACTCACTTAGTTTCACTCTTTTGATCTCTAACAGGGGGAAGTGCTCTTCAAGGCTCAAGTGAAAGCTTGGAGCTGAGGTTTGGAGGAAATGAGAGGGTGAGGGGGCCTTTTATAGACATCCAAGGGAAAAGGGATGCTGGCTTTGGTCAAGGGATTGATGGAAGATGGTGTATGAATATGAATTTTTCATATTTGCACTCCACTTGTGTCATCTTGTGCAGGTCAAAACGGTGCCCTAAACCACCATGATTTCACTCCTATGGGGGCTGATCAAGTCGTGGGGCAGAGGAGAGTGGAGAAACAAATCATCAAAACCACCCAAGGGGGCTGACGAGTTCAATTGGTTTTCCTTTGGTAGATTTTGATCATTGTCTTGACTAATCCATTTGAACCATCATCATGGCTGATTTGTACAGGAGCAAGGTCACTTCTTGAAGACTTTTTCTGGTGGTAAAGGATAGAGAGTTGACTGCCAAGTGATCATGAAGGTGCAGGCCAAAATAAAGTGACGAGATGAAGGTGTCCTGCTAAAATTTCCAAACTGGCTTCTACAGTTTGCATCCTTTTGAGCAAGGGAAATAGTGGCCTGAAACTACCATGATTTCTTCCCTACTGTGGCTACAATGGTCCTACAGTGGTGGCCAAGTCGTGGAGTGATAAGTGTTATTTTTATGTCATTTTTATCACTATTTTATTTATGAAAAGTGTCATTTTCCCTTCAATACTATTGATTTTATTACATTTCTATGTATTTTTATTTATTTTTCTTGGATTTGAAGGAATGAGAAGATTTAGTGCAAAATGAGAGCATTTTGGTACAAAAGAAGAGACTACGGATCCAAACCGATGAGAGGCAACGAGATCTGAAGAGTGCCGATGAGATTTGGGTGGGGAGCCTTGTTCCGTAGGTAGCAAAGAGATTTCTCTCATTAAAAGGCGATAAGGCTTACCTCTTAATAGGCGAGGAGATTCATGACCAGAGGGCGAAAACCTGGGCGCGAAGACTAGAGGGCACGAAGACTTGGCACCAATATATTTTACCTTCTAGGCGAGAAGAGTTGGCACCAAGGTTTTGGGTGGTTTGATTGGGCGAATAGTCTAACCGACCAACTTAAAAGTCCACATAAACGACATCGTGGGCAACAACTATAAAAAGGCAAGAGGAGTCATTCATTCCGATCAGGAGTCTTTCCACTCAGTAGGTGAGGAAAGGGTTGTGTGGTATTTGTGACCTTCATGCCCGATCATATTCAGTGCATATGGCATCTACCCGGTGGGATAATTTCTCCTAATTGGGATCAATCTGCCGCTAACCACCAAATTTGAGTTCCGCAATCAATCCGTTGGCGACCAAATCCTTCCAAGCTCCACAAATCAATAAGTGCCAAGATTAAGGCTAACCTTACCATCAACCCTAATGTAATTAGTAACCCAAAATTATAAGCCTAGTCTAGAATGTTTAAGGGTTGATCTAGTGGTTAATTAAGTTATGTGTTACATCCTCTCCCCCCCCCCTTAAAACTAGATATCGTCCTTGAAATCGGGGTCAAAACTAAACATACAATACGCAAAAGTTGAGTTTGACTCACTAACTGTGCTACTGCTCAAGGCTCGATCGGGGCCTCTCATCGCCATCCTCTGATGTCTCATCTTTGCTGTTATAAAAGTACTCATCCTTATCTGAATCGTAAAAGGTATACTCCTCGCCCACAAGCTAGGGGAAGAGTCAGAAGTATCAGATGTGTCGAGGGGAGTGGGGTCAGGAATGAGTGGCTCTTGCTCGTACAGACGTTGTTCTGCTACCTGGTTCTACTTAGGCTGATTTGGTGCAACTGAGAAAGTCAATCTTATACGACGTCTAAGCCATCTGACCCTAGTCTCTCCCATCCAGCGGATGGGATCATAAGGCTGACGTTCCTCATGTGGTTGGGACCTCCTCATATGAATATGACCTCTCCCATCATGGTCGAGGATGTGAGTCCTATGGTACTCCAGCCTCTCCTATTGGCCCAAAATGTGTCGGTCATACGGTCTAATCGTCTCCGTTGCTGCTAAGCTCTCAGCCTCTGAAGTCGACTGCGGGTCATATACGTTTGTCGGAAGATCCTACCATTATTGTCCTAGGTGCAACTGAAAATGACGGGAAAGAATGCGGATCACATAGGTGAAACGACGATGGATGCCATGCATGAATGGATGCCAATGTGATGTCAAACAATGCCAAACAAGTAGGGGTATTTGCTTCTCATATTGGATTCATTTTCCCACTTGGCTTCCTCAATATTGCGATTTCGCCACAGAACCTTAACCAAAGGAATTTTTTGATTTTGAAGTTCCTTATCCTTCTAATATGTGATCTGAACAAGAATCTCTTCATAAGTGTAACACCCCGCTCCCCAATAAAGACATTTTAGAATTTTCGGGGAGCTAGTGTGCTACTAAACTTGACTAAAAACTTTTTTTTTTTTTAACAACGCGGCAGATGCGAAAGATTTCCATAAATAAAACAAACGTTAATAAATACTTAAAATCCAAAATAGAGTCTGCAAGAACACTTATTTAAAAAAATATGGAAGTCTAATGTGCTTATCAAAATAATTTATTTAAACCTTAAATCATAAAACTAATCATAGCATAATTTGTCTAGGCTTCTGCCTTACCTCCCTGGGTCAAGTCCTGGCTTGCAGTCTCATCCTCATAAATGTCTTCACCTGGGGTGGTTTAAAAAACATAAAAATATACAAAAATGAGTTAAATATTCAATAAGCAACACATCATACAGTAAACATAATAAACATAATATTTCTTGAAAAAAGTGCATACTCATAAATACATAAGTAAATCACATGAACATGAACATGAACTTATCTTTCACTTATCATAGGTTGTTACCCACTATTGACCCCTGTGAGTTAGGGTTAGCAAATCTAAGTAGAATCTAATTCCGCCCATGGCCGCGGGTTGTGGAATCCATAAAATCATGCATGGTTTTTCATAAATTATTTTAATGCATAACTCTCACATAAAATCATAAATTTTCATTAATCTTTTGATTCATAACTCCTTCCATAAAATCATGAATTTTCATAAATAACTTAATACATAATTCTTCTCATAAAATCATGGATTTTTATAATTTTATCATGTCTTAGGTACGTAAAAAGGGGCTTCCAATGGAGGGTGTACATACATAATATTTTTATAAAAGACAAGCAATTTATCGTATATACTTGTAAGGGTATGATCATGCTGCTTATCTCGTGACACTTTCTGATATCTCCATCATAAAATCAATCACCTATAAAATATGCAAGTAGTTTTTCATAAATCTCTAATTAAACACAACTTTAAAATTATAATCTAAGATGCTAAAATAACTTATATTCCCCAAAACCTAAAATCTTAATAACACTAAAATCATCAATCTCTTTATATTACACGATTAAACCCTAAAAATAGTTCCATATCCAAGAGCCTATTTTCTCTTGATTTTAAGAAAAATTTCAACACCTTTAAAAATTCATGCGAACCTATGACCTTGTACCTAAAGTTTTCACTCGAATTACCTACAACCCATTACACATGCATGCCCATGTTAAGTTTAGGCTAGGCCCATGACCCAATGACATAAAACTATATTGAAGAGAGAGAGAGAGAGTCTAACGTGAGGGAGAAGCTTACGTCGTGCCATGGAGGATGAATGGTAATTGACGGTGGGTGATTGTGGTTCACGTGTAGCAGCATGGGTCTTCATGGTGGATGCTACAAGGTGCTACAGTTGCTGGGGTGGTGGCATGAAGGAGCTGTTGCAAGGCATGGGTCGTGGCTCTCGGTTTGGTCTGCTATGGAGGTGTTGTGGTGGTGCTATAGGATCCGTTGTAGGGAAGGAATCGTGGTAGTTGTCGGTGGCTCCACTGCAGGTTCAAGGCTGGGCTATGGTGCATGATGGGTGGTTTTCATGTGGGGTTGATGCGTGGAGGAGCCATGCTCTGTTTTGAGGGGCAAAAAAAAAGAGCTTGCCGTATGGGGTTGTCCGTGGTTTACGGTGGGCTAGGGCGGATCTAGGTGGTTCTTCATGGGGTTGTGGCTAAGGGAGGAGATGTGTGCTAGGGGTGTTGCATGGTGAACGTTAGTGCAGGCAGGTGGTGCACTGGGGTAACAGTGCTGCGGGACTAAACGTGGGGCTGTGGCCATGGGTTATGGGGAGTTCGTGAGGGTGTAGCTTCATGGGAAGTTGCCGCGAGGACAACTTAGCAGTGGGTTATTTTTTGGTGGTGGTGGTTGGCGACCCATGGCATGGAAGGAGGTTGTGTGCTCAACGTGGTGCAGTAGCAATTACGGACTGTGATGCAGTCTGCATCTCGGGCTGTATTCACGTTGGTCTTCTTACTACTCATGGTGGTGATCGGCTTCGTGAAGGCAACGACTAAGTAGAGGTTCATGGCTGTTTGCCCATGGGTTGGGCAGTTCTTGTGCAAGGGTGACGTAAAGGAGTTGGGTAACGTGAGGGTTGCTCTGTTGTTGCTGGTGGCTTTCGTTGGCCGTGTGATGGGTTATGTCGGGAACAAGAAAATCAAAGCGGGGAAGGAAGAACATAGCGACCACTTGAGGAAGGTTGGGTACCACGGCTTGAATTATTCTCATGAAGGCAAAGTAGGTATATATATATTATTGGTTTAAGGAGTTTTAATGTGAAGAGGGCTCAAGTAGAGTTGTAATCGTAGTGAACTTTGATGATGAAGACATGCATGGTTTGGAGTTCATAGAGGGAATCAGTTAGGGTTTTATTATGAAGAGGAATCTAGAATGCTAATAGTGTTTGGAGCCTAACACTCATGGGCTTGGAATTTTAAAAAAAAAATAACTTAGCCTTAACTCTAGGTTCAAATAAATATAACTTATCCGATAAACTCTTTTATGGACTTTAACTCATTTATTGAACATAATAAAATTATCCATAATCTATCCATAAGAATATAGCATCGGGTCATTACAATAAGTTAGGTCAGGTTGGAGAGAAATATCCCTTCTATCAACAACTGTTGGTATCTGCCTCTTGAAGCTCTTCTTGAGGGAAGATACATGGAAGACATTGTGAATTCCTTGAAAGTCAGCTGGAAGATCTAGTCTATAAGCAACTTCTTCTACTCTTTCTAGTATCTTAAAGGGTCCTACATATCTTGGACTTAGCTTCCCTTTCTCTCCAAATCGAAAGACTCATTTCATGGCGATACTTTGAGTTTGACCCAGTTGGCAACTTCGAATTCGAGGGTCCTTCTTCGTTCGTCAACATAGAGCTCTTCTGCGTATCTTGGGTGGCCTTCATCCTTTCCCTTATTAGTTAGATTTTATCCTTCATTTCTTGAAGAGTTTCTACACCATAAATCTTCCCTTCTCCTACCTCGTTCCAGTATAAGGGAGATCTGCATTTCTTTCGGAATAAAGCTTCTTAGGGTGCCATCCGAATGGTAACCTAAAAGCTATTATTGTAGGCAAACTCAATTAATGGTAAGAGCTTCTCCCAATTGCCCTTTTCTTGCAAAACACATACTCTCAGCATGTCCTCCAGGGTCCGAATGGTTCGTTCAGTTTCCCATCAGTCTGAGGGTGATAAACACTACTAAATTCAACTTGGTACGTAGAGAGTCCTAAAGGCTTTGCCAAAAACGAGAAGCAAAACGCGTATCCCTATCAGATACAATTGTTTTTGGTACTCCATGTAGTCGCACTATTTCTGAAACAAAAAGCCGAGTTAACTTCTCCATGGGGTCGGTATTTTTCATTGCCAAAAAGTGAGCACTTTTTTTTAAGCGATCGACCACGACCCAAATAGAGTTGTTTCCCTTTGGAGTTCTTGGTAATCCAATCACAAAATCCATGGATATGTCCTCCCATTTCCATTCTGGGATTAGAAGTGGTTGTAAATCTCTAGCGGGTCTTTGATGTTCTGCCTTGACTGCTCTACAAATCGAGCATCTATTAACATACTCTGCTCCATCCTTCTTTAATCCTTCCCACCAAAAGTGTTGTTTCAAATCTTGATACATCTTTGTACTTCCTGGGTGAGCCGTGTATGGACTCTGATGTGCTTCCCTTAATATCTTATCCTTGATCTCCAAAATAACTCAAATAACCTTCCAATCCATGTACGACAACAACCCATCCTTCTTGAGGGTGAAACCTTCTAGCCTCCTTTTTTTCTACCTTATGTCTATTTTCTGCCCATTTTGGATCTTCCATCTGGCGCTTTTCCACTTCTTCCAATTCCATTGGTACAATTTCTTGTACTGTGGTTAGGGATGCTTTGGAGGGAAGATTCTTGATTAACAAACTCCTCATGATGTGCAGAAGGGACTCTACTTCCAACGCCCTTTGGGACCATCCTTTTGTGTCTTTCGACTTAGTGCATCTGCTACTATATTAGCCTTGCCAGGGTGATACTTGATTTCACACTAGTAGTCGCTAATAGTTTCTAACCACCTTCTCTGCCTCATATTTAAATTCTGCTGACTGAAGAAGTACTTGAGGCTCTTGTGATCGATGCAGATTTTGCATTTTGCGCCAAACAAGTAATGCCTCCATATCTTTAAAGCGAGAACTACAGCGGCTAGTTCCAATCATGGGTGGGGTAATTCTGCTCATGGTTCTTTAGTTGTCGTGAAGCTTAGGCGACAACCTGCTCTTCTTGCATGAACACACACCCAAGTCCTGACTTGGATACTTCACTGAAAACCACATTGGGCTTGTGGGGTTCTAGTAGGGTTAGTACAGGCGCATTTGTGAGTCTTTTCTTGAGTTCCATGAAACTCTGCTCACACTTCACTGCCCAAATATACTTAGTATTTTTCTTCGTTAGGGCCAAAAGTGGTCTTGACAACTTAGAGAATCTTTCCACAAATTGTTGATAATAACTAGCCAATCCCAGGAAACTTCAAATTTCATGCACGTCAGCCGGACGCCTCCAATCTACCATAGCTTCGATCTTGTTGGGATCAACTAATACTCCTTGACTTGAGATTACGTGTCCTAAAAATTTCACCTCCTTGAGCCAGAACTCACATTTGTTGAGTTTGGCATACAACTGATGTTCTTTTAGCCTTTCTAGTGCCCAACGGAGATGCTACTTGTGATCTTCTTCGCTTTTCAAGTATATTAATATATCATCAATGATTATGATGACAAAGTTATCCAGGTAAAGTCTGAATACTCTATTTATCATATCCATGAATGCGGCGAGGGCAATGGTTAGACCAAAGGACATCACTAAGAATTCATACTCTTAAGCTGATGATAACCAGACCTAAAGTCTATCTTTGAGAACACTGATGCTCCTTGCAATGGATCTAATAAGTCATCAATATGTGGTAATGGGTACTTGTTTTTAACTATTACTTTGTTCAATTCCTTAAATCAATGCACATCCTTAATGATTCATCCTTCTTCTTAATGAATAGAATTGGCGCACCCCAAGGTGATGAACTAGGTTGAATAAAGCCCTTCTCCAGTAGCTATTCTATTTGCTCCTTTAGTTCTTTTAGTTCTAGAGGGGCCATACGAACAGGGGTTGTAGCGGGCTCTAATTCTATAGTGAATTCTATCTCTTTATCGGGAGGTAATCCCGGTAGATCGTCAGTGAAAACCTCAGGATACTCTTCAACTATAGGTATCCCTTGAATCTTCTTATTACAACCATAATCCTCCACAATGAATGCTAAGTAGGTCGTGGCACCATTAACGATGCATTTCCTTGACTGCAAAGCTGAAATTAAAGAGGGAGTAGCCTTCATAGTCCCTCCTGTATGACGGATTTACCCACTTACGGGTGAATCAAATATAATTTCCTAGCTCTAACAGTCTATCCTAGCACAGTGTTTGGATAGCCAGGCCATTCCTAGTATAACGTCGAACTCTAGCTGGTCGAGAATGATTAACTCAGCTTCCATCAATCCCTCCTTCAGGGTTAAAGGGGTAGTTTTTCAATATTCAGGTACAGGTGATCATGCTTCCATCAAGAATTGACACTACTATAGCTTGAGGTAACGTCTGAGTCGGTAGGTTACATGTGCGTGCAAACGTTGTGGACACAAAGGACCTTGTAGCCCTGGAGTTGAATAAAGCACAAGTTGTACATTTGTATATTGTGATTTCACCTAAGGTGTAATCAACTATTGAGTACTAAGCAACTATTACAAAAACTAATTTTCTAAAAAGAATGGGGTATTTAGGGAAAAATACCAATAATCACTTCTGTCTCTTCCTCCTTTGGTACCTCCATGTTGATTTCTCCAGGGGTGATGGCGTACACACGAGCTTGAACAGGTGGCCTCTGATTGGGCCGACTATTAGGAGCAATCTTTCCACCTTGTGCATTTTGAGGGTACTCCCGAATCATATGTCCTGACTGACCGCATAAAAAACATACTCTTAAACCCATTCAACATTCTCCACCATGATTCTTTCCACACTTTTTGCAGGTAGCAGGTGGAGCTGTCATAATTCCTTTGCCCTTGTTGGCTCCTTGAATAATTCTTCTTTTGGCATTATTCCCTCCAAAGGGGAAGAAAAAAGCCTTTTTTCGATCCAAGTCAACCTAGGTTGCCACATTTCATTACTCTGCTTCAAATATTGCCCCCACATTATCCAACTCCTAGAAATTGTTGATGCGAAACCCAACTACGTAACTGCGAATCCTGGGTTGTAGTCCCCCTTGGAATTTCGGAGCTTGCATCCTTTCAGTGGCGATCAGATGTGTAGCAAACCTCCCTAGCTCCATAAACCCTTATGCGTACTACTCAACAGTGAGATTGCCTTGTACCAATGTGGCAAATTCTTGGGCCTTCTGAGTCTTCATTGACTCTGGGAAGAATCGATTGTCAATTTCTAAGGACATGTGGGTTTACCCAGAGACATAATCACTTTGATACCACCTTGTGACGCCCCTAACCTCCGCTTGGGATGGAACAGAGACCTAGGGCATTGTGACATCTAACACAAGGTTACATACCCCCGTTCGTGATAGTTAATATGCAATGCATCCTCGTATGTAACTAATAGTATGCGATAACTGCAGGGGGTAGAAGGGTGAAAACAGAACTTATGCCAGAATAACTAAAACATCCCAATTTCATTAGAAATCATCAAGTTCAAAATACCAACATAGCATAGACTTAGGTACAAAGTTAAATCATTCTCTTCATGCGATCTAAGGCATGAAGGACTAGGGTTATAAACATGATGATCAAATCTAGTCTCCTCTCGAGGTCAGGTTCCTCCTCAATCACCCGGATCTAGTGCTCCATCTAATCCGTCCTCCTCGTATCCTGATATAACTTCTATCATTCCAAGTGGAATGATACAAGAGGTAAGATTTATATGAAATCTTAGTAAGTTAACAATCAATTTGCACAAAGATAAATTATGCATGAAGGATGATAAATATGCAATGTATGAAATGCAAAAAAATGTGCTTTTGTCTCCCATCCAGATTCTTCAACACTTTCAGAAAGACAAAGACACACATTTTCATTCAGATAACATTTTTACTTTAATCTTCAAGAGATAATATTTTTATCATAACATTTCATGTTGAAACTACATTTTCTATAAACTCATTCTCAATGCATTAGTAACGTAATATCATAACATGTACACCCACTAGCATTATGTGTCATAACATATGACTTCGTTCAAGCATTCTTTGAAAAGAACTTATTCGAAGCGCGTTGACTGTTCTTCATCAACCCAGGGGTTACCACTACATTCATAATTTTCTTTCATAATTATGTTAAGACAATAACAAATCATTTCAAATCATGCTTAAGACATGCCATATCTAAATTTCCACTTAAATTCATTTAATTATCCAAACCATCCCTTAATTGACCCAATTTTGATTTAGGCATGAAAACCTTCCTAAAACTTACCCAAAATTCGTACCAACACATGGAAACAAAGCTTGACATCCTAACTAAGATCAAAAGCAAGAAAACTTACGAATTTGGTGGCCTTCCAAGCACTCTAGAGAGCCTTACACAAGAACACTCAAAAACTCACTCGGTTTCACTCTTTTGATCTCTAATAGGGGGAAGTGCTCTTTAAGGCTAAAGTGGAAGCTTGGAGTTGAGGTGTGGAGGAAATGAGAGGGTGAGATAGCCTTTTATAGGCAGCCAAGGGGATGGGGACGTTGGCTTTGGTCAATGGGATTGATGGAAGATGGTGTATGAATATGAATTTTCTAGATTTGCACTCCATCACTTTTGTCATCTTGTGCAAGTTAACACAGTGCCCTAAACCACCATGATTTCACTCCAATGGTTGTTGTATTACTCCTATAGGAGTTGGCCAAGTCGTGGGGCAGAGCAGAGGGGAGAAAAAAAAAATCATCAAAACCACTCAAGGGGGCTGACGGGTTCAGCTGGTTTTCCTTTGGCAGATTTTGATCATTGTCTTGACTAATCCCTTTGAACCATCATCATGGCTGATTTGTACCGAAGCAGGGTCACTTCTTGAAGACTTTTTCTAGTGGTAAAGGGTGGGGAGTTGGCTACCAAGTGATCATGAAGGTGTTGCCCAAAATAAGGTGATGAGATGGAGGTGTCCTACTGAAATTTCCAGACTGCCTTCTACAATTTGCGTCCTTTTGAGCATGGGGAATAGTGACCTGAAACGACCATGATTTCTTCCCTATTGTGCCTAAAATGGTCCTACAGTGGTGGCTAGGTCGTGGGGTGATAAGTGTTGTTTTATGTGATTTTTATCACTCTTTTATTTATAAAAAGTGTCATTTTTCCTTCAATGCTATTAATTTAATTTTATTTGTATATATTTGTATTTATTTTTCTTGGATTTGAAGGAATAAGAAGATTTAGTGCAAAAGGAGAGTATTTTGGTTCAAAAGAAAAGACTACGGATCAAGACCGATGAAAGGCAACAAGATTTGAAGAGAGTCAATGAGACTTGGGGGAAGAGCCTTGTCCCGTGGGCAGCAAAGAGATTTCTCTCTCCCAAAGGAGAGAAGGCTTACCTTTAGGTAGGGGTGTTCAACCGAAACCCTAAATTCGGGTGGGTCCGGCCGGTTATCAGCCCGGATTAAACCCGGGCGGGTAAAAAAAATTTCGTACCCGCCCGGATCCGGTTACGGATCCAGTTTTTAACCCGGTTTCCGTAACTGGCTGCTTGTTTTTAAAAACAACGGGATTGATTTAAAACGGCGTCGTTTTTTCTAATGGAAAACCACGCCGTTTGCAACCCTGAGATTAATTCTCATTTCTTCAATTCTTCGAGTCCTCGACTTTCCCAAGTTTCCTTCTCATCTCATACTCGTTTGTGTCTGTCGTTGAAATGGTGAAACCCTAGCCCTCATCTCACTAGTTTGCACCCCTCGAACGCCTCTCTGCCTCTCATTTCACTCGAGTCCTCGAAGGCTCAGAACCCATTTATCTCAACTGAACTGAAAAGTGAAACCCTAGCCGCTAGCCGTCACTGCGAGCGCCGAGTCTGCGAGCAATATCTCTCTCTCTCAACTCTGAAACCTATTGTATGTTCATCTCTCTCGCTCGGTTTATATAGATATTTTTATGTTGTGTTTAAAGTTAGATGCACTTTGGATTTGAGTAAGTGGGTTTGGATTTGTGTGGGTTGTTGGTTCGTTTTTGGGTTGTTGGGTTTGATTTTTGTTTGATCTATGTTTTGTTGTGTTTAAAGTTAGATGCACTTTGGATTTATTTTTTTCATTGGTTTCCGAAACATATTAGAAAAACATGAAATAAAAACTATATCACAGTAAATTATATGGGCTGGCCTGAGGCAGAGTAGTAACTGTTTCACACTTTAACATTTGAAACTTAAGTTTAGAGCATTACCAAACATGTTATGAAAATAATGGTTTTTGTTGAAGGACTAGGGTGTATATTTAGATAGGCAGGTATGTATGTTGGTGGAGGAAGAGAAGCTTGGGAATGAATGAATGAATATAAATTATATATGGTGAGGCTACAGGGTTCAGATATGTATGTATACAAACTATTGATTTACTGTTTTTAGTGAATCTAGTTCTTCATTTATTCTGATTGGCTTCAATCTACTATTGCATATTGTAATTCTGAAGAAAATAATCTTGAAAACTCTAGTTTTAGATAGGGTCAGTTCAAAAATTTCAAGTCTTAGGAGATGCATATTGTAATTCATTAGTAGTTTGAAGATGACAAATACCAAAACTGAAAATTTGAAAGGAACGTTGCAAACCAATTATAATTTCCATAGAAACCAATCTCCTGTATGCATTTATATGCCATCCCTTTAGTTAGAAGAATGTAAATTTTTAGGACAAATTGTAATTTCGCATAATATCATTAACATAAACTCTAAATATAAATCTATCATGATTAATTCCTATGATGAGTGTCTTTTTCTTGTCTCTCTGTTCTTTATTGCGGTCTCAGTTTGTTTCTTTGTGTTTTGATCATGAAGAATTTATTCTTTGCACATGGCATCTGAGTTTATTTGGTTATCTCATGCCTAATCTGTGAGGGTGCTGCAGAACTAGGCTCTTTATGGGGGACTTGGGGGTTTGGACTTAAGCTGTTATGGCTATTTTGCTTGTTGTGCTGGACTCTAATTGCAGTTTTCTACTTACTATAGATTTTGGAAATGAACCCAGAAGATGAAGCTGAGGAAGATGGTGCGAATATTGATCTTGACTCACAAAGAAAGGGAAAATGTGTTGTGCTGAAAACATCTACTCGCCAGGTCAGCTATCATATTGCTATATCCCATTTTACCAGTGGATTCAATAGGAGTTTTGCACACTGTTTTATTTTATTCCAACTTGCACGTTGTTTTCTTCGATTCCAACTTTTTGTTTCTTTTGGTCTGTGCTAAATTGCCAGCAGTCTTTTCAAATATGAGTTCTTTTGGCAAAGAATCATGGATTACAAGAAGTCCATGTAAAAAGTTATTGTTCTCTTTTTGGATCGGGTGTAATTTATCATGGATGTGATTGAAAAACTTAATTCCGATGGCATTTAATTTTTTGTACAGTTTATATGGCTAGTCCATGAGGCTGACCGAGTAGTTCTGCCAAACGGCCGTCTTGACAAGTGTTAGGACTCTTGTTTATTATTTTGAATCCTATAAAAAAAACTATTATTGCCAATGCTTTTATTTCCAAAATTATGGCCACTTATAAAAAAAGTTCCAAAATTATTGCCAATATCTCTACATTGATTATGATTTTCGGTTGATTACAATTGTCACTAAGGTTTTAAAAAATTGATTATATGTTTGGGAGCAAGCAATATGTAGTGTCTATCAAAGATTTGGGTGGTTATTTTAAAATTAGTACGTTAAATCTTGGTAGATGTAAGTTTATATTCTTCAAACTTAGGGTATTTTATGTTGGGTCGTGTTCCATAAGCTGCATTGGAGGGTTTACAGTACTTGTCATTCTATTGATTGCATAAATCCAGAATTCCAACAGTCTCTCAAGGAGATGAAAGAGAGAGTAGAAGATCATGTTGTTTATGTTTCAAGATCATGTTGTTTGGAGTTTCAAGATGTGAAGACTAATAAATTTTGAGTGATGTATTATTATTTCTTTTGTTCTTTATAAATTTATGTTTTAGTTTAATTAGTTGTGATGTATTATTATTATTTTTTTAATTAGTTGTGATGTATTATTATTTCTTTTGTTCTTTGTAAATTTATGTTTTAGTTAATTAGTTGTGATGTATTATTATTATTTATTTTATTTTTTGTAAATTTATGTTGCATTGTGATGTAACAACAATATTATTTATTTTGTATTTTTATTTATTTTGTTTGTGAATTTATTATCAGAATTTAAAAAAAAAAAAAACTAAGTGCTATAAAATCATTTTTTTCAGTTTTAAAGTCTTTTTTTAAAAAAATAAAAAATTAAACCCAGATTAAATCCGGTTATTACCCGGATTCGGATGAAATCCGGATATTCGGTTACAATCCGGATATCCGGGATTAAATCCTGGCGGATAACCGCCCGGATTTTAGCACCCGGATCCGGATCCGGTTATGGCCGGATATCCGGATTCAGATCCGGTTGAACACCCCTACCTTTAGGTAGGTGAGGAGATTCGTGACCAGAGGGCAAAGACTTGGGCGCGAACACCTAAGGGAGCAAAGACTTGGTGCCAATATATTTTACCTTCTGGGGGAGAAGACTTGGCAATAAGGTTCTGGGCGGTTAGATTGGGCGACTAGTCTAATAGACCAACTTAAAAGTCCACCTAAACAACATCGTGGGCAACAATTAGTAAAGGCGAGAGGAGTTTCATCCCGGTCAGGAGTCTTTCCACTCGGTAGGCGAGGAGAAGGCCATGTAGTCTTTGTGACGTCCACGCCCGATCATATTCAGTGCACACGGCATCTACCCGGTGGGATAATTCCTTCCGACTGAGATCAATCTGCTGCTGACCAGCAAATCCGAGTTCTGCAATCAATCTGCTGGCAACCAAATCCTTCCAAGCTTTACAAATCAAGTTGCATATCACTAAATCTTCCATTTTAGATAATCCCTAAATTTTATGTGAATTTTGTACTAAGTGCCAAGATTAAGGCTAACCTTACCATCAACCCTAATGTAGTTAATAACCCAAAATTATAAGCCCAATCTAGAATGTTTAAGGGTTGATCTAGTGGTTAATTAAGTGGGATGGTACAGTTTTGCTTGGGTTCCCCAATTCTCTCTCTCTTCCCTGAACAAATTGTTGCCTCCTACGGTAAGCTCTCTCCTTCAACTACAATAGTACTCCGTGTCGGGTCGAAAATAGCATATATGTAAGTCGTCTGTAGGTGTAGAGCGAATTTATTGATTAAGTGAAATTAGACTACAATGCAACAATACTAATTGATATCTTTTTGATTCTCTACGAAATTAGACTATAGGTATGGACCGAATTGTTCCATCTCAATTGTACCTATAATCTAATTTCATAGAGAATTAAAAAACGTTCACACAAAAACTTACATGCCTTACTTTTGAAACAACGGGTTTGAAGCAATTTGCCTTACTTTAGCCTTGGGTCTCTATGTTTGAAAGTTATGATTTAACTTGCAAAGTGGGATTAGTACAATTACAATTATCACCACCAATTTGACTAATTGTAGCTAGCTTCACAGCATGGAAAACAATCACCAATGTAAGACATAGCTGGAGATTATCAGCAAAATCTGATGGAACCAAAATGGAAACTCTCCAATCCTATAAGGCTTTGTTAGCAACAAAGTTCATTATCTCACCACTTGAGTGCACCAATCTAGCAGACCAGGATAATCTCAACAGCTTTTTATAATTTGCTGTTGTGAACAATGACCTAACTTTCAGCCCAATAAAAAGAAGTTGTAAAAACACCATTGTCTTTATGATATGGATTCTATGCTAGCATAAAATGTCCTTTGTGATGGTTGGGATGACGGTTTAGTGTTAGCAACTGCTTGTTCAACTTCCATATAATGAAATTTATGCCATAAGCAAAAATTTATAAAGTATTAAACTACTCCAAGAACATACTCTAACTATCTGCTTATTCAACTGCCAAAAGCAAATACTTATGGACCATAAGCAGAATTTTCTGCTTACCATTACTTATACTACCAAAACAACGAACTGAAAAATATTAAATATCCTAAACAGAAAATATTCTCCATATTGCCAGAAATTTTGGTTGTTTGGGCATATCATATTGTTCCTTGTACAAATAGTGCCCTGGGAAATTAAAGAGCTATATTGTTGTAGGTCAACTAAGTTGTATTGATGCATACTTATGTTTCAACTAGCGTGCTGGATATCATGGGGAGGTAATGTTGTCTTTGAGTTATTATGATTTTGCAAGACGTCACATCGTATATATGTATTTAAAGACTTCTCGCTTGTGGTATTCAAACAAGATATTTACTCACGTTTATTTACTCTAAACATAATTGCAGGATATTAGTGACCTTTGAATTATGCTCACTATATATATGTTTGTGGCATGCCAAAGTCATATATGACATTAAAAAATATTGGTAGTTCCTGTTTCAATTTCATGTTCGAGTAAAAGAAGAAGGTTACCATCTCATTTTATTCTTCTTATAAGACACAATATGAAGCTAAAATGTCAGTTTGCCTGTGGAGACATGACATCAAAATAAATTGGTTTACAACAAATTCTAATCTCATACATTTTTCACATGCTTTCAGGTTATATAATTAAACTGTCTTTTTTTTCTTCTTATACTATGTTTCCCTATTTAACAATACATCAAGTTTTCGTGTGTGCAAACTGCAGTAGTGCACAGTTCTATTACGACCACCCTTCATGCATAAGTTAAAGTCCATAGGAACATAAATGAATTGCTTCGCCAAAAGTGCATACGACATTCCCCAATTATTAAGTAATAGCAATGTTTTCATGTAGAATGCATATGATACCCATATTTTTTTTTTGTATGTGTAACTTTGCCCGTCAAAGATAGTTATCATTTTATTTGTAGTGTTCTGGATGAGTGCTTGATACCATTTTTAAATTTTTATCTTTGCAAATAGCAGTAATTTTCCCTCTGAATTTCCTAATTATTTCATTGTTTAAGGTTTCATTGATGACCTATTATAACATAAGGATCAAATGGACAAGAATTGGATGCACGTGCTAAATAGGTTTACGTCACCTGAATATAGTGAAGGGATTAATAAATTCCTCACTATGGCAAAAGCCCATGCACCTGGAAGTAGTACCTTCATGTGTCCTTGTCGGAAATGCCATAATAACCTATTCCTAACGATCAATGAACTCGAAGATCATCTATTCATGATAGGTATTGATCCAAGTTATACACATTGGATATTTCATGGGGAGGGTGAAAGCCCGATTGTGAATTTGGCAGACAGTGATGAAGATACATATAATGAAAGTCATGATTTTGTTGATGATATGGATGAGATCATAGAGGACACGCGGGCTACAACATTCATGGACCATGAACATGGTACTACTTCCCTGCCATCTATGAGTGTAGGGCAATCCAAAACTTATGACCAATTGTTTGAGGATGCAAGACATCCACTTTCCCCAAGTTGCGAGAAGTTCTCTAAGCTCTCATTTATAGTCAAGCTGCTTCATATAAAAACTATTGGCGGGTAGACAATCAAGTCATTTAATATAGTTTTACAATTGTTAAAGACAACGTTTCTAGATATTGAAATACCTTACTCATACAATGAGGCCCGACATTCAGAGTGTGGGTTGGGTTTTAGTTATGTGAAGATACATGCCTGCCTAAATGACTGCATGCTATTTTGGAAACACGATGCAGACAAAGAAGCTTCTTCTAAATGCAATGAGTCAAGGTGGGTGTCAACGAGTGGGAAAAAGAGGAAGATTCTCCAAAAGAGTTTATGCTACTTTCCATTGATCCCGAGGCTACAAAGGCGATGAAATGACATAAAGAACAACGAGTTGAGGACCATAGTACTTTAAGACATCCAGCTAATTCTAAGATGTGGAGACAATTTGATAAAGACCATAGTTGGTTTGCACAAGATGCTTGCAATGCCAGACTGGGGCTAGCCAGTGATGAGTTCAACCCGTACAATTATATGGCCAAACCTTATAGCATATGGCCAATGATACTTGTGCCATACAACTTGCCCCTTGGTTATGCATGAAAGATTCATATTTAATGCTATCCTTGTCATTCCTGGACCAAAGGCACCAGGAAACGATATCGATGTTTATTTACAACCTTTAGTCAATGAACTAAAAGAATTATGGGAGGAAGGTGTCGATACCTATGATGCATCAACGTCAGGAAAGTTTCGCTTACATGCTGCACTATTGTGGACCATTAACGATTTTCCTACATATGCCAATCTTTCAGGGTGGAGCACAAAGGGAAAGTTGGCTTGCCCATTATGCAACGAGAATACAATTTTCATGTGGTTGAAAGAAAAAGGCAACATTCAATGGAAGTGACGATCATCGGTTGCCTCCTCGATGACTCAATGGTCATGATGTACTCCATCAACTACTGCAAGTTGGTAATGTTGAATTTGGCAAAGGTCCAAGAAAGAGAAAACGCAGACCAAATGAATTTAATTGGACTAAACAAAGTATATTTTTCCAATTACCTTATTGGTCAACGTTGCCTTTACCACATAATCTCGATGTCATGTACATTTAAAAAAACATTTGCGATAATGTCTTAGGGACATTGATGGATATTGAAGGAAAAATCAAAGACATTGTTAATGCATGTAAGGACTTGATGGAGCTTGGTTTAAGAAAAGAATCACATCAACAACCTTTAGCTAGTGGGTACTCCATGTTGCTTAGGTCATACACGCTAGACAAACATCAGATGAGACGTTTCTATGAATGGCTTGCAGCTATTAAATTTCCAAATGGTTTTGCCTCGAACATTTCTATATGTGTTTTAGTTGGTGGTGGAAAGATATCAAGAATGAAAAGTCATGACTGTCACTTGTTCATGCAAAGATTACTTCCAATTGCAATTGGAAGATTTTTCCGACCTGATATACAGCTTGCATTAACCAAGTTTAGTTCCTTCTTCAAGGCTTTGTGTGCACGGACGTTGACTTTGGAAGTATTGAAACAACTACAAGCCGACATTGCAATCATTCTCTCCAAGCTTGAAATGATTTTCCCACCCGCCTTCTTAGATATAATGGTACACCTTGCCATTCATTTGCCCAACAAGGCTTTCCTTGTTGGGCCAGTTCAATATAGGTGGATGTATCATTTTCAACATTATTTAGGAAAATTCAAGCGCTATGTTAGAAATAAGGCTCGTCTGGAAGGCTCAATTGTCGAAGCCTATGTTCATGTTGAATGCTTGACCTTTTGTTCCTTGTATATCCATGATATTGAGACCATATATAATTGAAAGGAATGAAACAAGGATATAGATAAGGACACAGAATCTGGTCACTTCTCTATTTTTTCACAAAAGATATGTCTGTGCGGCTCCCCTACCTCCATTCGTTGGAGTCGAGTCTACTTGCAAAGGCAAGGTGGTATGTGCTAAATAATTGCGCAGAGATCAATCAATACCTAGAATAAGTCTTTGGTTTTTTCCATTACATACAAATTATAAATATTGTTGAACCTAAACATTTATTACCACCAATTTACTTTTACATTTTATGGATTTCTTGTGAGCACTATGTAAAGATGAAAGAAATTTCCCCATAACAATAGACCATAGCCATCAAAGGGAATTTCATTCTTGGTATCGCATACGAGTAAGTTCCCTAGCGAAACGTCCGTGCACATGTAATTAGTTACCACATAAGTTTACTATAGTAATTCTAAACTTTTCCACCCCATTATGAACATATTCAAGAGTTGCATTCAACAAATCCTGTTGATGTCTCTAATGACATATATGTACTAGCTTGTGGACCAAACCCATGGGTTGGGTCATTTTCTTCTTGCATCATGAATGACACCAGATTTCATGCAGTGTCTCGTTGTCAACATCGTCGCACCCAAAATAGTGGGGTGGTTGTTAAATGGGAACACCAATCTAAGTTTGTCGATTTGTACGAAGTATTGATTGACATATTGCAATTACAATACAAGGATTGGCGTCATGTATATTTGTTTAGATGTGATTGTTTTGATGTCGATGATGCAAAGAGAGGAATACATGTTGGGGACCATATAACTAGTGTCAACACATCTCGAAAATGGTATAAGGATGAGCCATTTGCCATTGCCTATCAGGCAACTCAAGTGTTTTACTTTCAAGACAATAGTAAGCATGGTAATTGGTTCGTCGTGCAAAGGGTGACCAGTAGAAACATGTACGATGTTCTAATTATACCATCGAAACATGATGATGAGCAGAATCAGAATTTTGCTACTTTTCAAGAGAACGAACCATTGTACGTGGTGGTAGAACCTGAAAATGATGATAATGGCATTAGTTCTCCATTCCATAGGGCTGATGTAGAACCAATCAATGTTGCTACTGATACACTTTTCCAGGATGCGATATCCCTTCCCGATGATGAAAACTTCATTGATGACGAGTTAGATGAAAATGATGACTACCAAAGTGGTAGTTGTGAAGATCTTGTGACGGATAGTGGGACTTCGTCTGATAATGGTACACATTGATGCTATAAGTTTACCCACCCTTTGTTTACTATTTATTATATTCATTTAACATGCTACTATGAGTTATATATGATGTAATTGCATTTCTTACTGAACCAAATTTTGACCTGCATATTCACAGGTGATTGAGGCTACCTGTGATGTTGGAATAGCTACTGAGGCAAAGTGATATCTCTCATAGCATCGCCATTTCTACAAGTTTTTTTCTTTTCTTTCAAACTAGTTATATTATTTATTTACCACATTATATAGTGGGGTGCATGCAGTCATTTTATCAAAATTTAACATGCGTGTCTATTTCAATTTAGTGACTTAACGAGGACTTAGTAGGTTAATTAAAGACATGATTTGTGCATTTAAGAATAAATTCCTTCGAATAAATAGCTAGAACATCACCTATGGCTTCCTGTCCATGGATGGTGCTAATCCAAATGCAGTAATATTAAGGGCCCTCCAAATAAGATAGCTTTAAGGGCTTCCTCGTGTTTTCAACTGTTCGCATAAAAATATATCTGCAAGTGCACAAATCGTAACAAGTAGTAAAGTGATTTAAAAAAATGGATATCGAACCCACAGGGAATAATTATTCTATTGAGTCTTGAAATTGACTAAATTAATTACTATTTGGAAAACCGAAATTTGAAAAATGGTTTAGCTAAATTAAACTGAAGAAAAGAACATTAAAATTAAGATTTTAAAAATAATAATAATAGATCTAGAGCATTTGACTTCATCTAGCAAATCCCACACAAGTTTTTCTTCCTTGTTATAGAATCTCAATTATCCCAAGTTGATGATAAAAATCCCTTAACTATTCAATATTTTCTCTTGAACAATATCAAAAATATCTCAAACTAATAACTCCATTTCTCTATGTGAATTTAACTAATTGGAGACTCATTAAGTTCTTTAGATTTTTCTTGAAAATCACACTAGTCGCAGTATAGTATATTTGCTTTCGCTCAACTAGTGGTATTTAATTCTAGAGCTTTAATCACAAATCACATCTTGGCCTCAATGTAATCCAAAAGATCGAACAATAGTTAGCTAGAAAATTAAAAACATTAAGAACAATGAATAAACACTCAATCATGGAAATATTGAAAATAAAATAACTTGGATTATAAACTATGTTCAATGCTAGGCTACATCAAAACTCTAGAAAATAGAATTAGGTCATAATGGAATTGAAAAGAAAAAGAATAAAAGTAGTGTTTTTCGTTGAAGTCGGTTGATGAAGCATGTAGCTCTCGCCTTAGCCCTCCAATTCCGCCTTCTCGAAAGAGCACTTCAAGAATAAATTCTGGAACTCTAAACTCAGAATTAGACTTTAAAACATAAAAACTCTAGACTCCAATTCAGAACTCTCTAACTCAGACAAAGACTAAAACTAAAACTAAGATTAAGAACCAAGACTCCCTATTCATCGCAGAAGACGGGATTAAATAGATATCAAAACACAAATCCAGAAACAAAATAAATGCAGCTACAATCTTGCCTAAAAATCTAGAAAATAGTTTCCAAAGATAGATGTTAACCTAAATGGAAGATTCAATGATATGTGGCTTGAATTGCAGAGTTCGGGATGATTTGGTCGCCAATAGATTGATTGCGGAACTTGGTAGGATTCCACCTGGTAGATGCCATGTGTGCTAAATATAATTGGCATGGAGGTCAAATGAACGGGCGTGGAGGTCATAAAAGACCACACGGCCCTCTCCTCACCTACCGAGAGGAAAGACTCTGGACCCAGATGAAAGACTCCTCTCGCCTTTTCTAGTTGTTGCCCACGATATAGTTTAGGTTGATCTTTTAAGTTGGTCATTTGGACTAGTCGCCCAATCAAACCACCTAGAGCCTTGTTGCCAAATCTTCGCGCCTTTTGGTCGCGAGTTTCTTCGCCTACCAAGAGGTAAGTCTTCTCGCCTTTGGGCGAGAGAAATCTCTTTGCTTCCCAAGGGACAAGGCTCCTCACCCAAATCTCATCGGCTCTCTTAAGATCTTGCTGCCTCTCATTGGTCTAGACCCGTAATCTCTTCTTTTGTATCAAAATGCCCCCATTTCACATTAAATATTCTCATTCATTCAAATCAAAGAAAATAAATAAAAATACGTAGAAATAAAATAAAATCAATGGTATTGAAGGGAAAATGACATTTTTCAAAAATAAAATAGTGATAAAAATCACATAAAAATAACACTTATCAAATACCCCCCAAGCTTAAACTTTGCTCACCCTCGAGCAAAGAAGAAAGAAAAACATTTAAAACAAGCATTGGTTTGATTCATAAAATTTATTGCCTCAAAGATTGTCTAAAGTCTATAATTTAAATGAATCATTCAAGATCAATCAAGTCCAAATGTTAATTCAAAACTCAATTACACCGCATTATCCATCCCCACATTCATGCATACCCATCATTCTCACTTCATCATTAGCTCCCGGAAAGTTTTATGCAAACAAGTAAATAAATAATGGATTTCTAAACGCTCCATAGGCTTACTTTTTCAAATCACTCTTCACTAATGTAGAACATAAAATATCGCTAAGGATCAATAGGTCTTTACTAAGCTTTTAATCTAAGGCTAGAGTGAGGGCTACAAAGGAAAGATAGGATTCAAACAAAGCAAGAGAACTTAAATTTGAACACTAATAGAATAAATAGAGCATTCTCACCTCTAACACAAACTTCTCTTCTCAATCTTTGTAAATTTCTCAACATACCTATCTTTATTGCACTTTCAAGTATCTCTCTTTTTACGCCTCTATTCGGTAGGTTAGACATTTTCTTTTCTGGAAATATTCCATACTTTTTCGACTAACTTTGTGGATGACTCTCATCGGCCTTTTCTTGTTCGCCACACAGTAGACGAGTTGACTTTTCACACTCCCAAACATATGATTTTGATAATATTTTTATACTTAACTTTACTTGTAGACCTTCTACCTCTCTTGCCTTTCATGCGCTTGTGAGTCTGTGATTTTGTATAAACTTAGTTCTTTTGAAAGGTAAGGAAATAAATATTTAAGCTCAAATAGGGTAGGGAATATGAGGTTTACAAGAAAGAAAAATATAAGGCCAAAATATATTTCACTAAAGCTCAAAGGGGCGACTAGAGATAAACATAATAAACAGATAAGCTTGAAAGGCTCAATCGTTCAAAAGAATGCCTTAATAATTTCCCTAGTAATATTCTATCTAGGATTTTGCCTTGAGTATAATCAAATAAGTTATAGAGTAAGTTGAGACCATATAAATTCAAAACATTCATATAAAATTTCTCTAGGTACTCAAAACAATTAATGATCGTAAGAAGCATTCATTGGACATAGGAAATATGAAATTAAGTAAGATCAAGTAAAGAATTAATAACTAGACTTAAGCAATGAGGATTTTTCCTAAAAATTATAATCAATTAAAATCATATTCTTATCATAGAATTTTTATTCTTCAAACCATATTGTTTTTATCATCATTATTATCATTTTAATTACTATTTTATTATTATTATTTTTAAATAAAATAATATCCTTTCCCCCCAAACTTAAATATCACTTTGTCCTCAATGGGAAAAAGGAAGAAAAATTAAAGCAAAGAATGAGAGATGGTAGGAGATGCTCCCCTGATTTTTTTTTTTTCCGGTCTTCCAATTGACTATTTTCCTTGAAGGGGCAGCCATCTACCCCTTAGAGATCTCCCCGTCCTATTTGTTCCTTAAATTTGATGGAAGCAGTTTGCTTGGATGGTTCCTTACGTGATAGCTTTGAAAATTCAGGTCCATAAGTCTCGTCGGCCATGATCACATCTCGGTCGCTTATTTGAAAACAAGAATGTATCTCAGAAGGGAATTCCATAGATTTATATATGTCATAAGTGATCTGCTCCTCGCCGACCCTCAAAATGAGTTTCCCTTTCTGGACATCAATTAAAGTTCTCCCTATCGCAATGAAAGGTCGGCCCAATATCAAAGAGATCTCCTCGTCCTCCTCCATATCAAGTACAATGAAATCGGTCGGGAAAATGAACTTATCAACTTTCACCAGTACATCCTCAATGAGTCCTCTTAGGTATTTAATAGATTTGTCCGCCAACTGTAGAGAGATGGCGGTCGGTTTTGCTTCTCCAAGACCTAGTTCCTTAGGCGGCAGCTTCTTTTGTACAATTGCACTACTCTCCTTGGTCGCCAACTGTAGAGAGATAGTGGTCGGCTTTGCTTCTCCAATACCTAGTTCCTTAGTCGGCAACATCTTTTGTACAATTGCACTACTCTCCTCGGTCGCCAACTATAGAGAGATTATTAATCTTATTTTTTCTTAATCTCTAGGGAAAAGGAATTGGTAGATCATAAATTGAAGGAGAATAAGTTTCAAAAATAAACTTCCTATATTTCTTGGGTTTTGCAACCCTTTTATTCTCTCTAGTCTTCTCAGCTTGCAGGTCGATCGCCTCTCGATCGGTTTCTTTTAGCTCGTACTCGGTTTCCTTCTTCTCGGACTCCACATTTTCGATAGCTTCTTCATCTCGCTCGGTATTTACTGACTATGGTTGGTCATATGTCCACCCACTTCTCAACGTTATGACTTTGACATGTTCCTTCAGATTGGTCATAGTGTTGCTCGGTAAAGTTCTTGTTGTCCTCTTGGTAAGCATGTTTGAGAGCTGACTGATTTGTACCTCAAGATTTCAGATTGAAGCCCAGTTGTTTTGAATCACCATATTAGTCTTTTGCATGTACTACATGATTATATCTTCAAGTATCATCTTCTTCTCTTGTTGTGGAAACTGTTGTGGTGGTCTAGCTGGCACTTTGTTATTGTTCCATGAAAAATTAGGGTGATCTCTCCATCCGGGATTGAACATGTTTGAATAAGGATTATTTTGACATTGAAAATTGGACACATAATGGGCTTGTTCATAACTCGGTTGGGCAAAAGGATTTCCCACTCGACAATCTACATTTGAATGATTTCTTGCACAATGATCACAAACAACATTAGTTTGAATAAAATTAACGTTCATCTTACCTATTTGTTGTGATAGATTTGCCATCTAGGCCGCCAATGTGGTAATAACATAATCTCTTAATGCCTTGTACTCCTGGTCAGCTATATTAAATTTGGAGGTGGCAACCTCTTTCTTCTTCTCTTTATTGTACGCCTTTGTTCTCCTTTTTATTTCTTAAATAAAATAAAATCCAAAGTAGTAAAAATCTAGCTGGTATCAATATCAATAAGAAATAACTATTCCCTGGCAACAGCGTGTAACGCTCGTCCTTGTGGTGGGAATTTTTACAAAATATTTTTAGAAAGGACGACAGGAATTACCGTCTGATTTTAAACTTTTCACTTGCATACCCAGGGTGCAAGACTCCACGTTTATGAATTAAAATGTGCTTTGACGATAAAAGAGGTTTACAACGGAAAACATAAATCTTGAAATAAAAAGGCCTCTCGTGCGTTTAAAACTCGTGCCTAGACTTCCGTGCTCTTCCCCATGGGCCATGTCCATCCTGATCATGCAGTTCGTGTGGGGGGAGGGACATGCATAAAAACTAAAATGAGTCGAAGACTCGTAAGCATTACTTCATACAGTTAAAATATGACAATATAGGTTTTCATTCATGCATTCATCTTTCGTACATACTATTACGTGCATGCATACGTGTCATACGTGCGTTAATTTGAAAACTTCACTGGACTGGGTTTTTCTCTTTTAAACATGGGCTTCCTTTTCGTAAAATGTTTCTCCTGTCACTACCTTCATTTCTTCAAGAGTTCGTGCATGTTTTCGTGCATACATGCGTTCTTTTGAAAACGTCACTGGACGGGATTTTTCTTTCAAAAGGCTTTCCTTTCTTTAAAACATGTCCCCGATCAGTGCCTTCATTTCTTAAAAGTTCGTCCATGCATGCATACATCCATTCGTTCTTATCACTTTCATAGGCCAGTACACACTGTTACGTCTCGTGTGTTGGGGTTAGCGGTCTTCCTTTGGACCAGAATTCTACTCGTGGCCACGGGTTGGGAATCCCTTTCATAAGGGGCAGCACTTGGTGCACTTCTAGTACTACTTACCCGACATTGCAATTTGCCCATTCATTGGTACCCTTTTCATTCATTCATGTGGTCGTTACGTATCTTCATACATTTCATGCTTTCATTTCTTTCTTACTTTTCATTCGTTCGTTCGTGTCAGCTCGAAAGAGCTGGAGCTTTCATTCAATTTATTCTTTCATTTAACAGTCTTTTCTTTTCATGGGAAAGCATTTCTTTTCATGGGAAAACATTTCTTTTCATTGGAAAAAATATCGTTGGGGCGTAAGCCCGAAAATTGTCTTTTCCTTTTTCAGTCCATTTCAGTCCTATCATTTCTTTAACAGTTCGTTCATGAAAACGTCATTTAAAAACATACATGGGCTTAAACGTCAGCTTTCATGGCATCCATAAGCGTCATCTTGAACGTCGTCAATCATGGCAACCACGAGCATCACCTCGTGGCGAACACGAAAGCGCCGGTTCGTAGGATCCATAAAAGCATATGCTTTCATGCCTTTCATGCATTTTCATCAGTTTATAGATTTTCTTAGAAAATACATACAATAGATACAGCGTATAGTCATCCATTCACATGCGTACAATTAATATTTTGGGTGCGTAAACAGGGGCTGCCAAGGAGGGGCTGTACATACTTATACCTTCGAACAATTAGCATTTTCTTTCTTAAAACGTCTTTCTTTTCTTTTCATAAGCATCTTAAAAGAAAAGCGTTTCTTGTATCTTGGAAAACTTTAGAAGAGTATGAACGTAACACTTACCTGGACTCCATGCTATTTGCATATCATGCAGTCCATTCATGTGCTTGTCAGATGGCAACCTACATGCATACACATACCTTAGCATCATTTTCTATCTAATGCATAAGCAACTTAAACTAGAAATAGAGCTACATATCACTTAGAACACTCTCTTTCTATCTCGTGCACTTACGTGCCCTTTACTATGTTAAACCCTTCGGGGACCACTTACGGTCACCACATCTTCCAACTCAAAGTCTTGCCTCGAGTGCTCATCCACTAAAGTGAACCCATGATTCACCTTAGGATTAAGACACTAAGACATTTTTACTCACCACATCTTCCAACTCAAAGTCTTACTGACCACATTCCGACGCATGATTCCGATCGATGGACTCACGCATCCCAATCCTAACAATACGGCCGTCACTACCTTCATGCATCTTAGCCCACACTAAATCTTCATTCACATCCATACAAGCCACACGACTCTAAGCCAACTATGAGGCTTAAGCACTGTTCAACTATGCTCATTATAGATTATCCATTACATATGGTGAATCCGTCCGACGCATGTGTCTACCCAGATTACACATGTACCTTACCCCTTCATCACCTAAGACCAACATATAACATGTTGATCACCTGCTCGTAGGGACAAGGGCCATACTTTGATACCAACCTTCTCTTAACCCGGCTAGCATGACTCTTCACGCTACCTGTCCCTTTTGACAGTTCATCCCAACACTTAACACGATAAGACTCCATTTACAACTAAGCCTTATGTCACGTCACATAGCTCGAGATTGCTCCAGAGCTACACTATGACCTTGTTGCGTTTCCCAACATTCTGCTACGTCAACTCCTAACTCATCACGAGTACGGCTCCTCACGTACTCCCGTCACATCGTGACATCTCGTCACGTTCCCATTACGCCATTCCTGCACTCTAACATTTCACCCGTCATAAGCATGACTGCCAATAACCACGTCACCTCATGACGTTGCCCAGTCATGCTTCCACTGCGTACTCTTACACTTGTTCTGCTACTTCACACCTAATCTCAGCCATAAGTCAAGTATGGTGACACCTATCACCTTAGACTACAGGCCTCACCATAACTACCTCGGGACACTGTTCCACAGTTCCCGACACTATCCATCACGTTCCATGCCCATCAATCACATAACTATCCTTGTCTCTACGACACTCCACACGGGGTGTTGCTGCCACGTGAAGTACACTCCACGTGTACTCCATTCACATACACCATGCTATATCACCATCATGGTATACCCGCCATATGGTGCATCACTCTACCACATGGAGTACACTCCACGTGTACTCCATTCATATGCATTATGCCACATCACCACTATGGCATATCCGCCACATGGTGCATCACCCCGCCATATGGAGTACATTTCCACATGCACTCCCTTCATATACCATACCCCACACAGAGTACACTTAGCGTGCACTCTTCCCGTTCCACAATATGCTAGGAGGGTATATTTTACATATACTCTCCTTGTCTCACATTACGCCACACACAAAGTACACCCAGCGTGTACTATTCCCATTCCATCTGGCACGTCACCAATACAACACATACTCCACAACCACACTACACAGTGCACTTGCCAATTATGCCCAACACTTCACTGCACACTACACGGCACAATACATCTCCACACAACACAGATATGCCCAACACTTCAGAACACAGAATGCCCAACACTCCATCACACTGCACCACATCACAATACCACACTCCACAAATACCAACAGCACAGTCCACAACCTAGTCCATTAATCAATATCTAACATAATTACAAGGGATAGAGGGTTATACCATTGACTGGATAACCCGTGCGTTGCTCGTTGATTGTCACAGCGGATGATGTCGGAAGTGTCGTACGTGGCGGCTAACCCACGTACGTCAACTGTTTAAGCATTTGGATAGCTAGGTGTGGTCTTGGAAGGGCTTGTGGTGGCCTTGTGATGGGGGCAAGGATCATAACACGGCGGGTCTAGCCGTGTACAGTGGCGGTCAGCCACGCGCAGTGGCTTTACATGTAGTGACTACCCACCACTCAAAGTGGTGGTTTGGACCTAGGGTTGGGCTGAGGAGTTACTGGTGGAGCTCATGGTGGCACTGGGGTGGTGCCACGGTGGCTCACGGTGGAGGAGGGAGGAATGGCCGTGTAAGGGGGGAGGGAAACCCGTGAGTGAGTGAGGGAGAGTATGCGTGCATGGGTGGCAGATCGGGGCAATGGATGGTTGGGATGGCTTGGTGGTGGCTTAAGGAGGCCGAAGGTGGCGGTCAGTCACCGTGGGTGGCGGTGCACGACAGTGAGAGCTGTGCAACCCGTGCGTGGAGAAGGGGAAGCCCGTGCGTGGAGGAGGGACTTCTGGCCATGGGTCACGTGGAGGAGGAAGGGGGAGGAAAGGGGAGGTCCATGGCAGTGCTTGGTGGCCGTGGGTACCGCGTACTGCGGTGCTAGAGGCAGCGCACGGTGAAGCCCTGCGTGGGTCTCTTGTGCGTGCGATGGGGAAGGTGGCTGCATGGGAGGGTCTGAGCTTGCTGGAGGGTGATGGCCGGTGGAAGAGGAAGCTGCCGTGGAGCTGGTGGCGCCATTGGGGGGCGCACGGCGACGCAGTAAGCACTACCCGTTCAGGCTGTGCATGGCCAGCGGAGAGAGAGAGGGAGGGTGGCAGAGAGAGACTGGCATGGGAGGACTCACGGGCGTGAGGTGGAGCTAGTGGTGCCGGCGGTGTGGTCTGGTGACACACGGCAGCGCCAGGCTGGGGCATGGAGCTTCGGGCGAGGGGAGAGGCTGCGTAGTACGTACGCTGGGGAGAGGGAGGAGAGAGAGAGAGAGCTACGAGAAATGAGGGAGAAAGAGAGGGGGTCTGGGTATTTAACCCAGTCCTTTCGTCTGGGGATCCACGTAACGATTTAACGATAGATCTCAAACACTGATTTGAAATGCGTAAAACATTAACTTAATTAAAAGCTCTTAGAGGAATTAAGGTAGAATATTATTTTAAACTAACTTTAGTTTATAAAATAATATTCTTCATCATTAATAAAATGATGAAGTCTCACTTAACATATTAAAGAGAATAAAACCATTTAATTAATAAAAGCTCTCAACATAATTTAAATCCCATAATATCTTAAATAATTGAACTCATTTTAATAATAATATTAAAATGATTTCTGACAATTATAATATTTTTGGAGCTCTTTAAGAATATCATGATTGTCGTATTTAAGATCAATCTTAATTTAATAACACTGGAAATACTCCTTATAAATATTTCCAACATATTTAAAACACTGGGCATGCCCTAGAAGTCACACGATATCTTTCGAAACACGCCATCATGGTTCGACACACATGATGAGTCACGCAGTCGCTAGATAGAAAGGGCAGACAATCACAAAATCTCTGCCCTCGGAATTTGCTTACGTCATAAAGACAGAACATACGTCAGAAATAAGAAGCGTACGTAAGAAGGAAGGAGCAGGGTATCACACAGCGCCAAAAACTTGTTCGCATAAAAATATATATGCAAATGCATAGAATCATAACAAGTTGTAAAGTGTTTTAAAGAAAATAGATATCAAACCCGTAGGAAATAATTATTCTATTGAGTGTTGAAATTGACTAAATTAATTACTGTTTGGAAAATCAAAATTTGAAGAATGGTTTATCTAAATTAAATTGAAGATAAGAACATTAAAATTAAGATTTTAAAAATAATAATAATAGAACTAGAGCATTTGACTTTTTTTTTTAATAGAAGAGCCGGTAGCCACATGTCCAATAGTGGCTCCGTCCCAAGTTTATTAAAGAAGCGTTCACTTGTGGCAGAGGAATATCATGGAACAAGAAAAACAAATGGGTGAAAACATCAAAGACTCCCAAACAAAAACAACCAGCAATCCAAAACAGCAACAACTCTAAACGAGCCTAAAAAGACCTCTAAACATGCCTAGCAAAACAGGAAAACTAAGACCAAATATAGGGTAGACCCAATTTGTCCAGCATAGCCAGGCCTCTAATATGACATGGAAGACTCTAGGTATCCATGTCAAACATATCTACTCCCATCGCGCCCTCCTTAGCTAAGGAATATGCTAATGAGTTCCCTTCTTTGAAGTAATGACGACACTCAACATCCATCTCTTCAAGATGGTCAACAATAAGATCCTAGAAATCCCACAAATACCAAAGGGAGCAATTCCTGGAATTAACCCAGGACACCACCACCTGTGAGTCACAATCAACATCAACCTCCCTCCAACCGGCAGTTCTGCAAAGACGAAGGCCTCGAGCAAGGCACAGAATTCAGCCTCTCTATTAGTACATGACCCAAAAGTTTTAGAGAAAGCAAAAATAATTTTGCCATCCCTGTCACGAAGCACTCCACCACCACCACCACTCCCCGGATTACCCAAACTACTCCCATGCACATTCTATTTAACACGATCATGGGCCGGTTTGGACCACCAAACTACTCTTTCATTTTTTTGCTTAGGAACGACAAGACCTACTAGAAGCCTAGAATCCCCGATGCTAAACTTATCAACATTGGAGATACTATCTATCACCACATGCACCCAGAATTTAATTGAATGTCAAACCTCATTCATAGAATCATTGCTATTTTCCATCCGGGCCTTACATCTACGTTGCCACAATCTCCACACAACAATGGACAGAAGTAAACCGGTAAGGATCCCAACTTGGGACTGACGCGTAGCACGTTGAAACCAAGCTAAAATACGTTCCCTCCAGCTCTGGGTAGCCACAAACAGGACACCCATCTCAGCAGACACTTTCCTCCAAAGGGCAGTAGCAAAATCTACACTACCCAGGACATGATTAAGATCTTCACATTGCTGATTCTCACAACAATTACAACAAGAGACAATGGGAATACCAATCTTGCATATTTGATCATCCACACTTAGACAATTAAAGTAAGCTTTCCACACACAAATAGATATCTTACCAGGCAACCATTTATTCTAGATCCACGACGCACCATCCATTTTTGTGACTCTAACATGAATAATCTCCCAAGCCGACTTCGTAGAGAAATCCCTGTGTTTATCAGAAGTCCAAATCAACACTCCTCTTTATTCTTCACCCCACCCACCGAAGCCATAACCTCACTGGCCAATTGCGGTTTGACAAGCTGATTGAGTTTATCCACGTCCCAACAGTTCTGCACCACTATATCTTTCACCCTGAGATGAGTCTCCAAGATGTCATTTGCCCTCATACATAAAGGTCCGGCCTCCATAAACTTGCCAAACCAAAGAGAGACCTTGCCTTCCCTTACTTTCCATTGAGAATTATGTAAAACAACGAGATGCCTTGAAGAAAATTTTTCCAAAACTGAGAGCCAAGCCAGCCCTCCTGAATCAAAGGAAATATGATTATTTTTCACATAGTTAGCAAGAAAAAAATTAGCCCAGAGAGAAACCTGCATCAAAAGTTGCCAACCAAACTTTAGGAACATAGCCTGTTGAACCTCGCCAAGGTCCCTGACACCCACACCTCCCTCTTCACACGGAACACACATTTTTTCCAAGCCCTCCAATTTCGTTTCTTTTTCCCCTCCTCTTCTCCCCAAAAGAAAGTGGCAAACATGCTAGCCAATTTCCTCTTCAGTGTTTTAGGCATGTGAACCACTGAAAGCAAATGAATATGCATGCTAGTAAGAATGTGCCTCAAGATGATCAAGCGACCACCTTGTGATAACAATCTATTTTTCCAACCCGCCAATTTTTTCGCAACTTTCTCCACAAGAGGATCAAAATGGGAAACTTGAGCCTGCCATCAACTAGAGGAGCTCCCAGGTAGGTGAGTGGGAAATGACCCTGAGAGAAACTAGTATCAGCCAAGATTTCTCTAGTACGACTAGGAGGTAACCACTTAGACTAGAAAACAGCAGACTTGTCATAATTAATCTTTTGACCCGACCAAGCCTCAAACATACGGAAAATCTCCATCAAGGATCTAATGGTGCTTTTAGACGCATTAGAAAAGACCACAATATCATCTGCATACAAGATGTGAGACAACAAAGGGGCACCAGAAGGCAGGGAAAACAATTTAATTCTCCCCTCCCTCACCTTCTTGGAGATCAGTTGAGATAAAACTTCCTGGACCAAAATAAAGAGATAGGGAGATAGAGGGTCACCTTGCCTCAGACCGTCTCAGATTTAAAGAAACCTTTATACGTACCATTCATCATGACAAAAAACAAGGGGTGGAGACACAATTCCAAACAAGTGTGCAGAAGTGATCAGGAATACCAAAGGAGCGAAGGACAAGCATCAAGAACCTCCAATCCACTCTATCATAAGCCTTGCTCATATCAACTTTCATGAACAGATTACTGCCTCTCGCCTTCTTATGCAGCAGTTTAATAACTTCTTGAGTTAATGAAATATTCTGAAAAATACTGTGCCCCTTTACAAAGGCACCCTGTTCAGAAGAAATAAACTTGACAAGGATAGAAGATAACCGATTCACCAGTAATTTAGCATAGACTTTGTAAATCACATTGCATAGACTTATCAGACGAAACTTATCAAAACTCATAGGGTTAGGAACCTTCGAGATCAACACAATAAAAGAAGCAGTGAAGAATCGAGGCAAACTTACACCATGGAAGAAATCCTTCACCGCAGCCATGACATCATGCTTAATGAAATCCCAACAAGCAATGTAAAAAGCAGATCCTAGCTCGTCAGGACTAGGGCTAGAATCCAAAGAAATGGAAGCAATCACCTCTCTGACCTCGACTTCCGAAGGCTCAACCATAAAAGCATCCCGATCATTATCCACAAAACAAGGCTGAATGAGAGAAGTTAAATCCGGAATTTCACCATTCCCAGACTGCCCAAGAAAATCCTCAAAATGCTTCACTGCCCCCTCATGAACTTGTTCCAGAGAAGAAAGATTGACATCTTCAGAAATACGCATGGACTTGACACTCGAGTTCCTACGTTTTTGAGCAATAACAGCATGAAAAAATTTTGAATTCCGTTCACCCTCCTTAATCCACTATTTCTTAGCCTGTTGAGTAAGCCGAACATGTTCCTTCTGCATCCAGGAATCCAACTCAATCTTGGACGGCAACAAATCAGAATCTAACTGATTAGAAAAGCCATTTTGAGGGCTTTCCTCAAGAATCTCAATCCACTCTTCAATATCTATCTAGGATACAAAAATCCACCCTGCCAAATATGTTTTTGTTCCAAGCATGGAGAATGACTTTCATCTTTTTAATCTTCCCAGCTAGAATAATCAGCTTATTGGCACCCGGTGACTCCACACTCCAAGCCTCCCGAGCCACCCTGAGAAAATCCTCATGCAATAACCACATATTCTGAAAATGAAAGGGAGCCGAACCATACCATTGGAGGGAAGGTGTCAATTGGAGAACAAGGGGCGAGTGATCAGACGTACTACGGTTAAGAAGCCTGGCCTCAGCACCTCCACACCTGACTGTAAAAGTATTATTAACAAGAATACGATCAAGCTTAGCCCAGCTGCGAGCTAGACCATGTTGCCCACTACACCAAGAGAATTGAGTACCAAAAAGGTTCCATTCTAACAAACCACAATTATCAATGCAATTATTAAATTCACTCATAGGCAACCGGGATCTTGGATTCCCACCCCTTCGTTCAGCGTCCATAGGAATAATGTTAAAATCTCCCATAATAATCCAAGGAATACCCGAGCAAGTTATACTACTCAGATGATCCCATAACTCACGACGCTCAATCATCGAACATTTGGCATAAATGAAAGAAACCATGATAGCCTCCCCATTACAAGAGAACGAACCTATAAAGGATTGGTTAGTCACGGGTACCAAATCTATCTCTACCTCCTCTCTCCAACAAAGCCAGATTTTGCCTCCCACTTCCATATTGGAAGCTAACTTGTGAAACCCAATACGAAGCGCCCATTTATTAATTTTCACAATTGCCTGAAAAGGCTCAGATATCGCCAAGATCGAAATATTCATCTTGTTTATCAAGCTACGTAGCCTTCTCTTGGAAGTGCCCAACCCACGAACATTCCAAATTGCAATATTACCAAACATCAACAAAGTTTGGGAGGAAGGGCGTTAGCCCTCTTAGATCTCCTCGGCTCAATAGTTCTTTCTCCATTATCAGCGAGTCACCGAGTTCTGAGTTATAATCTTTATTAGCATCAACCACCGATAATGACTCCACCTCTGATAGAGCTTCATACCTGTTTTGACAAAGAATCCCATCAACTTTTCCCAACATCTCTTCCTCTTCCTCTTCATGCGTAATGTCTTCAACGAGCACCTCATCTTCAACATTGTTATGTATCTGGCAAGTATTTATGAGTGGCTGGACTGTCAACCAAGCAAGCACCTCATCTTCAACATTGTTATGAATCTGGCACGTATCTACGAGTGGCTGAACTGTCAACCTGACAAGCACCTCATCATCATGCAGAACACAGTTATCATTGTCTTGACTGGTACAAACTAGAATCGTTGGAGGAAATGAAACCCCCTCCCCACTTTCACAAGTTCTCCCCCTGTCCCTGCAATCCATCTGGGTCGACTGACTCACTACTGCTTTCTCGCTTTCCTCTGTACTGCCCCCAGCCTTGCAAGACTCAACCTTATCCTGAGATTTATCAACCTTATTAGCTTCCTCATGCATAGTCTCAAGCACCGGATTCTTCCGTCCCACTTCCTTCCATACTTTTTCATCATATTTATTTCCACCCACTTTCCCCTTCCTACTCACGTCATTACCACATTTAGCACTTTGCCTATTTCTACAGACCACCTCGGTATGGCCTTGTCTAAAGCACTTGTTGCAGTAAAATCCTAGTTTCTCAGATACAACCGGCTGCCAAATCTAATTTGAGTTGCCAATCCTCACAGGAAAGCCTGCAATCTAATCATCCCTAAGATCCGCTTCAATGCACAACCACGCCCATGTGGCCTGAGTTCTGTAAATTGTCGCATTATCTGTGCCCAAGAATTTACCAAACCTAGTAGCAAAACTTTGAAGGCAATCCAACCGATACAGGTGCAATGGGAGACCTGGTAAAAATATCCATTGGGGAGCAATGGAAGGTTCCTTTTTAACATCAAACCCCACCATCCAACTAAACAACCTGAATTGCACACCAGCCACCACCCGCCCTTCACGAGCCCATGCATGGAGATAGTCTTTCTCATTCGCTAAGTGCAAGAGGACGTGAAAATCATCCATAAAACTTATCATAGGCATCTCACTAAACCCCCATGATTTAATAATATGTTTCCGCAACACATCAATGGATGGTCTAGTGTTCAGGAATTTGAGAACCAAAGCATATTTTAAGTCTTCGGCAGCCCTTGATTCACCATTGATTACCTCAGGGCGCCAGACTGGGAGTTTGAATGTTGGAGGTGGAATAGGCCGCTGCAAAGCTTCCACGAATGATCTACGCTCACAAGCCTCAGTATATTTACCGGCCAAAAGCTCCAGCCCCACCAGAGGGGCCCTGCCGGAGTACTCTGCTCCAGCCAGCCGATACCATAACCGGAGGGTCGCAAATCACCACAACCGAAGGATCAGTGCCACACAAGGGAAACCCTAGCAGAGCATGCACGCGTTACGTAAGGAAATTTTTTTTCTTTAAAATGTGTAATATATGTTTTTACATTCCATTTGACTTCACCTAGCAAATTTCATACAATTTATTCTTCCTTGTTATAGAATCTCAATTATCCCAAGTTGATGATAAAAATCCCTTACCTATTCAATATTTTCTCTTGAACAATATAAAAAATATCTCCAACTAATTACTCCATATCTCCGTAACACCCCGTATTTTAGTGTATTTTTAATTGAAGGATTATTTTTATTAATTTAAATATTAGGTTCTCTTGTTTTAAGTTTATCGAATTTTTCGTTGGTTTAATTTTATGATTTTTAATTTGTGAAAATTATTTTGATATGCTTTCTTAATATTAATTATTGTTATGCATTTAAATTTCTCTTTATTTTAAATTAGTTTATTGTTGGATTTAATTATTTTATTTTCATTTAATCACTACGTTTAAATTATTTTATTTAACTTGCTATTTTGAAATCTTTTTCGTTTGATCATTTTTGTGACCCAAGATGTGAGGATTGGACCTCATTTCTTTCCCTCACTTTTTCCTTTTTCCTTTTCCTCTTTTTCTTTTCTTCTTCTTTTCTTTTCTCCTCATTTCTTTTCTCCTCTCTCTTTCTTCTCTCCAGTGCAATTTTCCTTTCTCTCCCCCGTCCGTTGTGTCGTCCTCCACTCACTGCCGTTGTGCGCTGTCGTGGTCATCACCGCCCCTCCCATTCTCTGCCTCTCCGGCCGGCAACCACCCCCCCTCCGTTCCTAGCCCCTCTCGCACCACCATTCTCCTCCACGCACTGCTTCAAGCCGCGGTACCTCTTGTGTTCGCACACCGCCGTCGCGCCGCCATTGGCCACTATTTCTTCACCACATCATTAGCTACCCTCCAGCTACCTAACCCACCCATCCTCAGCTCCGATCTGCCACCGGTGAAGTCCATCTGACTCCATTCCCATTTTGGGCTTTTTGGACTCCAACCGCCCTCTACGCCACCACCCACGACCAACCACCACCACCATTAGCTTCACCGACATCCCTAAGCCCTTCCCTTGTAATCTCAAGTCTTCGTTCAAAATCTTCCATTTTGAGACCCCCGGCCATAGTGCATTTTGCATTGTTACATTTTTGTGCCGCCACTTCTATCACCTCCATGATCATTTGAAAATTATATTATAGCACTGTAAGTATTTTCCCAAAGAACTTTTGTGATTTAAATATATATATATATATATATATATATATATATATTGGTAAAGTATGAATGTTCATATGGATCTTGAGTGGTAAAAGCTGCCCAACAAATACAAATATATATTAGCTTGTATTTTTCGAAATATCTCTCAGAATCTAAATTTCATGATTTGATCCCCACATTTTTCTTACCAATTTTGTCCCTATATTCTAAATGATTAGTCAGGAATTTTGAATTCAAATACAATACAATTGAATTTAATAATCAAGCAATTAAATAGGCTTTTATTTAGATTTTAGGAGCATTATTAGTAAATAGGAATTCCTTTACTAATTAGTCATTTAATATGATTATACAACCTTTGTTTGAGTAGGTTAATTTAATACATGAATATGTTACACATGTTGCAAATTAAAAGGGTATACAAAGCCCCTTTGACAACTGATACACGGTTATCAATACAAAAATCATGTCATTCACATTTTTATATCATTATATAGAATATAAAACGTTTGCATACACGTGTACTCCCCACAACTGCCAAGTGTTCTACAACAAGGCTTTAACAAGGGCTTTTTAGACTGGTTACAACAATTAGTATAAATGACCATGTTGCTGTCAAGTATTGGAGTCAGTATAGGTACACCAGATCCCAAAGTAACATCATAACCATGCTTTCCCAGATAGAACCAACTGCACTTGCGTGGGAGAAGGTTTAAGCTAGGAGAGAATACTTGAGTATTTGATGCAATTAATGAAAGTCATAAGGAGAAAGATGCCCTCTTACTTGTAATGCTGAATATTTCTACTGCACACCTCTTGCTCCTCCATCAGAAATTATCCTGGGGTGTATATTCTCCAGGTTAACCATTCTGTCAACAACATCAACTTGGTAGGCCTTTTTATGGTTTTATGGTTTTCCATAACTTCAGATAATACATTTCCAACAATGTTTAAACTAGTACGATGTTGTTAAAGTATTGTTCTTAAACTATGGTATACTACTATTCAACCTCACAACTTCAGTGTTAAGAGTTTATATGAGCTTATTGGAAGAACCAAATTATGTGCATGCAGTTCTAATGATTCAATCAAAGAGAGGGAGAGGCCGAGGAATAGCTACTAGACCAGGGAGACAGGTTTTGCCTCCAATAGAACGACACCCACAGCTTGAACCAGCAGCCTGGACTTTGAGAGATGAAGCTATCGTGGACTCTAATGACTCCACTCAACCTCCAAATGAAGTACCTTCATCTTTTCCACCCTGTACTAATGTAGAGGTGAATACAACAGTTGAGGGTAAGTTCCCATCTTTTCCACATCCTATTTCCTATTCATAAACACCTTGTGATAGGATTTATACACGGTGGTCTTACTATTTGTGTTACTGGGTTAGTACCAAACACTAGTACATGTGGTAGGGCTGTAGTGAAGGGGATAGAGTTTGAGAGGATGCGAAAGTATGGGAAGATACTACTTGAGATAAAAGATGGCAAGATAGGCCCATCATTCAACAACAGAACAGTCAACATAACAAGAGTGATGTGGATCATGAAGCACTATGCAGAAATGAGACATGTTAGCTGGAGTGTCGTGGACGAAAATGAGAAAGAGGAACTTATTGAATGTGTTCAAGTATGGCCTTCCATCTTGAATTATTGATATACATTTTTTAGTACTAGTTGAATAAGTTGTTAAAAATCTAAATATATATTAGCTTGTAAAACACAATATGCATGTTGTTAGTACTCGTGACACAATGTTAGTTTGTTGATGATTTTTGCTTGCATGAGTTATTTCACATAATCTTAGCAAGAGTAAATCCAATATCCATGGGGATTGAATTATAAATAGTGCAGTAAATTTTAAAACACAAACTATGAATTTTACAAGCTATTATAAATATAGATTAGCTTGTAAAACACAAAATACATAAAATTAGTACTCGTGACACAATGTTAGCTTGTTGATGAACTTTCCTTGCATGAGTTATTTCACATAATCTTAGCAAGAGTGAATCCAATATTCCTGGGGATTGAATTTTTAACAATGCACTGCATCTTAAAACACAGTCTAAATCTTACAAGCTAATCTAAATATATATTAGCTTGTAAAAACAATTTGCACATTGTTAGATCATGTGACACAATGTAAGCTTGTTGATCATTTTTGCTTGCATGAGTTATTTCACATAATCTTAGCAAGACTAAAACCAATATTCAAGGCTGAGATGTTAACATAAATGTGTTACATCATTAGTTTTAGTACATGCATTGGGTTTCTAACACAATCTTTGGAATTAGTTTTCTGTATATATAATGGCCCATGGGTTTTTAACACAATGACATTGATCATAGGCTGACTTTGTCTTGGATTGGACCAAGAAAAATCATCGTTGGACAGTCACAAGTTAGCAATCTCGTGCATATAACGTGTTTCATTACAAGCTACACAAAAAATACTTGAGTTATGCATCACATGAGGAGGGAGTAGCTAATGGAGGTGCGTTGGTAGAGAAGCCAGTTTAGGAATGGTTATGCAATCGGTGGGCAAGTGATGACTTCCAGGTAAGCATACATGGCTATTTTATTTGTAGGATTCACATGTCAAAAGGTCAATGGCTATTTAAATAAGAAAATGAAACTGTTTTTCTATAATATTCCCCACATCCTTAGCAATAACGAAAGTTCCATTAATTGTTGTTGTTAGCAATTGACCTATGGTTCAAAAAAGTCCACAATTTTCTGTTTTATTGCATAAAATGTCCAGCCAAAACAAAGAAAATAGGCGTAAGCAAAGGGTCAACCACACAAGTGGAAGGATTTCGTTTGTTGTACTAATGGAAATAAAGGTATTGAGATTATATAATGTCCTGGATGTTGTGGTTCTATAAATTAAATTTATTTGCCCAACATAGTTCTAATGTGGTTGGTATGCCCATATGTTCATGTAGAAGGACAATAATCTAATTGATTTCTACAAAGATGTGCATTGGTCGAATAAAAAGAGGAGATTTATCACACCCCAACTACAGAAGACAATTATGTGAGTAGATCCATGTTTATACATAACTACCTGGTTGATTCATGATGTTTTTAACTGTTTAGTGTATGGCAAGTTCACTGTCTAGTGTTAAATAGGAAAAATGCAGAGTATTACCAAAATCGGCTTGAAGAGATTGAAGGTGGTTTCAAGACTATGAGGGAGCATATGCGAGTTTGTGAGTAATGTGTAAGTATGAGAATGTCAGAAATGGAGACGGAATTAGAGTCTCAGAGAGAGACTCAGACTGTAGTTCCTTAGGCATTTTTGCATGCCAACAGTTACTAAATTTGTATTTTGACCTACACTTTTGCTACACTTTTGATGAAGAAGTGTTGGGGATGCTGATAATATAGTAATACTTTTGAAAAGGGATTAATTATATTCTGATCTTGCTACAGAGGACGTAAATTGGCTTCTTGCTCTATATTGACTGCATGCTTTTAAATTATTTGATGCTGTTTGGAGAGGTCATCTATGACAGATTCAGTGACCTTTCAATTTTATTAACATTAAAGTGACAACTGTTACATGGGCATGTTTGGTGGTTTGATAGAATGCAAATATTGTACTATGTAAATCTGTTTGCAATGTTAAAACTGCCATAGACAGTTTTAACATTGCAAACAAATTTAACTAATTCTCATCAATCAAAGGGACATTGCTGGATATTGATAGGATATTGACAGATTCAAAACTGCCACTAAAAATTTGTTTGTAATGTTTTCCAATTGCAATCTTTACTTGGGGTGGTTGTTGGGAGGTTTAACTAGAAAAAATTTAGCGATTTACCTACTGCATGCTAAAAGCAACGACTCATATATTGACATTAAGTTGGTATTTAATCCTATGGGTGGTAGCTAAATTGGGCAACTTTGAATTTCAATTATACCCCTACTACCTTGTGAAGAGGTTTTTAGGCATACATAATGCTTTCATTTGTAGAATTGTGTTAAAGCACAAATATTGTTCTAGTGCAATAGCAAGATATGGTGAAATATAGATAGAACTAAATATGTAAAATCACCAAATTAGTGAACTTACTGTTGTTATATATACATGATAGGGTTCTTGTAAAGGCAAGGCAGGAATTTCAGATTTGAGAAACGATAGCAAGGTGGTACTGCTTGAGAGGTTGTTCATGGCCATGTGAACAGTAAGGTATTAAAAATAAATATCCATCAAATTCCATCAAAAAAGCTTATGAAAAACGACATTCAACCATTGGGAGTATTACTGACATGCATGCAATATATGAATTTCTTCAACACAATTGAATCTAAACCACATTCATCTCCACCAAGTAAAGAAGGAAAAATGAGACAATTTTCCTAGTGATGGAGCAGTCATTTTGTAGAGTGTTTTAAGCTGCCCAACACACAATAAGCAACAAAATTTGTTTCTGTTTGGCAATTGAAAGTACATTTAATGAAGATGTGATTTTAATAACTTAAAATCTTAACCATGCCTGCATTTTTTGACCTGACTTTTATGCCATTGTTGTGTATTGGAACTGGTGATCAATATTTTACCATCCAAAGGCAGTGGTGATTTAGATGTGCGTCCCAAGACCCAAAAGAACTTTAAGTTTAAATTTTCCTCTGTACGTGTGGTATGTACATGTATATGTAGAGATATATAGTAGGACTGCTGGCATGTTTAAATAGCAAGTATGGATCAGAATTTTTAGATCACTGCTAAACTAAGTTGGTGAACTCTCGTGCTCTAGCTTCCTGTCCGCTTTAGGGAAGAAACGGTCAAAGAAATTCTGTTGATTTGTGCACTCTAGGACACTAAATATCTCTTCCATGTCTTGAATCCAATCCTCTTCTGCGTTTGAATCGCCTATTCCATCAAATGTGGGACTATGGGTACGATTAAATTGCTTGAATGCGTAGCCTCCCTCATTGTTGGTTTTGTTCAAATCCTCAAGATTTCAAACTCAGCGACGAGACTCCATCCTGTGAGCTTAAACTTGGTTAAACGTTCTAAAAAAAGAAAACAAAATATATATACTAGATAAATATTTAAAACAGGTTCAATATATATATATATATATATATATATTTTACCCATTCCTAACCATATCTTTAATCAACTCATAAAGCCCTTCTTACCATCTATTATCGTAAACCTAACATCGCTTTAAATTTTCATACGTTTTTAGAGTCTAAACCTCAAAAGTCACGAATTCAATTCTTAACATCTGCCAAATCTAAAACCTCAATTTTCATAAAACACAATCCTTAATGCGTGCAGATTCTAAGACCTCAAATATCATAAGAATTAGCTCTTGCCATCTGCAGATTTCTAAACATCAAATCTGAAATTATTTCCTAAAGTCCCCTGAAATCTAAAACTTCATATCCTAATTTCTGTATAACCTCAAACTCGGCTTTCGATTAAGCTTACGTACACCTTCAAAAAAGAATCTAGACCTTAAATCTTATAAACATTATTTCTTATAGTCCACAAAATAAGCCTACCAGAACTAAAACCCCAAAGGTCATGACAATCATTTCTTAAAATCTACAAAATTTAACACCTCAGATCTCCAAAACTCAACCAAGAAGGTCTGCAAAATCTCAAACCTATCTCTAATACCTCCTATAACACCCCATTTCCAGAGGTCTAGAGAGTTAGCTCTTGTAACCTAAAACCATCTCCCATAACCTATTTATTTACTCCAAATTCTCTAAAAAAATATAAATTCTTTTATTCAAACCAAATATAAATGTTCCTTCACCACGACACTAAAAACAAATACCTCAACGAAATAAATTAAAATCTCTACAAAGACTCGAAAATATCTATGACTCAAAATACCAAAATAACATAAAATAATAAACCTAATAAATAAGATTCCAATAAATACTTGTACCCTTCGACACTTATTCTTCTACGATCATCAAACCTTGCTAACACTTCCTACTCTTGATTTCCAGCTAAGTCGTCAAAATTATCTGAAAAATATTGTGAAAGTAAGGGGTGATTTATCAACAACTCAGTAAGCAGAGAACATATACTTGTATATAAACATGAGCATTTACAGATTTCAGAATGCAGAACAGCGAATATTCGCTAGATTGTGCTTTACGTAAAATGCAAAAGTCACTTTTAGATTGTAAAAGACAAATATTCACTAGAGAGACCCAGGGGTTGTGCGACGGAGACTCACCAAGAGGAAGAGGTAGCGAGCAGCGAAGTGGTGGCAGGCTGGGTTGACGGTGGAGCACGACAGTAGTGCTCTATGAGGGAGAGAGAATCATGTAGAAAGAGAGAGAATGGAGAGAGAGAGAGGGGGAGAGAGAGAGAGAGAGAGCTCACCGAGAGGTAGAGAGGGGGCGTTATCCAGCTTGTTGGTGCACAGACTACAATACAAACTGGGAGTGTCTCACAGTGGTCGCGGCGATTAAGCAGCTGGTGGTGGCTGAGATCAAGACAGAGAAGGAGTTAGGGAAAAAGGGACGAAGAGACAATGGGGGAAGGTTTAACTTGGCTTACCAAAAGGAAAATGACGGACCTAGGGTGGAACAGTCGGTGTTTTCTATGGCATCATTGTATCTCTCCTTGTCATGGCTAGTGGCACCTAATGGGGTTGAGAGCAAGGCAAAATGAGGTTGCTCTATTTTGATGTGGTGAAAGAGAGGACAAAGGAGGCCAAGTGTGGTCTGGTGGTGCAGAGCAATGCTATGAAGGAGTTTTGGTGTTGCACCAAAGCTAAGCAGTGGGAGGAGATTGCGACATGGTGGCTGGAGCCTCTAAACATCGGTCGCTGGACTTCATGTAGGGGTGAAGGTTCTCAACGTGGTGTTACGGTTGAGTTCATGAGATGGGGTTGGGGGCGCATAATGGGGCATTGGGCTTTGGTGATGGTTGTTTACGGTGGAGGGAGGGGCTACGGTATAGCGGTGGCTGTGTTGAACATGTGGCTTAGACGGGGGTTGGTTTCTTTCTCTCGGTTTGTCCAGGTGTTACGGTAGAGGAGTATGGGTCCACTAAAACGTGGGGCTGGTGACTTGGGGAGGTGTAGCAGGGTAGGGCTTGGGTAGTTTCTACGTGCCTGAGATAAAAACTTATGTGTGTATATATATATATATATATAGGTGATTGAAACCCTATAGAAAAATGAGAGGAAGAAACGTGCATGGGAGACATGCATGGGCGTGGAACTAATCCCTGGGTTCTCACGAGCTTGGGCTTTTTGGGCCCATTCAAAGTATTTGGTCCACATCTTGGATATTGTATAGAGTTAATAAATTGGGCTGGTTAGATCAGTCCAAAAATCTCTTTGGTTGTCTGAAATCTTATGAGTCTAGTGCTTAATAAAAATTAATGGGCCTCACCAAAAATTCTAAAATAACCAAACTCATGATTCATCCCATAACTAAATAAAAAGACTCCACCTGATCAAATAATTTTAACCTAATTATCAACCTCAAAAAGAATCCATACTCTACCACAATAAAGTGTTGGACCTCCAGCCCAAAATTATTTGTTACATACCAAGTGGACTATATCTATTCATCCAATAGAAAATATTTATAGAACCGACGATTAGTTTAGGCTTGGTGTTGGGCTTGGGTGTTACATGGAAACATTAGTTTTATGCTGCAGTTTGAAGGTCTACGGTAAGTATATGAGACTGCTTGTGTGTTTCTCTCATTGGAGGGTTCACCTCATCTGTTTTAAGGTTTTTTCTATGATACAACCCAATGGCAATCAAAATTAAATCTTGATATCCAATTATAACTTATAAGTCCTCTAATTGGATATTCGGGTTTCTACCCCATATATGTTTGGATATTTGCATCTGGATTTTATGCTGATGTGCGAATTTATTTCACACATTTTCTTAGTCCTAATTGTTTTGATTCAGAGTGTTTTGTATGTTTCTTAGCTCGTTTTTCTAGAATTTTAGGTGTCTTTTACGTTTAGTTAATTCTTGAAAATTCTTGATTTTTTTCAAGTGTTTAATTATTGAATTAGGTTGAAATTAGAATGATGTGAAGAGGCAGAAATTGGGCTAGGCCTAGAGAGCAAATCCTAGTTGGTTTGGTCTAATCAAACCAGAACATTGTTTTCTTTTTAGGTTCTAACTGGAGCTAAGAACCTCGGTTTTAGGTGTTGTTTTGGTTAATGGAAAGCTAAGACGTAGACCTAAAACTTTTATGAAGAGTCCAAACCCATTTATTCCGTTTTGAAGTTAAAAACTTAGCAAAAATGTAGACGTTTGAATCTGTCCAGAAGTTTACTGCAGCCCAGACCATATTTCAGTTTTCAGCCTATATCTGAAGTTCTAGAATTTAGAATAAAGCAAGCCTAGGTGCGTTCAAAATTTGAGAATGAGATCTAAAACTTTTGTGAAGGACGCAACTCCAAACTGTGTGGTTTTGATGCTATAAATCTATCTGGAATTCGGGCAAACAAGAATTCTAGATTTTCCGTAGCAGATTTGGGAGAAATCTTTTGTTTTAAAATTTGAAAAGGGTATCGATTTTGGATGGATTGGATGGCTTCCAGATATGGAAGTAGGGTTCTAAAAAGCAAAATTTCTAGAGGGTTTGAGAGTAATTTGGATCAAGAAAAAAAAAAAGAAACCATAGAAGGAATCCACAAGAAATCCAAATCCGAAACGCACTAGGAGATAGCCTGGACATACTTTAGTCTTTTGACCATAACATCCTACTCATACATCCGATTGATGCGATTTTTGATGAGTTGGAAATATATCTTAAAGGGCTACAACTTTGTCTCAAAGAAGAATTTCGAAATTCGAAATCATGAAGTACGTACGTGGCTGCGAAGATAAATCCTAAAAGTTAGGCGATTTTGTTTAGGGGGAATCATGAAAGCATTAAGGTTTCTTTTCTACCCTATATAAGCATATCATTGGTATGAAATTGAGGGAAGAGGATTGAAGGAAGAGCCGTAATTCCGAAAGGAATAATGAATCTCACAATTTATGCAATTACAAAGTTCTTTTTCTCATTCTCTAATTTTTAGTTGTTGAATTGTTATTAAAGATGTTGAATTCAAATTTATGTTTGAGAAATAATTAGATTATTTTATTAGTTATGATTTGCTAGTTTTCTTATTCTAGGGCTAGGATGTAGTCATTGAATTTTGGATATGATTTGAGTATGGTTGTATTGAATACCCTTTATTAATTGCAATTGACTGATTTTGATTTTCATTCTTACAATTTATTGGCCATGAATTGCATGCTTAAGATGTTGAATGAAGTAACGAAAGTTAAAGTTCAATTTTAGTTCATGAATTCATCAAATCTTGGTAGTGTAGTTTAGAAATAAATACTAATGTTTTGAATACCGTACCGGAAGCCGTACCGATCAAGGCACTAGAACGAAATATTTCGGTACCAATACCATTTCAGGATAGTCGATATATGAATAAATTATATATAAAAATATATATAAATTATATTCTAAAATAATAGTCTATATATAAATACACATATATATAAATTATAAATAGCCTAGTCTGAATTGAGATAAAAAAAATAAGCTTGAAGTTTGAAAAAATGAAAAAAAAAAAAAAAAAAAAACTGAAGGTCGAAATTGAGGCCAATACGGCCAGTATTTGGGCTGGTACAAAACATATATGGTATCTGTACTACCCCAGCGGCCGGTACGGAAAATTTCGCCGACTGGTATGGTACGAAATTTAAAACAGTGATAAATACACACATTTGTGATCTACATTCAAGAATTCCACAAAAAGCATATTGGATTTATATTAATTTCTGTGATCGTGACAGTAGACATAGGATTAATATAGGTATAGGTGTTATACCTTGAAAGAGGATATCACGTAAAAAATGGAATTCAGTCATTGTAATTAGCAAAACATTAATTCAAGCAACCAGATTTAAATTCATTGAAGGAATTCAATTGATGAAATCCAAGTCCTATGAACCTTTCATATTTGACTTTTCAGGTTAAAAATTTGCAATCCGTCACATCAATTTGAGATTGTCTAAATAATATAGGAAAGTTTATAAATTGGTACTTGAATATCTTCATTGTGAAAACGATACTCTTTTTGTCCTATTCTATTTGTCACGACCCATGCACTTGTGGTAGAGTCTAAGGACCATCATATGCAGACCTAGATATGCATCCGGGTAAACAACTTGAATCGTAAATATTAAAGAAACATCTCTTCTTAATATGGTGTGTAGAGTACACTTAATAAAGTGTTTATATGACATAATTTGATTTGAAATTAACATTTTAAAATTTGAATCTTACAAATCAAATGTTACATTTAATTTATGTGGATGATGTCCTCTACGTACTGAATCAAGAATATAATAATTTTATCTTGCAATGTTAATATTTATATTATCAATATAAAAATATAAAAAATTATTAATTCCTCTCGAAATACAGATAAGATACCAAAGTTTTGAATTTCATATCATACCGGCATACCAGAGAAGTAGCCAATACAGAGAAGCACGGTGTTTCTTACCAGATAAAATACCGGCCGTACCGGAGTGTTTCGGCCGGTACCGGCCAGTATTTTGGGTTTTGGCCGGTGCGTATATAAGGGCTTTTTGTAATTTCGGTCAAATGGCAGGGGCATTTTGTCACAGAAGTAGAAAAGTATAAATAAGTCGACATATTGTCTATTCTAAACAAAATGATAAAAAAATATATTGTCTTTTATTAAAATGATCATTTCTCCTCGCTTGAAATTTCAGAATTGTATTTTTGATGTATGCGATCTCAATGAATTTTTTATTATTCATTTTAGTTGATAGTATTATTTTTTATTTTTTATGTAATCTCAAGATGAGTGATTTTATTTTAATAGTTGGATTGAGACTTATTTAGTTCTACAAATATGTGTGTTGTTAAAATTTAAGACTAGTATTCTAAATTTATGACTTATTTTATTATTATTTTAGAATATAATTTATGTGTGTATATATATATAATTTATCTATATATAAATTATTTTAAAATAGTATATAAAATGATACCAATACTAAAATATTTTATTCTAATATCTTGAAAGGTCACCGAAAGAGTATTCAGTACTTTGTATTATGGTCTTGATATATGCAATGAGTGGCACTTGGAGCCGGTCGGGTGTCTAACGTTGATTTACACCGGCCATTAAACAACTGCCACATGCAGATTTTAGTTATAATGAGAATAGAACAACATGCAGTAGATCACAGTTTCATAGCCTGAAGATCTCCTAAAATGCGATGCCAGAAGATTGAGCCAACGTAAAAGTCTTGTGCCTCTCCTCCTTGCCCCATCGTCGGCCTCCTCTCGTCTCTCTCTCTCTACTCTGTGTGAAAAAAAAAAGTCGTCTCTCACCGTCCATTATCCTCCCAACTCCCATCTGGCTTCTCCCACCATCCACTGTCTTCTCCTCCCCCAAACTTTGATTCATGGGCTTGTCCATGGCGAAACATCATCAGCAGTTGTGGATATCACACTGTCTTGCAACTCTTCCCCCTATCCTCAAAAGCCCAGGAATTATCCCTTAGTGCTTTCGAGTCATTTTCTGGTGAAGATTGAGAGTTCAAATCTGATTTGCCAAACTCTTCTTTGTACATCTCCTCAACCATGGGCTTCCAAAGTTAGCGCATTAATAAACCAATTTGCAATCTGATTGGTATACAAATTAATGAAGATGCCACATGACTTTTAAATTCCAGTACCAACAATGCATATTAAGAAACCATTTTTAGAATCATCTTACCAGATTTCTGGTCAAACCCGTTTCCTTTGCGAGCATAATTTTTTCGGATTCTTTTGGATAACTGGTGAAATAAGGTGAGAATTAGTAAATTAAAACTTCTTAATTTAATCGCAAGTACATGATAAAAATAGAATTTGGGGAATCAATTGTTGAGGGACATGATTGCCTAAGGAAGTATCTTGCCCAAGGTTTCTCTGGGTAGCTTGAACCTGACCCATGATTGCATCACCATCAGAAGTGTCAAGAAATTTTCTGGAGTGCAACAATTGTGTATGGTTCCTCGTCGACCCCAACCTTCACATAGCTGTGCTGCCCAGTTCTGGGCCTTCTAGCCCCCGTAGAAATTATATATGTAGCACCCGATAGAAATTATATATGTGAACTTCGAATCGACTCACCTTCGAATCAGGATCCTTGGAATCGGAATGGGAGAACAAGAACTTCAAATCTCAAGATCCTTCGAATCGGAAGAACAAGAAAGGGAGGAAAGAGGGAAAGTAAGTTGCGAGAATTCAGGAGGAGAGAGAAAAAAGAGAGGGAAAGGAAATTGAATTATTCCGTGAGGTAGGTGACATTGGAAGAGAAATAAATCTCATACGTGATGCGATCTTATTGGCCGGTATGAAATTGGATATTACACCCGACCGCTTCGCAATACCAGTTTTTTGTTTTTGAAAAATTCTAAATATAAATTTTGAATTCAATATGAAATATAAGGATAAAAAAATAAAATCACATATTTTTAAGTGGGTGTGCAAGATATGAAGCTTCTGTAGCACGATTTTGTTTTTTAGAGGGAGAAGTATCCAATATAGCGATAGAAAAGTCCAAAACTCCGCAAGACTACAACTGTTTGATAATTACTCCTCACCGAACCCTACTTTACGGGTCCAACAAGCCTCTGAAGTCTGACCGATTTTTACAACGTACAATGGCTCTCTAACTCTCTCTCTGACGATAACTTAATAGTTATGGGAGAGTAGAACGTTGCTCAGACCGATCCTCGTCTGTGTCTGTCTCTCTGTTTCGCTCCCAGCCTTTGTCGCCAGAAAAAGCCCGGAGTCACTGCAATGACACCGACCGGAACCCTCGCGGGGCTCTTTTTCCTCATCCTAGCCTTCTACTGTGGCACTGACCCTTTCAAGCACAGCGCAATCTCGCAATTCCCAGACTTTGAAGCCTACGCCGTCGACATGCCACCTTGGTCCCAGCTCCCTACTGAGAGAGACACCCAGAACTTGCTCCAGAATTCCGAAATCAAGTTCCTCAACCAAGTCCAGGGCCCCGAGAGCATAGCGTTCGACCCTCTTGGCCGTGGACCTTATACCGGTGTCGCTGATGGGCGGGTCCTGTTCTGGGACGGTCAGTCTTGGACCGATTTCGCTTACACTTCATCCAACAGGTGAGTTCCTGCGATGGGGTTCTGTTTGTTTCAATGTTTTTGAGTGTTTGGAGTGTGAACTCGGTGAGGTTGTCGGTCGGCTCTAATATAGGGATATGGGCAAATAAAATTTAAATATTGAAGGAAATTGTAACCAATATGGTACTGGTAGTTATACTAGAATTTTGCATACCATTGTTAGTTTAAAGCTTGATTCTTGACATATAACAGCATTTGGCAGGATAACCCATGATTTTCAGTTTTGAAGGGAATACAAATGGATGTAATAGTGGAGAAATTGTATAAAATATGTAATTTTGCTGTTGAATTCTGAATTTGGTAGGATGGTGACTTATTTGAATCACAGCCATAGAAGCACAGCTTTGTGAACTCCAAAGCTGCACCTATCGTGTAAATAACGTGTAATATATATTCTATTGGCTGGTTAATCACAAATCATAACTATATTATCCTAAGAATGGAATTTTTTTGTTTGGGTGAGAGGAATGTTTATAGCGTAATGCGACTAAATGGTAGTTTAATTGATAAAATGCTAAGTATCGTGTTTATTGAAATATTAAAGTGTGTGATTTATACATCATTTCTTTTTAATTATCATAAGCGTTTCAATATCTACATTCCACACCATATCTGCGGGATGAAATTGCTCTGGATTCGGTACAGGAACTACTTCTTGGTGAATGCTTATTTAGATTTTTGGTTATTTCCGCGATTGAATTCTTCAGAATACTCTTTTATCCTTCATCAAATTGGTTCTAGTTATGTTGGAAATAACAAATATACAACATGCGCATCTAACTATAACTATTAAGAGTAATAATAGTAGGTTGGTTAGTATAATTACAAATTTTCATAAGGAAGTAAATTATAACTTCTTAATAATTTAAATATATAATATGTCATTATTACTATTTTATTTAGCCAAGTATGAAAATGTTAAATAAATTAATGTTTTTCATTGTTATTATTTCTTATAGTGCTTCTGTTTTAGTAATATTAAAAAGAGTTATGAAAACTTTTGAAGTAAATTAAGATGATATGGTTTACATTCTTAAATTAAGAGCTAAACTGCCTTTGAACTAATGCAATGATTTAACATTATTGTGTTGGCTGTAAATAGTGATTATTGCATTGGAATGTTCTCTTACAACAGGTTTATTGGAGAATTTGTTGGCAGCCATATTCAGTAGTCTTCGTCTGTTAGTTCAGACCTAGTAAGAAAGCAAATTATAAGAAAATGTCTCATGAGATCATCTAATAAATGGCTCCATCTGACCGCTTCCATTATTGAAAGAACTGGTCTGAGCGTCTTTTTGCTAGTTTGTTAAAATATCTTTCCCAGTTGAGCTTGTGGTTATCTATCTTTGTAATAATACCTTTTAAAATGATAATTTCTTTACCATCTATTATTTGGCATTCAGGTCAGAATTATGTAATCCTAAACCATCGCCTTTGAGTTACTTGAAGAATGAGCACATATGTGGCCGGCCTTTGGGGCTTCGGTTTGACAAGAAAACAGGTGATTTATACATTGCAGATGCATATTTTGGGCTAATGAAGGTAGGACCAGAAGGTGGCTTGGCAATATCTCTAACGACTGAGGCAGAAGAGGTGCCCTTGAGGTTTACAAATGATCTAGACATTGATGATGAAGGGAATGTTTATTTTACAGATAGCAGCACCAAGTATCAGAGAAGGTAAGCCTTGCTGCTATTCCCTTTAGGCTCTGACACTGTCATATTTTGAAGTTGGCACTTCTTTGGATGTAAGTGAACTAGTCACATGTTTTTGGCCAATACTGAAGAGATCGCTTATTTAGTTCTACACTTATAGGGCATATTTAGTAATCAGTTTCAGTTTTGGTTTTAGGATTCAAAACTGGTTTATCCTTAGTTGTGTTTGGCAGGGAGCAAGATCCCCCTCCTCACTGCACCTCTGCATGGCCACCTAGGAGGGGGATCCCCCTCCTCAGTCCTCATGCCACCCTCACAGCCCCTTGGAGGTGGATCTCCCCCCCATGCACAGTGTGAGGAGGCAAATGCTCCCTAGTCGCTAGCACCACCCCCGATGAGTGACGAGGGGGCTGTTCCACCTTGCACCACGGAGGGGGTAGAGGCAGATTTCACCCCTGTGCCACTTCGTTTTCCTTTTGAATTTTGATCTATTCTATTTATATGAGTAGATGGAGTGACATGGACAAATGGTGAGATTTTGTTGGGTATATTGATTTTTTAGGACCATTAATGAAAAAACATGTGCCACTAGAATCAAAACCAAAACTTGACCCCTAATGAATCAATCCTGTGAAAAAAGAATAAACCAAAACCTTTTGCCAAGCATGCCCATAATATCCCACCCACCCCAGAAGTGACACCTTCCCGACAACAGAATGCAGATGGTAAGTCAATTAAAAAAAGAAAAAACAAGTTCATCAAAAGTCTTTCTTGTATAGTGGTGGCTTTCATCTTCCACTTTGCACATTTTATCCAAGATTACCAAATTTTGTATGAATTTCTTAAGTTACTAGATTAATCCTCAAAATCTCTTATCACATTTTAATTATGAACGATTTAGAACTTAACAATATCAGAATTTTTGCATATTATTCTTAAAATATACAAAAATGCTTGAATAACTCTCTGTCAAGCGCATATTTATAATAATGCCTCAGAGTAAAAATAAAAGTGCCTCCTTTTTTCTGTCCCATCATATACTCAGATTTTATAAAAAACTATCAATAAATTTCTTGATCCTGAATTTTTTACTTTCCTAGTTTAACTATCAATGAATTCCAAAGATTGTATCAATCGGCAGGTCATTGGTATACATCATTCAAGACTATTTCTGTCAAGTTCTTAGGGTGTCCCTGATTGATCCTTCCCACTCTTATTATGTTATGGAGAACTCCTAGGTGTTTCTGCTGCTTTATTTAATAATCTCCTGGCGTTATTTTTTTTAGCTGGAGGGAGCCGCTATGCAATAGTGTTAACATGGTTATCTCATGCAGGAACTTCATGCAGTTGGTTTTTTCTGCGGAGAATACTGGGAGGGTTCTGAAATACAATCCAACAACTAAGGAAACCAGTGTCCTTTTGAGGAATCTCCAATTTCCAAATGGGGTGTCCTTGAGCAAGGATGGTTCCTTCTTTGTCTTTTGTGAAGGATCCATTGGCAGGTGAGCTAGTCTTCTTAATTGTAGGTTTTCCCAAGTCAATATTGAGGATTCTGTTTATGAACTTACCACCCTTAACAAACGTATAGGTCATATCTGCATGTAGAGTCTACTTGAGAATTGAGATCGGCCCTCATTTTGCTCAACACTTTTTCATGTCTTTGTCTTTCTGTTTTATTGCTTGCCATTAATCACAAATATATAAGGCTGGTTTGATTGAAGCGATCTCGCCATATGACTCCTAGAGAGCAAGTTTCGACTTGGAACTTGCAAGAGATGTTTTGCAGAAAATATGTCCAAATATTGTTTTCTATATGCTGTGAGTTGACCAAGAGTACCTTTATATTGACAGAACTGAATGATTTCAAAGTTGTTTGGTGTGTATGCTCCAAATAGACTTCCTCAGAACCTCTTTCGCTCAATTAAAGCTATTCTCATCAGAAGTAATTATTGCTGTTTTCTTTTAGTTATTGACGAATTCTTGTATGATCTTTGATCATGCAGGTTACGAAAGTATTGGTTGAAAGGTGAGAAGGCAGGGACATCAGAGGTACTAGCGGTCCTGCCCGGATTTCCTGATAATATCAGGACCAACGAAAAGGGTGACTTTTGGGTGGCAATGCACTGTCGACGATCCATATATACTTATTTCTGTGCACTATACCCAAAAATCAGGAAATTTCTCCTCAAGCTTCCAATTCCTGGGAAAATTCAGTTCATGCTTCACATTGGGGGCCGGCCCCATGCAGCAGTTATCAAATACAGCCCAGAGGGTAAGCTTTTGCAGATATTGGAAGATAGTCAGGGGAAAGTTGTCAAGGCAGTAAGTGAAGTGGAGGAAAAGGATGGGAAACTATGGATGGGGAGTGTTCTGATGCCTTTTGTTGCAGTTTACAACTTGGCTTAAGAAGCCAAAGAATCGACTTTCTGGTAAGGGCCATCGTTGCCAATGCTAGAGGTAGCTACAGCCCCCCCACCCTCTCTCTTTCTTCTCTCCTTTTCTTTTCTTCCAGGAGCCAAAAACGAAAGTTCTACTTTACCCTTGTTTTGCACTTCTGAAGAATCAGTGCTCTTAGAGCACTCCCAATAGTTTATGTATCTTATCCTTTAAAATACATCATCAAAATTTACTTTTTCTATTTTACATACTAACTTTTACAATATATCATACATCAGTTTATCTATTTTTTCTTTATATTATATTATTTAATAGTTTGTTGGAAAAAAAAGTACAAAGAGAGAAATTATTGTGAGAGATAAAGTACATGGACGGAAGAGAAATTAATTTAAAAAGTTTACATGCATGAACAGGATTCTGTAGATGTAGAGGGATTACTGTATCAAAATGTAAAATATTTGTAAAATACAAAATCTGATGGAGTCCTCTTTTAACAACATTTCTTTATATTTTGAAGAAAACTCTATTTTACAAGAGCCATTGAGAGTGCTCTTAGGGGCATGGACTACTTTACCAAAAGTTGACTTCTTTTCTATAGAAATTACTAACTTATTCGGTTTTTAAGCCCAAACTTCTAAGCCCGTTTATTCTTTTGAACAACTTTTATTTAGTTTTTCTTTCCAAACGAGGCTTAAAAAGACAAGAAAGAATTAAGGGATTTCCCTGGAGTCCCAAGTTAATTAGAGCTTACTTTCGCTTGAAATGGCCCAACCTCTAAGAGTTGGAAGGATTCAGGAAAGACTAGGCACTTATCAAAATTAGGAAAGTCAAGTGCTACATGAATCCTGGTTGGCGGAAGAGATGCTTGCGTCTGCTTAGCCTGATTAGTGGGAATAATTGCAATGCTTAACAACAACCTATTCTCAATCATTCCATAGGTTCCCCGAATCAAACCACCCCTGATCTCAATAGACATCTATTAATAGGTTATGTAACTTATACAAATAGAAAATAATTAAGATAACTCCAACACATGCTAGCCATGACGCATCGTAACTCGTCTGCTTGCTCTTGAGGGTTATGTACAAACTCCTCCCCTATCAAATGGTCTACAAAAGCTACGGTTTTGTCATTCGACATTGTTGTGGGACTATTACAATGAGATCATGAAATCTCAACAAGTTAACTCCGAGACTAGGTTCACGACGATATGCAATGAAAGTTATTATAGTAATCAAATGTATGACAATGCAACATGAATGATCAAACTTCCTTAACATCACTGTTTACTTTTCCCTTATTTGTCCTTATTAAGCATACACCATGATTCCCCTTAATAAACTAGTGCGTATATCCTGATTCTCTTCATCACACCTCCACATCAATGCGACTTTGTCTCAAGAACACTTAAGCTTTCGTTTGACCGTCCTTCACCTTAAACTTCTCTAACCTCTACCAACAAGAAGGCAAACCGTGTGACCTAAGATTGTTGCATCTTGTTCGAGGAAATTGATTGTTTGAGAATGGCCATAGGAGTTCTACTTAGATTATTCTCCATCCCAGCCTTGGGGTTCTGATTTACCCGGCAAGACATCTTAGAAAGGATTATATAGTTATGCACATGCTCATAATAATAATACATTGGTAAACCACAGTCATAAATCATATAATCAATAAATATAGTTGAGAGGTAACTTACTTGAGCGTACTAAGTGGAAAATAAGGATCAGTTAAGCTATGTTTTTGGAAAGGGAGTTTTTCTTAAAGAGTAAAATTAAGAAAATAAGAATATTTCCAAGGCATTTGACAATTGCAACTAAGTCCTTAAGAAAGCCGAATTTTCACTTAGTCTCCGGATATTATCTAAATTGTAAAATGGCCCCATTTCCTTCTAGACTTGATATAGTGTCTTAGAATCTCAAGTTAAACTCACATTTTGATTATATTTCCACCCAACTCCATGGAAATCACTATTTTTCCAAGTAGCCAAGACATGCCCTAATAATAACTAGACTAATTCCTAATCTTGATTCTCCACCTTGAGAAGCATTTTTTGCCAAGTATGCCCTTTAATTGGTTCTTCTAATAACATGGTGTTTTCTCTCAACGGGACTTACTCCCTAACCCGTTGCATCAAGTTTAAAAATGACTTCAGTCCAAACCCCTAATTTACAATTAAATCAAAACATATGTATTGCAAGTAATGGAAATATCCATTTTTTCATACCAAAAATACAAGCACCAAAGACCAAAGGGCAACCCAAGAGCCTCAAGGATTTCCAATTCAAACTTTATACTTAATATCTATACTTAAACTTAATTAAACACATCTCTAAGTCATGTAAAACACCATTAAAGACTAATAGAACATCAAACTGAAGGTCACAAGGACAAGTTCCCTTTGTACAACCAACATTAAAATTCAAACTCACATCATGAAACAAACCGAGCTCCATATCATTCAAAACACCATTTTCATCCAACCTAAACATGATCTTCACATACATCTCCATCCATTTATCAAACAACAAAGAGATTTCCATCACACTACTTTCTCTACAAAATCTCGACAACACCAAGGAAACAAAGTTTTTCTAAAATCAAAGCCGAATATCACATGCTAAGAAATCTAGTCCTTAAAAATCAAATTGAGACCCTCTCTTGGTGACATAAAAAACCCCTTAAAAAAACACATTTTAACTTACTCCAAATCAACATTCCCAAATCACACTCCAAGATTTCAGAATTCAAGCAAGGTTTGGTTGTCTTGCAAACCCACATTTACACATATGCACACATACATAAAACCTAAAACCATCATCAACCCAAGTCAAACTTTTCACTTAAAACATATCAAGGCACACACATAACAGATGAACATATTGTTCCATCCAAGAACAAAGTTTTGTTTCACTAAAGCCATGTCTTTCTTGATCAAGGTACTCCTTTAGATTCAACATCAAAGCATCAATAAAAAAACTCAAGCACTAAACATCTTATAAAAATCAACCATCATACCAAACATTCAAAACCGAGACTCCTATGCTCATGCTCATCTCTTCCTTGCTCAACCAAGATATGGTCTTTACAAAACACATTCGTTTATCCATCATCCAAAAGCATAAAAAGGCATATTTTGAAAAAATCAATACGTCTTTGGGTGACCTAAAGTCGAGCTTCTCCTTTACCAAAGAGGTTGATGGGGGTATTTTGGTAGCTTGTGTTTTGTGTGAAAAAAATCTCCAATGGTGTGTGTGTGTGAGTTGGCCAACAAAGGAAATGGAGTGGATGAAGCGGAAGCTTGAAGTATTCTAAAGTGGAGGTGTGGCTAGGTGTTGGCACTAAGAGATGAAAGAGAAAGAAATAGAGAGATAAAAGGTGTGGCTGGGTGTTAAGTCGTAATGAGACTCTTTAAGGTTGAACATGATTGATTGTTAATGCATGATTGAACAGTATGACTGAAGAATGCATATATAAGTATTAATATGCCTGAATGTGAAGAATGTGAATGAATGTGATTGTGAATGTTATTGCCTAACTTAAAATTTACATTCTTATATATTTACAAAATGAAGTAGTTCTTATTGAGTATTCGATTTATTTAAATATGTGACTATCCTAGGTGATGCTTAAAGTGAGGTGTGAGGTTTCCATATGAAACTTGGCTCAGGGAGAAGAGGTAGAGGTATGAATCATGTACAAAGGTTTAATTTATAGTTTTTGTAGTACAAGGTTTGAGAGATTTTTATAAATGCTTCCGCAGAGTCTTTTGATTTTATAAAGTACATTTATTTTATGAAAATGAATCTTTTGTACTTGGAGCACTTCGACAAGAAGTAAAGTTTTTAATGGTGAGTAGAGTATTGGTCCCTCTATTTTTTTTAATTAACATTATTCATAACCCTAGGGGGAATTGGATATTACATATACATACCAAATCAATATTGGGATCCTCAGTTTGACATCTCATTTGTGCTAATGTTATGAGTAGTAGTATGTTAGCTCTTTTTTCGTAAATTAAAGGATAGCAAATTTCATCGCTGTCGATTGCTTCCACAAGATTGTGTGAGATGGTTGTTTGATAAAGAGCTATTATAGATTGCAATGCAAGTTGTTGATTATCTTGAATGACGTTGTTTCTAATTAAGTGTCCTTTTCTGGGCATACCTTTATTCATGTGCCCTTACCACTTACCAATTAATTAAAAATATATGTTAGAAAAGATTCTTTCAGGTTACAGGATAGAATGATAAAGAATCAAGATCAACAAAATCGATGGAGAGTAGCAGGGTAAAACCAAATATCTAAAATAAGAAAAAAAAGATCTCGAACATATTAACCCAAATGATGAATGGATAGCAAAAACACAAGAAAATACATAACATAATTGTTTTTATTTTTCATATGTAATGCCCTTATGACAAAAAATGATTCTACAAATAGCAATTACTTCAAATCAAAGCTGAATGTTCAACTGATTAAGAAAAACAAGAAGTCATTATGACCCCAATAGAAGTCAACAGATTAGTCACCAAAGGGAAGATGTGTCTTCTTCCATTGGTCATTACTGACAAAATGATCAATAAGGAGGCATTCGGGTCCACAATATCGACGGTTTGGAGGAGAAAAGGCTGGATTCAATTCAAGGATGTGGGAGAAAATCGTGTTCTTATAGAGTTTCAATATGAACAGGATAAGCATAAAATCCTCATGGGGAGGCTATGGTCATTTGACAGAATGCCAGTCTACCTACAAGATTTTGATGGGTCCATCCCACCAAAGGACTTTTTCCTTTTCTACTGAAACATTTTGGATACAGGTCCATAACATGCCATTAATTAGCATGACTAAAGAGGTGGGTTATCAAATTGGTTCTGGAGTGGGAAATGTTGTAGAAGTCGATACTGATGGTGTAGGTAATGGCTGGTCAATTCCTATCAAAGTGGAGGTAGATATCACCAAACCTCTAGCTAGAGGAAGATTTCTTACTATAGATAAAAAACAATTATGGCTTCCTACAAAGTATGAAAGACTACCTTCTTTTTGCTTTCATTGTGGTGTTATTAAGCACAAGGAGAAAGTTTGCTCAAAGACGACACAAGATAGGAATTCAAGAGAGTCACCAAGCTCAAGACATATGGAACCAATGTATTAGAAAAATCCAAAAGAGCTCCATCATCAAAAGTAATTATATGGAGCTAATTGAGGAGATTGGATCTAACTATGGAAAGGAGGTTGTTGAGGAAGTAGCAGTGGTGTCTAAAAGAGTGTGGCAGAGACGAAATACCTATGTGTTCAACCTGATTTCAGACACCCCAACACAGTGGTCCAACAAGCTCAAGAAGTGTTACAAGGGATGAAAGACTCTAAAACTAGTGAAGTTGTTTAGCCAGGTTTGCTAAAACCTATGGATCTTAGATGGCATCCACCTCCATTAAGCACCTATAAGATTAACTGGGATGCTGCAGTTGATAGAATACAATGCAAAATTGGTGTGGGAATTATAATGAGAGACTGGATTGGGAAGGTTTTGGCCACCTCAAGACTAAGTAGATCTCTCTTCCCTGATCCTTTACTTGCAGAAGCATTTGGTGCATTGGAAGCTACATGTTTTGGCCTAAAGATGGGACTCAATAATGTAATTCTAGAGGGAGACTCTCAACAGGTTATTAAGGACATCACAAAGGAGGGTGAGTACTGGTCTGCTACAGGTAAGGTAGTTGAAGATATCAAGCTATAATTGAAACAGTTTGGCAAATGGTCGGCTAATCATGTGAGAAGAGATGTTAGTACGGTTGCACATGCTCTAGCTCATAATGCTCTATTGATTCCTCATACTATTCTTGAGACGGGGAATGTCCCTTCTTGCATTCAGGACTTGATTTGATTTTATGATGAATAAAGTCAGTTTCCTTTTTTTTTTTTTTAAAAAAAATCTTAACATTCAACTTAAATGTAAGCACTTTTATGTTTAAAACAGCCAATGCAATAAGTGATAGACTTTAGCTAGGATAAGTTACAAAACTAGTCCTTGTGTTTTAGCTCGTTTGTAAATCCCCCCCTCAATTTCAAATTTTTATAACTAACTCTACGGATATGCAAGTTTTTGCAATTAGATCCTTTGTTCACTCTGGCCAATTCATCTAACCAAGAGGTTGCAACGTGGCACGTGGCAGCCAATTAGATGGTGACATGTTGCACCCTTATTTGAAAAATGAAAATCTAACAAGATTTTAAATATAGAACAACTAAGGGGGCGGGTAGCACCCTCCCCTGCACCCCGCCCCGCATGGGGCGGGGGGTGGGGTTTTCACCCCCCGTCGCCCGCCCCCGGGATGCAGGGGCGGGGGGCGGGGTGTGGGGCAGATTCTCAATCCGCCCCACCTCCTTCTACTTTAAGAGAATACTACATTTTATTTGATTTAAAAATTATTTCTAAGTGCAAAAATAATTAAAAATACATTTTTAGACCCGAATTATAAATTTAAATTTTGTAAATATGACTATTATTTAAAAACTATGTAATTTTTAAATTTGCTAGTGCATATTTTGTATAAATTGTAGTGCATTAGTTTTTAAACTATGTAGTTTTTAAATTTGCCAATGCATATTTTGTTGACAAATCTAACAAATTGTAATATATATTTATATATACACAATTTATAAAATATAAATATATATTTATTATTATTATTAAACTATTATTAGTAGCTATTTATTACCTTAGATTTACGTCTTTGGTATCAGAGTCATTGGCGATTATATTGTTATATTAAATATTATTGTTACAGATTTTACTGGCCAACTAAAAGACTGATGGGATCATTACCTTTCAAATGTCACTTCTCCATCTCAAGATTACTTGCCCTGGCATCCACCTCTCATAATCTTGAAAATGAACCTTATTCTCCAACATATTCACAAGTGATTGGAGATGATGCCCAAATATACATATTGAGAAAAAAATAATTTAAAATTAACAAAGAATATCTCAAACAAGATTACATGAAAGAAGAAAATAGTCACAAAAGATTAGTATTTTTCTCAAGTTTTAAAAAATAAAAAGAGATTATATTCAAACGTACATTATAAAAAGAGATTATATACCCAAATATACACATTCACGTTCGAACGTACATGATTTACGTTCAAACGTAACAAAAATGCGAGAATTTTCCCACTCGATTTCCTTAGATCAGTGATGAGATTTCCATGTTCAAAAGTTTCAATTTAACGTTTCGAACATGAATCGATGAAATATGAGAGGAAATTGATTTACGTTCGAACGTTAAATTATAATACATTCGAACAAGAGAAGAAAAATGCGGCAAATTTACCGCTCGATTTCCTCACCTCCGTGATGAGCTAAAACGTTAGAACGTTCAAATGTTTTCATTCGAACACGAATCGATGAAATTTGCAAGGAAATTTATAAACATTCGAACGTAAAATTTGTGTACGTTCAAACATGAAAATAATATTGCGGGAAATTTTTCGCTCGATTTTGGGCTCTGTCATAGAAAGTAACGTTCAAACGTGTATATTTAACGTCCGAATGTTATCTACCAAAAATTCAGTTTAAATTTATTTATGTTCGAACGTTTCATCTGAAAATTGGGCGGGATATGTTAACATTCGAACGTACAACTTAAACATTTGAACGTTCCATCTAATGATTTTGTTTTTTCATGAATACACACACGGGAGAAAGCAGAGTCATTTCTACTACTTCTCCTGTGTGCAAAAATAACCAAGAGAGAGGATGAGAGAGGGTCGTGGGTTAAAGAGAGAGAGTTAGGGTGAGAGAGGGTCGTGGGTTAGAGAGAGAGAGAGTTAGAGTGAGAGAGAGTTAATATTTTGGAACTCTAGCTCCCTTGATTTTCGTAAGGAAAACTCTTTTTCTTTTTTATTTTTTTGAATTTTATGATATTTGTCTTGTGTTTATATATATATATATGTCTCTAACAAGTTAGTGTTGTATTTTTTTGAATGATTGGTTGTTTTGGCAAGTTGAAAACTTTTGATTTGTAAGAGGATATTGTGAGTGATAGGTATATTTCTAAACTTTAGCAATATGTTTATACATTTTGTTGTGATTTTATTGCAGAGAATGATGAATATGGGATGTGTATAATGTGAGTTCTTTGAAGCACTTTGATGAATTGGATATAGGTAGAGTATTTTGAGTTGAGTAGTGAATTTTGTTTGTATATATATACATAGTGAATATGTATCAATTGGGTATTGATGAATTAGAAGGAATTAAATTGTTTATATTGATGAATTAGAATGAAATCTTTGTGATATGGATTGTGTAATATGATGAATTAATATGAAAAATTGTGTTGTGTTTATGCTTACTCTTGAAATATTATGATTATTGTTTGTGAATTTTGTGAATATTTTGTGAGTTTATGGTGTTTATTGATGAATTAATATGCTTTTATATTGTGAATATGTTGTGATATGGATTTAAAATATTGTGATTATTGTTTGTGAATTTTTATTGAATATTTTTATATGGTTAGAAATATATTGTGTTTAGTTTGTGGATTTATGTGAATTTTTTTATATAATATGTTTTGATGTTTTTGAATTTGTTCTTTAACAAGAAAATTAAGTTTAGGAACTTAATTTAAGTTAAAATTAAAAACATTTAATATACATTTAATATGGGAATTAATATTTAATATTTAATAAGTATATATAATATATTCATACTAATTTAGTTAGAATATGATTATTATGCAAATTATAAGTATATAACTTAACTATATATAAAGTATAATATACATATAATAACTATAATTAATAATAACATATTAAATATTCTTACCATTGTGAGGTTCCAAACCATTATATTATTAAATATATATATATATATATATAAATAAAGTAAAATACTCTTCAAGAAAGAAGTCTTGAACCCACCAAATAAGTAGAGAGTTGGAATAAATAAATATACTTATTTAGATATTATATACTTATTGTCTATATAAATAAATAACTCACTTAATTAAGTATAACAATTAAAATTATAATTTAGGAATTATAAAATTTAAAATTATATAATAACAATTATATAATAAGAATTATAATTATAATTTAGGAATAATAATATTAAATGATCTTGACTAAATTTTAGTCAAATTGCTTGATTGTCATAGTCTCTCTGGCCTTGAGAGTTGTCAAGGCCGGAGAGTTTGTGACAGTTAAGTAATTTGACTAAGATTTAGACACTTCTTCAAGATCATTCTCCCTCGTTATCTACTTATGATAGAAAACTTGTGAACATATTATTTCATCTCTCTCTAATTTAACAATATAACACTACTATTTGTTTGACATTGTTAATTTAAACAACATGGAGATATTGTTTGCAGTGTTTTTTGATAGATATTGTGTGACATAGCATAAATAACCTTAGACTCGTTTGTGAATTAGTATACATTTATGTGTCCACTAATTCCTGAATTGTCCAGCGTGGACAGTTTGAGATTATATTATTTGTATTGTACATTTTTGTTACTCCTACTCTCCACGTTTAATATGAAGTTTCGGTATCTTCCTCTACTGTTCTTCGGGTATACTGTTCGTAGGGTCACAATCCCTCTATGTGAACATATATACTTGGAGAACTATGCTCTAGAATTGCCTTTTCAATTAAATTGATTTTGGGCGATTTGGCGATATAACTTTGCTAGGGTTCGTTACGTTGTTGGGCTGCATGGCAGCTAGCGCCGTAGAGGCAAATCGACGTTCCTACGTTGATCTTGTCTCCACGGTTCCACAACCCATTCCTGAAATGACTGTGACTCATCGTGGGCCAAAATACGTGGATGGTGAAATCTGTTTTCAGTTTTCCAAGGAGAAGATTGCACGATCTGCAAAACCGTTCCATTTTTCCATTGTTCTAAAGTTTCTAAAACAAAGGCCTTCTTTGGATTCTATACGGTCGTTCATTCATAATCATTGGGGTTTATCATGCATGCCGATTGTCTCTGCTATGAGGAGACCATGGAATGTCTTCATCCGAATGTCCAATGAATTAGATTTCTTAAAAGCGTTTTCTCGTGAAATCTGTGATGTGAATGGTATTCAGTATAGGGCTTTTCATTGGAAGCCAGATTTCAATGAAGATGAAGAACCTTCGTTGGTTCCCATTTGGATTGTGTTGCCAAGGCTCCCTCCTAATTTTTATCATGAATCTTTTCTAAAGATCTTCACTGCACCATTTGGTCGTTATATTCGAAGGGATAATCCTACGAAATGTGCAACTCGCATGGATGGAGCACGATTATGTTTGGAGATGGATGCTGCGAAAGAACCGATCCCTTATTTCTGGATTGGGATGCCAAGGCAGGGATGGAAGCAAGAAGTGATTTACGAGACGCTCCCAGCGTTTTGTTCTAAGTGTAAGTTGCAAGGGCACAATACAAGTACTTGTAGATTAAAGATTCATAATAATGGTGAAAAAATTTGGATTCGTAAGGATTCAAAAGTTACGAATTCTGGAAAAGCTGAGCAAGATGCTAGAAAGAGTGAGATAGATAAAGAAAAAGAAGCGATGATTGTTCCAGTAAATATAGCAGGCTCTATGAGTGAGACATTGAATACACAAATAGAGAAACCTGAGAATCATGCCTTTATTCCTGCTGTAGATCGATCACAAGATGGACAGGATGGTCCTAATCAAGATTTAGAGAAGATAAGTGGTAATGAGGATGAGAAAGAAAAGATTTACCGTGTGGAAGAGGTTGAAGTTGATATTCCAACGGGTCCTGTGGAAAATGAGGATGTTGCTGGAAAGGTTGGTACTATTCTAGATTCAGAGAAGAGGTGTAGTAATGAAGATGAACAGAGTGCAGAAAATTTTTTAGAGGAGATGGTTTATCACGTAGAAGAGGTTGAAAATTATATAACTCTGGACGTAGAAGATTTTCCCATTACAGATGGTGATGGAGGAATGAATCTGGGTGACTCTTTGTCTAAACCGGAGTTGGATTTAAATGTGGAAATTTTTTCAAAGAATAAGGATTATGCTATAGAAAATGAGGGTGCGGAGAGGAAAAAGAAAGGTGTTCGAAAAACTTTTGAAAGAGTTCGCAGTTCAACCCAGGTGTTAGCCCGGCCAAATAAACTTTTATTATGATTAGTCCGATTTTAGCATGGAATATTCAAGGTCTTGGAACTTCTCGAAAAAGATTAAAGAAATTGGTTAAGAAAATGAGACCGAAAGTTGTGGTTCTAATGGAACCTTTTGCAGCTGTGGACAAGCTGCCAGAGTTCCTTCACATGTTAAATATGGAGAAGTTTATCACAAATGAGGGGGAGGCAGGTAAAATTTGGGTGTTATGGCAGGATGATGTCTCAGTCCAGCTTGTCTTATGTAGAGAGCAGTTTATTCTACTTAGACTGGAGGAGGGTATGACTAATACTCTGTGTTGTTTTGTTTATGCGAAGTGTAATATGGTGAAAAGACGAGAACTCTAGGAACAATTGAATGACCAGGTAGTTGGTTTAGATCCTTGCATTATTATGGGTGATTTTAATATTATTAGAGAAGATTCAGAATGTCGGGGTGGTAGACCTCGTCTGAGAGCAGCAATGGAAGACTTTAATTCCTGGATTGATCATTGTGGATTGATTGAAATGAGGTCTTTGGGCAGGAGGTTTTCTTGGTGTAATGGACAACGAGGTCTTTCGAGAAGTTGGGGGAAATTAGATTGTTGTTTCATGAATGCTAGTTGTTTGAGTAATTTTCCAAATGCAACAATTAGTTACTTAGCAAGATCCACATCAGATCATTCCCCCATGTTCTTGGAACTGAAGAAAGATCCCTTTGCTTATGGTCCTCCTCCTTTTCGGTTTCAGCAAATGTGGATTGAACATCCAGAATTTAGACCATTTGTGGAACAAGTCTGGCAGGAAGAGGTGGATGGTACGGGTCTCTTGAAATTGGCTCTAAAACTAAAAAAATTAAGGGGTGCCTTGAGAATTTGGAATAAGCGGATCTTTGGTAGAACTGAAATTCATTTACAAGAGCTACAATCTCAAATTGATTCATTGGAGTCTGTTTTACAGCAAGATTGGGATCCAAACATTGATCAGGAGCTTGAGTTGAAGACTGCATAATTGGCTGATTGGAGGTGTAGGGAAGAGACTAGACTGGCTCAAATGGCAAAAATTAAATGGAATGTTGAAGGTGATCAAAAATCCCAATTCTTCCATGCTTATTTATCTTACAAGAGGATGAAAAGAGTCATGGAGATGGGACTTCAAGATGGCACTTATTTGAGAACACCTGAGGAGGTTCATTTAGGAGCTGTCAATTATTTTTCCTCCTTTCTGCAAAAGGAGTCACATGGGAATGCACCAGATTTATCTCATATCATTTTGCCCGTCATAACAGCGGAGGAAAGTGCAGTATTATGTGATATTCCCTCTATTGACGAAGTTAAAAAGGCTTTAGATTCTATTCCTTCTAATAGTGCTCAGGGTTCAGATGGTTTTGGAGCGGGTTTCTTTAAAAGTGTTTGGGATATTATAAAGATAGAAAGCATGGCTGCTGTAGAATAATTTTTTAGAGGTGGAAAATGGCCTAGATTTTATACTTCTTCTTATGTGGTACTGATACCAAAAATGGATATACCAACTGGGTCTGATAAATTTAGACCCATAAGCCTGTGTTCGGTATTTTACAAAATTTGTTCCAAGGTGATTGTAAATCGTTTGACATCTCTTCTTCCAAAAATGATATCTCTTGAGCAAGGTGCTTTTATTCCTGGCAGAAGTATCTTTGAAAATATCAGTCTTACTCAAGAAATGGTGCACTCGATTAATAATAAGATTCATGGTGGGAATGTGGTTTTAAAACTGGATATGACCAAAGCTTATGATCGCGTTGATTGGGATTTTCTTCTGAGGGTGCTTCTTGCCTTTGGTTTCTCCAATACAGTTTGTAGTTTGATTGGGAAGTGTATTTCCACGCCTTGGTATTCCATACTGATGAATGGCACTACGAAATGTTTTTTCCAGGAAGGTCGAGGGCTGAGGCAAGGGGATCCGTTGTCCCCTTATTTGTTCATTATTTTGTAGGAAATTCTATCTCGTCTTATAAAACAAAGTGTGGAAGAGAAGAGGTTTGGTCAGTTTTCTCAAGCCCGTGGTACTAGTTTGATATCACACCTAATGTATGCAGATGATGTTGTCATCTTTATGAATGGTGGTCGCACTTCTATCCGTAATATTTTAAGAATTCTGGATACATATGAGAGCTGGACAGGTCAACTGATTAACAAAGAAAAAACTACTTTGTTTTTTTCGAATAAAATTTCCATAGCAAGGAAAATGAACCTCAAAAGATTGACTGGTTTTTCGAAAGGAAAATTCCCGTTTAAATATTTGGGGACTCCCATTGTTTCCGAAAAACTGAAAATTGCAGATTTGGAGGAATTGGTGAGAAAGGTTCAGGCCAAAATCAGTGGGTGGAAAATGAGGCTTTTATCTGTGGGGGGAAGAGTGATCTTACTAAGACATGTCCTAGCAAGCATGGCTGTGCACTTTCTCGCGGTCTTAAAAGTTCCTAAACAGATTATTTATGCTTTAAATCGTCTTATGAGCTCGTTCTTTTTGGGAGAAAGGGATGGAAGAGACAAGAGAAAATGGGTGGCTTGGAGGAATATATGTACGCCAATTGCAGAAGGAGGATTGGGAATTAGACCTTTTGAAGAAATGCAAAAAGCTCTTTAGTTAAGATTTGCATGGAAGCTTATGCATGAAGACTCTCTTTGGGCAAATTTTTTTCGAAAGAAGTATGTAGGTAATAAACCTTTCATGTTACTTGGTCCTCCAAAGGGTACAAGGTTTTGGTGTATGATTGCAAAAAATATTCCTATTGTTTTGAATTATACTAAATGGAAGATCAAAGATGGAAATGTATTCTTTTGGTATGACAAGTGGTTGGCACAGGAGTCATTTGCTGAAGCTTTGCCAGTGGTTGAACAACCTCTTTTAAAAATCAAAGATTGCAAGCTTGAAAATGGTTGGGATGTGGATCTTTTAGAAAGATTGGTGGGCACGGAACTTGCTGAAAATGTCATTAATGTGTTGGCAAGGAGCAAAGAGGGAGAAGATTTACTTATCTGGACCAAAACTGAGAGTGGGAATTTTACTACAAAATCTGCTTGGGATTGTATTCGAGTGAGAAGTCCTATTCTAGAGGGACATAAATGGATATGGAATAGCATTCTCCCCAAAAAGTTCTCTGTTTTTATGTGGAAGGTGTGGCATGGTGCTCTAATAGTGGATGATAAAATTAGGTGGATTGGAATTCCCCTAGCATCGAAATGTAGTTGTTGCAAGCAAGGGAAGTATGAAGATATTAATCATGTTTTATTTGAAGGGGAGGTTGCAGGTGGGATTTGGAAGAAATGCGGTGCTTTACTTGGGCTACCGGTTGGAAGATTATGGCGTGAAACTTGTCTTAGCTGGTTTCGGAGAGCCTCGAATTCCTCTCAAATAGGAGTCATACTTGGTTTATTGCCTATTATAATTTCTTGGAGATTATGGGGAAGAAGGTGCTCTGCTCGAATGGAGAACAAAGTTGAAACAAGTCAGGTGGTATGGCTTTCTATCAAACACTGGGTAAGTGTGCTTGGACAAGGACTTGCTAAGTTTAAAAAGTTTAACCAGAATGATTCTTACATTCTCTGGAGCCTAAATGTTTTTCCTATTCCTATTCAACAACATCCCATTCAGCTCATTTCTTGGTCAAAACCTTTACATGGTAGAGTCAAGCTAAACACGGACGGGAGTTGCCTGGGTAACCCATGAATTTCGGGGGCTGGAGGGGTAATTCGGGATATGCAGGGGTATGTTTTGTTGGCATTTTCTATGAATTTAGGCTATGGAGATAGTACACAAGCAGAATTACGGGCGTTATTGGAGGGAATTAAACGATGTAAACAATTAAACTTGTCTGCTATTGATATTGACTTGGATTCAAAGGTTGTCCTGTCGTGGCTGCCGAAGAATCGGTGTGGCATCTGGTATTTGGAGGACTATTGGGAGGAGATTCAGGAGCTGATAAAGAACATGGATTATAAATACTCCCATATCTTTAGGGAAGGGAATGTTGTCGTGGATTGGCTCGCTCGGTGGGGTGCAAGAGTGGGAGATGCGAAATGGAGAAACACATTAGACTCACCTGCTATGCTGCGAGGTTTGATAAGAATCGATAAATGGGGCCTTGCATCCATTCGGTGTAAATCGCATGATGCAAGGATTTAATGCATAGGGGGTTTGCTGAGGGTTAGTGCAGAGCTTTTGCAGCGTGGTGTTGTATGCAGCGCTGCTGTATTTTTCTTTTTTATTTTTGTGTTGCTCGTTAGGCTTGTTTTAGAGGGTTTATTTTATGTCAGTTCTTTTCTATTTTTGGTTAGTTTGGTTATTTGTTTGAAATTCGTTGGGCAGTTTTTGAGAGATGTTTTGATAATCTCCCAAGTACCTTGTTTGTAATCTCGGTATTCATCCGCCATTAGTGAGGGGTTCTTAATAAACTTGGGACGGGGCTGCTATGTGTGTGGCTACTGGCTCTTCCATAAATAAAAAATAAAAATAAAATACTTGGAGAACTATAGGGAGGTGCTGCCAAAATTTCTACTAACGTGGAAAGTAGTAGAGTGACGAGATTTGTGAAATATGGATAATATAATCTCGAATGAGATAGTACCAACTACCTTATCAAAAAAGCAATGAGAATTGGAGCATGACATGCATGTGAATTTTTTATATACGTGTTATTAATACATAGATGTTTTTAGAAATAGACAAAAGTTGGATGCGCTAGGCGATAGACTTGGAAAAGATTACGTACCCTATGCGCATGGAGTAAGAACCTTCATTGATTTTGCACGAGCCTCTGTTGATAGTCGTGGTTACATTAAGTGTTCATGTCAAGGGTGTAAAAATTTGTGTGCGATAGGATTGGATGAAGTTGAAAGTCATATATTTGTGAACGATATGGATCTGGGGTATACCCGATGGGTACTGCATGGTGAGCCTTATGAATAGTTAGCGGATGTATTGGTCGATCATCCAAATTATTTGTGGCACATGGATGATGATTATGAGCAGGATAAGATGGAGGAGATGTTGAGTGATAGTGGAGCTGAGATATTTATGGATGAGGTTGACAACAATGTCTCAAGTGGCCGAGGGACTGATTTTGAAAATTTTGCTGCAATGTGGGAAGATGCAAAGCGCGAGCTTGATCCAGGCTATACAAAACATTCCAAAATGTCGTTTATTGTGTAGTTGCTTCACATTAAGTCATTGTGTGGGATGTGGACGAAAGCAATAAACATGGTATTTGACTTATTTAACGAGGTGCTGCCCGAAGGGTTTGCATTGTCGAAGAACTTTTATGAAGCGAAACAGTTGAGAAATGGAGTAGAATTTTAGTACAAGTCTATAAATGCATGCAAGAATGATTGTGTTTTGTTTTGGAATGAGAACGAGGAGAAACAAGCATGTCCTATATGCGGAGAGTTGAGGTAGAAGGATAAGAAAAACTTGCCGGTTAAGGTGTTGCGGTATTTTCCCCTAAGACCTAGGTTGCGAAGACTATATAGATGTGTAGGAAAATTGCTCACGATATGAGGTGGCACGAGGAGAAAAAAGTTAAGGATGACGCATATATGAGGCACCCAGCTGACTCACTTGCATGACAATCTTTCGATAATCAGTACCCAGAGTTTAGGATAGAAGCTCGGAATGTGCGCCTGGGACTCACAACCGATAGAGTCAACCATTTTGGGAATATGAGTACAAGTTATAACACTGGCCCGTAGTGTTGATTCCATACAATCTTCCACCATGAAGGTGCACGAAGGTGCCCAACTTTTTGTTAACTTTACTTATCCCCGGTCTGAGATCACCTGGGAATGACATTGATGTATTCATGCAACCATTGATTGAAGAGCTGAAAGAGTTATGGGAAACAGGCGTCAGAACTTATGATGCATCCACGTTGACATCTTTTCAAATGCATGTTGCAGTAATGTGGACGATAAATGACTTTCCAGCATATGGAAATCTTTTCGGCTGGAGTACAAAAGGAAAGTTAGCGTGTCTGACGTGTAATAAAGAAACTGCTAGTGAGTGGTTAAAATATTCTCAGAAGTTGTCTTTTATGGGTCATCGCGTTATCTATCAAATCATGTATGAATAAGAGAATGTGCTAAGTTTGATAGGAGAGTAGACGACAAAATCGCATCAAATGAGTTGTCTGGGGAAGAGATAGTGGAAAAACTGGTACATGTTAGAGCAAACAATTTTGGCAAAGGTCGGGAAAAGAACAAGAGAAAACGAGGTGCAGCAGAATTGAATTGGAAAAAGCGTAGTATTTTTTTTGACTTGCCGTATTGGTCGTCCTGCATGTTGCGACATAGTTTGGATGTAATGCACATAGAGAAGAATATATGTGATAATATACTGGGTACATTGATGAGCATTAACAAAAAGATGAAGGACACAATCAAGATGATGAAAGATCTTGAGAGAATGGGAATTAAACATAATCTACATTTGTGGGTGGAAGACAACAAGGTGGTCATTGTTTTATGATGACGAGGGAGGAGAGGATGGACTTCTGCAAATGGTTGAAAGTGTAAAGTTGCTAGATGGTTATGCTTCAAATATCGGTAGATGCATGAGCCCTGATGACCAGAAAATCAGTGGATTGAAAAGTCATGAATGTCATGTATTTTTGCAAAAGTTATTACCTGTGGGAATTCGTGGGAAGCTGGCATATAATGTATGTGTCACCATATCCGAACTCTGTATGTTTTTTAAGGATTTGTACACTCGGGTAGTAAATTGAGATATGTTGCGAAAGCTGGAAGAAGACATTGCTACTATACTATGTAAATTTGAGTAGATCTTTATACCATCATTTTTTGATGTCATGGTCCATTTAGCAATACATTTACCACGAGTGGTACTGTTAGGTGGACCGGTGCAGTTTTGTTGGATGTATCCAGTTGAAAGATATTTGAGTCGACTGAAGCGCACTGTTGGAAATAAAGCCAGAGCTGAGGGTTCAATAGTAGAGACCTATATACACGATAAATGGTTAACATTTTGCTCTCTATATCTTTGTGGTGTTAAGACACGATTTAATCTTCAAGAGCAAAATGCTAATCTTGCTACTCAGCCTCATTGTGAGCTATCAATGTTTTCTCAGAATGTACGACCCTTGGGTGCACAAACGGGTTACGATTTAATTGATGGAGAGTTGGGTAAAGTTCTATGGTATGTGCTAAATAATTGCCGGGAGATTGATAACTATCTCAGGTATGTCGTTGCATGCTTTAAATAATTCTAGTTTCTTCAAGTTTAACTATAACTATTGTGCTCAAAATAATATTCTTTTGCACATATATATAGTTAGCACATGGACAAACTTAGGACAGAAGGCGTAGAGAATATATAGGCAAGACACGAGGAAGAATTTTCCGGATGGTTTGAACAACGTGTATGAACTAAAATTATATGTATGTTACATTTTGAAACTTTTAACTCTGGGTAACTTTTAATAAATATATACTATTTTAATTGTTAGATTTTGGAACAACGTGCTCGTGATCCCAGATCAATTTCTCTTGAATTGTATGCATGGTTCGAGGTTATAGATTCCATACTCTAGATCGTGAACGTAATAGAAAGACTCAAAATTCTGGTGTGTTGGTCAATGGGAGTCATGGAACAGATGATATTGATTATTATGCTGTCATACGTGATATTATCGGATTGAAATATCTGGATGGGTCTGTAACATATGTCTTTAAATGTGATTGATCCAATGAAAAGCGCCGGTGAAGATAGTGGAGAGATAACTTGGCGAGTCGTACAAAAATTTGTTTCTTGAAATATAGATGAAGCAGGAACGGGTGCAGATTACGAGAATAATATAGATGAATGTGACATTCCGATTGTAGAGGCCTGCCAGGAAGATCGAGAGGGTATTAACTTGTTTGTTGACCTCGGTGCACTCAAGTTGCTCCCCTTGTGTAGAGATGACGTCCCACCCATTCATCTCGACCTGTCCGTATTAAATGATCATTCAATTCAAGTAAATGAAGAAGAATAATAAGAAGATGAAACAGAATCTGGGGAAGAGGTGGATAAGGAGGACAAAGAAGAGGTTGATGTTGATGACAAAGATGTTATTGAGAGAGATTTTGAAACAAGCACGGAAAATACATCCGAAGATGAAGAATAAAAGTACTAAATATTTTATTCATATAGGTGACTATAGAATATTATACTTTTCATAATTTCTTCTAATTAATTTTCTATGATATAATTAATCAATTTTAAAGATGCTGCCAAAACGACAACGAAGAAATATTCATCCTCTGCCAAGAACAAGTCCCAAACCCATTGAGGACTCCCCACCTGAGGAATCTGCTCCTGAAGATCAAGTTAACACGCAAGAGAACAATAGCCAGTCGATACCTACCAGTAAGGAAATGTCATTGATAATTAATTATATAATTAATAATTTTGTCTTAATAACTATATAAATATAATTATACTATTATCATATAGTTGATGCATTTACTCATCGTGGTCTTGGCTATACACATAGCATCTCTCTTGGAAAAAATAGAAGGCATAGAAAACTCAATATCACAATTCCTGATAATTCCACTAGAGGAGTGGATGATAGTGCAGTAGCGCTTTCCTCCTATATTGGCACAGTAGTTCAAGTTTATCCTGCATTTTATGTGCGCTCATGACGAGATGTTCTGAATGCGATTAAGGAGCATGTTCGAAGTCGTGTGCTGGTGAGTTTACTTTGAGAGTACATTTTTTTCACCTAAATTAGTATATCATATTTTTTACCTAATTCACTTATTATGATGAATTCAACCTTGACTTTGGCTAGAGCGAGGATTTGAGAACTGTAAATGAGTTTATGGTTACACTATTCTGACATCACAAATGACGATGTTATGACCACTTCAAGAAGTTTGAGACATTGGAAGAGGCTGCGCAGTCCCCTTTCCAGCAAATGAAGTTAGATGATTGAAAAAAGTGTTGTGATCTTTTCATATCTCTAGATTATCAGGTATTTTACATTTAATATCCTTGAATTATTTACATTTATATTTGTTCTATATATTATATGTATATATGTTGCAATTAACATTTTTAATTAATTTTGTAGTACCTAAGTTCTACAAATGTATCGAATATATCTGCTTTGACTGTCCACCATCATGCCGGTTCAAGGTCATTCCACCATCTTGTTGAAAAAATGGTAATTACAAATTATAGAATTCATTTATTTTTTAGATATTCTTTTATTTAAGTACTAACATTATCTTTTTAAAATTGCTAATGTTGCTTTGTTAGAAACATGATGATCCTGAAAACTTTTCCCTCATTCATGTCTATGTTGCTGCTCACTAATGAGAGTTGTGAGTGGATGGATCATGTCACTGCAGATAATTATGTAAGCGATGTTAATTTTGTTAAATAAATTATTCAATATGTGAATAATTTATTTTTATTTTTATTTCTTTTAATACATTACTTATTGTGTATTTTCTTTCAAATTGCAGGAAAAAATGATGGAGATGTAGTCAGCTTCTGGGGAATCCTCTCCAAGTGACATAGACATATTCACGCAAATGCTCAAGCCACAGTTTTAGTATTGCAAGAGGTTTGGGATGATCTTATAAGCATAAACGTTCATCCTCCTCAACTTCATCGACTTCACAAATTGATAATCTTACCAAAGATTTAGAAGTTGCATGGCGCAAGAATGAGTATATGAGGTCGAGACATCAAGAGTTAGAGAGTCTCTCTTAGAGCAACAGTCTCATTTAGAGACATGCTTGTAGTACCAACAGAGAGACCAGGAGGAAAGGTTATGTAGTGAAGTCCAAGAGCAAGTGTAGCGTGAGATGATAATGCAAATGGAGCGTGTTAAGTCGTTGCAACAGAATTGCGGTGGGCGAGAAATGAATTTTATCAATTTTATCAGTGTATATAACTAATTTTAATATCTAATTTTGAAACTTTATAAGATATTGTTAGTTGTTAATTGATGGTGTGTAATATGATACAATTGATATTTTCTTACTTCTATGAAATTAGTATTTCTGATTTGTACGTTCGAATATAAATAAAAAACGTTCAAACATTAGTTCATATTTGAACCAACGTTCTAACGTGAATACACAAAATTATATAGTAACGTTCGAATGTAGGACTCAACATTTGAACATTGGTCCATTAACGTTCAAATGGAAATTCGAACGTTTATTGCAATTAACGTTCAGAAGCATAAACATTCGAATGTAAATATGATACATTCAAACTATAATCAACGAACGTCAACTTCTGTCATTCGAACACTAATCGATCGGGTTGACGTTCGAACATCCAATTGGACGTCCAAACATTACTTTCTATGACAGATCTCAACTGTCACAAAAAAAGGGAACGTTCGAATGTTATACCAAGCAGAACACCTCCAACCGTCACTAAAAATATTTTTAATGACGTTTCAATAGTAAATTGTCACCAATTATTTCATGTGACACACATTAGGTGACGGTCATGGTGACGGACCAAATATTTTTAATGACGTTTTGGTTATTTTTTGTGACGGTTTCCTCTATCACAAAAGATAAATTGTGTTGTAGTGTATTAATGAACAAAGTTGTTAGTAGTGTTCAAATGGATGATTCTCAATTTGCTTCTTTGTCCAATGCCATTGATGTTGATTGAATTGAGATAGTTAAGATATCTGGATGCAAAGTTGCAAACTTTTAACTGTAAACATCCTTTTTTGTTTACGGGTAGATTGTCAAAAACTAGGGCTGAGCATCGACAAGTCGAAGTCGATATGCCCTACCTCTGATTTTGACTGTAACTTTGTCGAATTTCAAATCCAACCTCTGGCACCAACTTAGAAATGTGTATTCTCTGATTCGACTTTGTCGGAGGTCAAATTCAACCTCCGACTTAGGCCCATTTTTAAAAGAAAAATTTGTGTAGGCTTTCAAATTTTAATTTTTTCAAAAATTACAAAATCATTGATTGTTATTTACTTCAATTTTACTTAAAACATAACTAAAACTGAAAAACTAAATCATTCAGTAAAGTTAAAAAACATAACCAAAACTTCAACTACATAAAAATAAGTAACATGCTTCGAAAAATTAGAAAAAATAAAGTCTCATTGTTCATGTACAAGAAATTAATGTATATATATCAGTCAATGACCATAACAAACATAATGCTCTTAATGGTAAATTAGAAACCAGCCAAGCAACAGGAAATAGTCACACACCATTAAGCATATGCTCCAATGTAATCCCAAGCTCCAAAATGGATTTCAAAATTGGTGTTGCTTTCAACCAAGCATCTAAAAAACTACTATTGTATGAACAGATGAAGATTCTAACCCAGTCAGATGGAAATTAGGTATAAATTAGCCTACATCTAAGTCAAACCTAGCACGATGCTAGGATCTACCTAAAATGTATAGAACAAAACATATCCAAAACCACAGCTAATCACTATTGATTTAATGCAGCTTACATGCCAAACTAAAACATAAGAAAACCTAAATCATTTACTCAAAAGTTAATCTAAGCCAAAACTAAAATTGTTCTCATTCTAATAACAAACAAAACAATATTGAGGGCTTCTTCCCATTCCAAGCTGGGCTTAAACACAATCAGCCTCCCAAATGATCCAACCAACCCATCATCCAAATCATCCACATCCATCATTCATTATAATGTTATTTTTTTCCAACTACAACAACCAACATTTTCTAAGTTCTCATTCCAACAATAAAAGAAAGCCAACAACAACAAAACAAGTTTTTTGTGCAAGCCAAATTAAATGTTCCCAACAACAACAAATGAACCAAATTCCAAGTTATGCCTGAAGAAAAAAGAATAAGATTAGTAAGGAAATAAAATAGGTCCACATAAATTTATAAAAATAATGAAACAAAATTGAACAAACAACAATTACACAATTTTACAAATGCACCTCAAACCTCAATCATCTTTATGTAGTAAACTCGACATACTAGTGATTAATTCTACATTATAAAGTTAAAGAATAAGAAATTAGCATCACAAAATGACAAAATCAAGATATATATATATATATATATATATGTATAAACTATAAAGCATATTTAAATATATTACCTGAGTCTAACTTATAATTGTTTGCATCATCAATTGTATCTAAATAACTTTGACTAAAGCATATAGGAGTGGACTTCAACCAATCTTGACCACACACAAGAGCCTCTACAGTTTTAGGAGACAAAGAACTCCGAAATGGATCCTAGACATGGCCTTCCTATGCTAAATGCTGACTCAAATGCTACGGTGGTGATCAGAATGACCAAGATATCTCTTGGTATTAGAGCAAGAAGTGGATATTTGGTGGAGTTGACCATACACCAAATTAAAATGTCAAAACTCTTTACAGGAACCTCAACATCCTCTAAAAAATACCATTTTAGCTCCAACTTATAGTCTATCAAGGTTGCTGATTTTCGGTTTTGTTAAGAGTTTCCCAAAAAGGCCAAGGGATCAATTTTACAGCTACACCTCATTAATGTTCTACCCTCATTACGAGTGTGAGACGCAATTGACTTAGACCCACTTGTGCACCCACCGTAACAATTTTTTCATACAAGAACTTCATATTCCTATTGAGGAGTTTAACAAATTATTCACCCCTCTCATTACCCAATGTTTGACTGAACCAATATGCTCAAGTAACCAGTTTGTATCATGGATCAATAATGGCAGCAATAAATAACAACCTATTTATCTTTTAACGATCCCCCAAATATTTATCATATTTAGTTTTCATTCTAAAAGCCATTGAACTCAAGCGTTGATTACTATTATCACAAAAACTATTCAAGTTTGCATGAATATTAATAAGATCTTGAAAATACAAATTCGATGTGACATATATTATACCATAAATACACAATATGACATTATAAAACACATGAAGAAACTTCGTAAAGTATCTAATAGTCTCCCAATCATAAGACCAAGGAGCTTCTAAATCCTTTTTCTCAAGCTCAATCTCAAAAGTCGAGATCCTCATCAAGTAGAAGTTTGGAAGGATTTTTGATACTTCTCAACCATGTCCAACATAAGATAAGTCGAATTTCATCTAGTAGGCATGTCGAAACTAGAACATGAAACTTTTGACCTATCAACACAAGACTTGAAAATAGCTAGTCTTTGGGGAGAAGACTTCACATATTTGATCAAATTGAAAACCCTTATGATTGAGTCATCAACATCTTTTAAACCTTCACTGATAATAAGGTTTAAAATGCGTGCAGTACATCGCATGTGAATAAACTCGTGATTCGCAACACATTCCTAACTTCCTATTAGAGAGAGAAGCCGACCACAAGCTTGGAGGTGGCCGAGGATGAGGGGAAGGCGCAAGAGCAATGACGGCAACTGGAGAAAATGAGGTAGAACGCGACGAGAAGAGCTAGGGTTTCTAAGAGAATCTGAGAGAGAAACTGAGGGTGAGGTCGCTCGGGGTTTTGGGTAGAAACATAGGCAATGTAGTCAAAATAGTGTCATTTTTCATATAAAAACAGAGTCATTTTTGGAGGAAAAACGACTCCATTTGAATTTGGGCAGGGTTGCTTCGATTTTAGGCTTTTAAACCCAATTTCCCCTTTTTTTATTTTTTTCCCTAAATCTTAAACTAAACCATATTTTTTCAAACCCTAAATTTAATTTTAATCTTAATCCTTTTTTTATCTTTAAGTTTTTTATTTATGGTTTTTATAATTGCTAGTATTGATTATTAGTAAATATTAACTCACTAGTGTCCAATTATATGTTATCATTCTATTTATAGTTTTTGTAATTTTTTTCATCACTCAATTTAATTGTTAGTATTGATTATTAACATATACTATTTAAATTGACTTGTATTATAGTGTTTAAATCAAATTTATTATACTAATTTTATTATACATTAGTATAAATAGACTTGTAATATAGAGTTTAAATACAATTGTTAGTATTTATATTTGTACTATAGTATTGATTATTAAAAATTACATAATACTATAGCATTACATGTTTTTAACTCATTATACTTGTACTATACTAGTGTTTAACTTATTCCTGCTCTTTTTTCTTTTTCTTTTTTTTAAAAAAAAAAAAAAACTTATTCCTATTATAGACTTGTAGTATAATGTTTAATTACATGTTATTATACTATATATTACATGTTATATAATAGTCTCTATGTTATTTCTAACTTAATTATATATTAGACTTGGGCTTCGTTTATTTTCACAACCATTCTCATCTCATCTCATCTAATCATTATAATTTTTTCAAATTTTCACACAAAATAAAATAAATAATTCAACTTTTACAAATCTTAAAACAAAAATAATATTAAAAAATATATTCTAACAATATTTTATTTAACTTTTAACTTTTACTCATCTCATTTCATCTGCGAAAACAAACGAGGCCTAAGTATTACATGGTAGTAATACTATGATGTTCATTGTTTACATATATTAAACTATTATTAGTCAATTTAGTCAATGTATATTATAGTATAAATATATTATTTTATAATAATTAGCTCATACTAGTATATTATTGAATTTAACTATATAAGTTCTAGTTATATAACTATATATTAGCATATATGATCAATATAAAGATAAATACATATAGTTTTATAACATATATATATATATATAATATCAAAGTGAGATTCGGAGTTGAAGATCAAAGTCGGAGTCGGTCTGACACCTCCTCCAACTAGAAAGTGGAAAAAACAAAATCCAATTTTTTGATTTTTTATCAGCCTTAGAGAAATCCAATGAAAATCAGATCTTTTATATTTAATTAAAGTAGCACAAACTCATAATTTAATTTTTTTTCAAAAAGAATGGAAAAGATAAAATTTTCTCAAAAAGAATGGAAAATATAAGGATTAATGAAATGCAAATAAATTCTGACTACTACAATGTTTATATTTTGGATAAAACAATCTAAAATAAGCAATATAATTTGGTAATTTAAGTTTGAAAGGTCAGGTAATAAATATTCTTTCCTATACTTCTTTCCCCTTTATCTAATTAATTTTCATTAGTAATAGCTAGATTGATGTCATTACTCTAACCCATCTCTTCGGATGACAGATGCCACCTCAAATGATGGGCAAACTAGTAGTTGGGGGTAGTTATAAAAAGAATTTGAATTAGGTGTTGTTTGAATGGTGGATTGAGATAAGATGAGTTGAGATAAAAGTTAAAAGTTGAATAAAATATCGTGACCTAGGTTGGCCTTCAAGGTCATGCAGTCCGGGTTGGTTAACCTAGGTAATCATCTGGGTCCACCATTTTTTTTTTAAAATTTGATTGATTTTTGAATTTAGGTAATGATTATATAATAGTTGGATAAAAAGTTGAAATGGAAACATTAAGATGGAAAGATGTTTGGTTTGATTTAAAAAGTAATTGAATAATTTTGAATAGATTTTTTTATTGACATTGGGTGCCAAAAACAAATCACAACTAATCTCAAAGGTATACTAGCGAGACGAGCACAAGTGCAACAAGTTTTTAACAAATGACCTTTCTGAATTATTTGCAATTAAAATGTTGAAACTTTCTTTGAAATGAAAAAGTTGAAATGTGTTTTTTTGAAATATTTCAAATAAAGTACATCAAATTACCAATAACACCAAACCTGCCAGAATTGGAAAAAGGGATGAGAATTGGAAGAAGTTACAAATTCTTATATTTTAGAGTTGTTTACTACATCTAATCTAAAGGGGAATGGCCTTAGTTATTGACACTTTACATCATAAAGTTTCAGCATCGATAAATCATGATCTATTGCAACCTTATTCAAGGGAAGAGGTTCAAATAGCTTTGTTCCAAATGCAATCTATAAAAGCTCTTGGTCTGGATGGTATTCCTCTTGTATTTTTTTAAAAATATTGGTCTATAGTGGGGATGTTGCTGTCCAAGCAAAGTTGTCTTGTCCTCATTTAGGTAAGATACCTCATGAATTAAATGAGACATTTCTTGTTCTAATTCCAAAGAAGGAAAAGTTTGTGAAGGTTACTGATCATAGACCAATTAGCTTGTGTAATGTGGTTTATAAGATCTGGCCAAAGTTATTGCTAATTGGCTAAAGCTTATTTTGCCACAATTGATTGGTGAAAATCAAGGTGCTTTTGTTCTGGGTAGGCTTATTACTATCAATGTTTTGGTTGCATTTGAGCCTATACATTCTATTCGAAAGCGAAATATAGGTAAAAGGGGTATTATTGAACCTTGATATGAGCAATGCTTATGATAAGGTAGAATGATGATTCCTTGAAAAAGTCATGCTTAAATTAGGTTTTGATGCAAAATGGGTGGATATGGTGTTATCTTGTATTAACTCATTTCATATAAAGTTCTACTTAATAGTACTCCTATTTATTCTTTTGGTGCATTGAGAGGATTGCGATCAGAGGATTCATTATCTCCTTATTTATTTGTGCTATCTGCTGAAGCATTGTCTTCATTAATTAAAGATGTTGAATGGTGACGTTTGCTTAGAGGTGTGAAGATTTGTAATGGTGCACCAATCATTAACCACTTGTTTTTTTGTTGATGATAGTTTGCTATTTTGTCAAGCTACAAAGTATGAAAATGAGTGCCTCTAGTAGCTTTTACACACATATGAATATGCTTCCAGGCAGCAGCTGAATTTAGAAAAAACAGAGTTGTTGTTTAAGTCAAGAGGAAGTAAGTGATATTAATTCGATTTGAGATGTACAATCTGTCCAACATCATGCAAAGTATTTGGTTCTTCCCTCATTTGTTGGTCGAAACAAAAATAATACTTTTAGGAACCTGAAGACACGAATTTGGAATAAGCTACAAGATAGGAAAAAGGAGTTACTTTCACATATCTTGAGAAGTGAAGTTGTGTTCCATTGATGGTTAAAGATCACGACAAGAAACTTATTACCTTCATTTTTCATTAGTGGGATAAGGATTAAATTGTAAAACATGCTCCTCTTGAACATAATAGGTCAACGTATGTACTGCTCCACAAGAACAAGTAGGAACATGTTTATAATTTGCTAACTCATCTCAAAGAGATTTTAGGCAAGTAAAATAAGTGCTCACATAAAGCTGCCCTTGAGAAAGAGCATAAATGGATTTCTGTAACTGGAAAATGCAATGACCATTTTTTTTACAAAAACGTTCCTTAAGATCCAGCCAAATCTCATGCGCAGTAGTTATGTACAAAATACTAGCAAAGATGTCAGGGGAAACAGAGTTTAAAAGCCAAGATTTCACCATATTATTGCTACGAAGCCACAGGGAGAGAAGAGGATCAGCCAAATCTAAGGGCTTGAGGATGAAGCCATCAACGAAACCTAGTTTGTTTTTTCCTAATAAAGCCATGGCCATGGAATGGCACCAAGTATGGTAGTTGCCGCCGACCAGTGGCAGAGTAACCAAAAGAATACCAAGGTTATCACTAGGATGAACGAAGAAAGGACTCGTAGAATCCTTAGTGACCGATTTGTGACTCAGCGCCATTAAGAGAAAACTTTTGATAACATGTAACGTTGGAACCTTGGAGGGAGAGAAATGGTCAAAACCCTAGCAGAGGAAAAGTCTAGGAACGTCTGGAAGGAAGAAAAATCCCAAATGTAAAATTGACCTCTTCAATTAATGTCTGTTACTTGCAAGTACAATAGAAAATGATGTATTTATACTATGTACAAAATAAACACTAGTTTTTACATGACACGTGTAGTATGATATAAAATATATATGCAATAAAAGTCAGTATCCATCACCGTCTATTGGTTTATGAATCCTGATTTTTAACATCTAGGTGAGAGGATAGAATGTAAGAGGTATCAGAGACTGAACATAGTTAGAGGATAAGGAATGAATAATGGAATGTTAGGACATGCAGCAATAGCTGCATGCTAATTAAAGAACGGACTAGAAACGTTAGGAAGACTGTAATAGTTAAGAACCGCATGAACGACCACGAACTAAGCTAGGACCGAAACGCAGAACGAGATGGCGACTTCAAGCCTCGCCGCCAAGAATGTAAGAATGGAAGGTGCGAGTGCTACATGATGGATGGACTCAAGTACATCAAACTGACTTTAAGCATGTCGATGGAGGAATGACAAGACGTGACTAAGATGCTGAATGTGCGCGGAGATGCGTAGAGACAACGCGAGGACACGTACGAACAGATCCCTAATAAAGATGAGCAAATTCCTTAAAATACTGCCCAAAATTCTTAGAACACTAAGCAAATTCCTAGAGTACTAAGCAAATCCCTAGAACCTTAAGCAAATTTAGAGGACGAAATTTATTTAAGGTGGGAAGATTGTGATACCCTGCTCCTTCCTTCTTACGTACGCTTCTTCTTTCTGACGTACGTTCCTTCTTTATGACGTAAGCAAATCCCGAAGGCAGAGATTATGTGATCATCTGCCCTTCTCACTAGCGACTGCGAGCCACGTTATGCATATCGAACCATGATGGCGTGTTTCAAAAGATATCGTGTGACTTCTAGGGCAAGCCCAGTGTTTTAAATATGATGGAAATATTTATAAGGAGTATTTTCAGTGTTATTGAATTAAGATTGATCTTAAATATGACAATCATAATATTATTGAAGAGCTCCAAAAATATTATAATTGTCGGAAATCATTTTTAAAATGATTTCAATTATTTAAGATATTATGAGATTTAAATTATGTTGAAAACTTTTATTAATCAAATGGTTTTATTCTCTTTAATATGTTAAGTGAGACTTCATCATTTTATTAATCATGAAGAATATTATTTTATAAACTAAAGTTAGTTTAAAATAATATTCTACCTTAATTCTTCTAAGCATTTTTAATTAAGTTAATATTTACGCATTTCAAATCAGTATTTGAGATCCACCGTTAGATGGTTACGTGGGTCCCAGACGAAGGAACTGGGTTAAATACCTAGACCCCCCTCTTTGTCTCCCTCACTTTTCCCATAGCTCTCTCTCTCTCCTCCCTCTCCCCAACGTACGTTGTACGCAGCCCATCTCCACACTGTATGCTCCACTCCTCAACCCGGCGCCGCCTTGCATCTGCAACTCTCACCGCCGGCACCACCAGCTGCATCTCACGCCGATGAGTCCTCCCATGCCAGTCTCTCTCTCCGCTAGCCATGCATAGCCCGAACGGGCTTAGTGCTTACTATGCCGCCGTGCGCCACCCAATGGCACCACGACCTCCACGGCAGCTTCCTCTTCCACCAGCCATCACCCTCCAATGAGCTCAGGCCCTCCCATGCAGCCACATTCCCCGTCGCATGCACAAGCGACCCACGCACAGCTTCACCATGCGCTGCCTCTAGCACCGCCGTACGCGGTACCCACAGCTACCAAGCACTGCCATGGACTTCCCCTTTCCCCCTTCCTCTTCCACGTGACCCATGGCCAGAAGCCTCTCCTCCACGCACGGGCTTCCCCTTCTCCACGCACGGGTTGCACATCTCTCACCGCCGTTCACCGCCACCCAAGGTGATTGACCGCCACCTTCAACCTCCTCAAGCCACCACCAAGCCATCTCAACCATCCACGGCCCCAATCTGCCACCCATGCACGCACACTCTCCCTCACTCTCTCACGAGTTTCCCTCCCCCCTTACACGGCCATTCCCTCCTTCCTCCAGCGTGAGCCACCGTGGCGCCACCCCAGTGCCACCAGGAGCTCCACCAGCAACCCCTCAGCCTAACCCTAAGTCCAAACCACCACTTTGAGTGGTGGGTAGTCACTGCACGTGATGGACATCCACTGCGCGTGGCTGACCGCCACTGTACATGGCTAGATCCGCCATGTTACGCTCCTTGCCACCATCACAAGGCCACCACAAGCCTTTCCAAGACCACAACTAGCTATCCAAATGCCTAAACAGTTAACGTACGTGGGTTAGCCACCACGTATGACTCTTTTGACATCATCGGCTGTGACAATCAACGAGCAGTTATCCCGTCGATGGTATAACCCTCTATCCCTCGTATTTATGCTAGATATTGATTAGTTGACTAGGTTGTGGACTGTGATATTGGTATTTGTGGAGTTGTGGTATTGTGATGTGGTGTTGTGTGATGAAGTGTTGGGCATTCTGTGTGATGAAGTGTTGGGCATATATGTGTTGGGTGGAGATGTGTTGTGCCGTGTAGTGTACTGTGAAGTGTTGGGCGTAATTGGGAAGTGTGCCGTGAAGTGTTGTGGATTGTGTCGTTTAGTGTGGTTGTGGAGTATGTGTTGTATTGGTGACGTGGTAGATGGAATGGGGATAGTACACGTTGGGTGTACTTTGTGTGGGGCGTAATGTGAGACAAGGAGAGTATATGTAAAATATACCCTCATGGGGTAGTGTGGAACGGGAAGAGTGCACGCTGAGTGTACTATGTGTGGGGTATGGTATATGATGGGAGTACATGTGGAATGTACTCCATATGACGAGGTGATGCACCATGTGGCAGATATGCCATAATGGTGATGTGGTGTAATGCATGTGAATGGAGTACACGTGTACTCCATGTGGTGGAGTGATGCACCATATGACGGGTATGCCATAATGGTGATGTGGCGTAGTGTGCATGAAGGGAGTACACGATGAGTGTACTCCATGTGGTATAGTGAAGTATCATATGGCGAGTATGTCATAATGATAATGTGAAGGGAGTACACATGGAGTGTACTCTATGTGGTGGAGTGATGTACCATATGGCGGGTATGCCATAGTGGTGATGTGGCGTATGTGAAGGGAGTATACGTGGAGTGTATACTCCACATGGCAGCGACACTCCGTGTGGCATGTCGTAGAGATAAGGATGGTTAAGTGATTGATGGGTATGGAACATGATGGGTAGTGTACGGAACTGTGGAACAATGTCCCGAAATAGTTATGGCGTAGCCTGTAGTTTGAGGTGGCAAGTGTCACCATGATGGACTTATGGCTAGGAGTATGCGTGAAGTAGTAGAGCAAGTGTAAGAGTGCGCAGCGGAAGCATGACTAAGGAATGTCACGAAGTGACATAACTATTGACAGTCGGGCTTGCGATGGACGAGGTAGCGGAACAAGTGTAAGAGTATGCAGCGGAAGCATGATTGGGCAACGTCACGAAGTGACGTGGTTATTGGCAGTCATGCTTATGACGGGTGAAATGTTAGTGTAGGAATGGCGTAACGGGAACGTGACAAGATGTCACGATGTGACGAGAGTACGTGAGGAATCGTACTTGTGATGAGTTAGGAGTTGACGTAGCAGAATGTTAGGTAACGCGACAAGGTCACAGTGTAACTCTGGAGCAATCTCGGGTTATGTGACGTGACATAAAGCGTAGTTGTGAATGGAGTCTTGTCGTGTTAAGTGTTGGGATGAACTATCAAAAGGGAACGGGTAGCGTGAAGAGTCGTGCTAGCCGGGTTAAGAGAAGGTTGATATCGGAGTATGGTGCTTGTTTATACAAGCAGGTGATCAACATGTCATATGTTGATCTAAGGTGATAAAGGGGTACGGTACATGTGTAATCTAGTTAGACACATGTGCTGGATGGATTCACCTTATGTAATGGATAATCTGTCCTTAGCACAATTACACTGTGCTTAAGCCTCAGTGTTGGCTTAGAGCCGTGTGGCTAGTATGGATGGGAATGAGGATTAGTATGGGCTAAGTGCATGAAGGTAATGACGGGTGCATCGTTAGGATTGAGATGTGTGATTCCATCTGTCGGAATCATGCGTTGAATGTGGTTAGTAAGAAGAGTAAGACTAAGGTCTTAGTGTCTTAATCCTAAGGTGAATCATGGGTTCACTTTAGTGGATAAGTACTCGGGACAAGACCTTGAGTTGGAAGATGTGGTGACCGTAATGGTCCCCGAAGGGTTTAACATAGTGAAGGGTACGTACGTGCATAGGATAGAAGGAGAGTGTTCTAAGTAAAGCGTAGTTTTATTTCTAGTTTAAGTTGATTATGCATTAGATAGAGAATGACGTTAAGGTTATGTGTATGCATCTAGGTTGCCATCTGACAAGCACATGAATGGACTGCATGACATGCAAATAGCATGGAGTTCAGGCAAGTGTTACGTTCATACTCTTCTAGAGTTTTCCAAGATACAAGAAAGGTTTTTCCTTTATGATGCCTACAAAAAGAAACGAAAGACGCTTTAAGAAACAAAATGCTAAGTGTTTAAAGGTATAAGTATGTACGGCCCCTCCTTGGCAGCCCCTTTTTACGCAACCAAAGTATTAATTGTACGCATATGAATGGATGACTATACGCTGTATCCATTGTATGTATCTTCTAAGAAAATCCAGAAACTGATGAAAATGCATGAAAGGCATGACAACAGATGCTTTTATGGATCCTACGAACCGATGCTTTCATGTGCGCCACGAGGTGATGCTTGTGGATGCCGTGATTGACGACGTTCAAGGTGACGCTTATGGATGCCATGAAAGTTGACATTTAAGCCCATGTATGTTCTTAAATGATGTTTTCCATGAATGAACTGTTAAAGAAAGGAACAAACTAAAATGAACTGAAAAAGGAAAAGACGATTTTCGGACTTACGCCCCAAACGATGTTTTCTCATGAAAAGAAATGTTTTCTCATGAAAGGGCTGTTAAATGAAAGAATGAACTGAATGAAAACTCCAGCTCTCTAGAGCTGACATGAAAGAATGAATGAAAAGCAAGAAAGACATGAAAGCATGAAATGTATGAAGATACGTAACGACCACATGAATGAATGAAAAGGGTACCAATGAATGGGCAGATTGCAATGCTGGGTAAGTAGTACTGGAAGTGTACCCAGTGCTACCCCTTATGAAAGGGATTCCCAACCCGTGGCCACGAGCGGAGTCCGGGTCCAAAGGAAGACCGCTAACCCCAACACACGGGACGTAACAGTGTGTACTGGCCTATGAAAGTGATAAGAACGAATGGATGTATGCATGCATGTACGAACGCACGAATGCACGAACCTTTAAGAAATGATGGCACTAACGGGGGACACGTTTTAAAGAAAGGAAAGCCTTCTGAAAGGAAAACCTTGTCTAGTGACGTTTTCAAAAGAACGCACATATGCACGAAAACATGCACGAACTCTTGAAGAAATGAAGGTAGTGACAGGAGAAACATTTTACGAAAAGGAAGCCCATGTTTAAAAGAGAAAAACCTAGTCCAGTGAAGTTTTCAAATTAACGCACGTATGACACGTATGCATGCACGTAATAGTATGTACGAAAGATGAATGCATGAATGAAAACCTATATTGTTATATTTTAACTGTATGAAGTAATGCTTACGAGTCTTCGACTCATTTTAGTTTTTATGCATGTCCCTCCCCCCACAGGAACTGCATGATCAGGATGGACACGGCCCATGGGGAAGAGCATAGAAGTCTAGGCACGAGTTTTAAACGTACAAGAGGCCTTTTATTGTAAAAATTAATGTTTTCCGCTGTAAACCTCTTTTATCCCAAAGCACATTTCATTTTATAAACGTGGAGTCTCACACCCTGGGTATGCAAGTGAAAAGTTTTAAATAAGACGGTATTTCTCGTCGTCCTTTCTAAAAATATTTTGTAAAAAGTCCCACCACAAGGACGGGCGTTACAGGTTGCCTAGTGGAGTTGTGCACAAAAGCCATTCGGTTTGGTGCCTTCTTTGGGTGGGAAGAACTGGTCAAAGGCTCATTATGACCATGAGGGCCTCTTGGGGATTGGGTGGTGATGGAGGTGGCGTGGGGTGGTGCTCAATCATGGGCAAAAGGGAGGTTGAAACTCAACCAATTTGGTTCACATCCAACTAGTGTCCTAGGTGCATTCGGTTTGGTTTTTGAAACCAAATTTTGTTCAAGAATTAGTCTGGGTTTAAAGGAACCATATGAGGTATTTAAATACCATAGTGCCATTGAGAAAAAGGTACAAAAATATTGGACTTAATGGCAAAATAATCCATTGCACACAAAGGGCACACATGTGTGCCGATTGGTGTAGTTTGGGATTTGATATGTCATTTCTTCTGATGGCATGTGTGGAGGTTTATCTAGGGTCCTAAAATGATCTAAGAATGATGTAATTGAATAATGAAATAAGAAAATTTTAGATAAAAAAGGCTAAAAAGATTAAGAAAGAAAATTAAGCTCTAAAACATAGTTTAGAGATCACTAATCATGGGTAAGTTGATTAATGGTCTTAACCCAAGTTTAGAACTTAATTTGGGTACATAGGGTATGACATGGGCTTGAGGAAACTCATGGATGATGTATTGGACTTTCAAATTGAAGAGTGAAATAGAAGCAAAACAAAGTCTTTGGGTCTTGTTGGCTTAAAAAGGCCATGAGTGTGGGTTAATGGTCCATGGGCTTTTGGGTTTGAGTGAATGGGAGCCTTGTTTCTAGATTTTGAGGGATTAAGAGAGGCCTCAAGATCCACAAAGATGGGGCTTGAAAGGCTTATCTTGACTTAGTTGGGCCATGGGTCAAACCTATACCAAGCTTGGCCCAAAGGTCTTATGCCTTCCTCATACTTGGGCCAAGACTATCCTACCAAGTCTTGCACTCCTATGAGGCTTGGTCCATAAATATCCTAAACTTCTAAAGGCCTTAATAGAATTTTTTTTTTTCAATAGTGACCCCTCCCAAATTTATTAACAAAGCCCTCACTTATGGCGGAGGAGTACCGTGGTGACAAAAGGACCATGGGAAAATCCATCTGACCCACAACCAAGAATAACAAATCTAGGACAAACTTATTTATTGACTTAAACAATAACCACAAAAACCAGATTAAAAACTAAACTCTTAAAGATGGAAGGCCTAAGAAATCCAAACGGAGCAAACCCCAAAGAGTTCGCGGCAAGTCACAATTATTAGAAAAGGCCCAGTCAACGCCTAAGATGCCTTCCTTGGCTAACCAATCCGCCAACATATTACCCTCACGGAACACATGTTGAAACTGACAATGAAGAGAACGAGTCAAAACAATAATTTCTTCCCAAAGATCCTCTAGGTACCACACACCACAACGCCCTCTCAACCACTATGATAACACCACCATCGAATCCATTTCTATTATCACATTAGAAATATGTAAAGCCTTGCAAAATTTCAATCCTTGAAGAAGCACCAGAAGTTCCACTTTGTTATTGGAACCGACACCAATAGGAGAGGCATAAGCCTTGACAAGACCTCCTGAATCACTTCGAATAACCCCACCAATGCCACACGATCTCGGATTTTCGAGACTACTACCATCCATGTTCAATTTGTACCATCCCGACGGTGGCTTAATCCACAATTTGCAACAAGGAGATTTAGGCACAATCGGTTTAATCCGTAATGCCTCTAAAATCTTACCATCTCGATGAGACAAACACTTAGGATTCTTTACCACATGACAGAGGGAACCAAGCCACACACAAATAGAATGAATAACAACTTCATAAGATTCCCGAATACCTTCCATTCGAGCAAGGCATCTTCTCCTCCATAAGCGCCAAGTAACAATTATGGGAATGATTCCAACTATAAAACTTACCTGAGAAGAGGAGCTAGCACGCCTAAACCAAATTCCAGAATTTTGCTTTCAAGATCTGCCAAGTAACAAGGAATACCAAACAGCGTGCCAAAAAAAGACCATACTTTGAGAGGAAACTCACCCTCAAAGAGTACATTGTTAATATTTTCAATATGGCCTACATTACAACAGTCACATTTGGAAGCAAGGGGGATACCAAAACGGCACAAATGATCATCCACACTCAAAGCCATATGCCAAGCCCTCCAAAAATGAATAGACATTTTAAAGGAAGAGTATTATGCCAAACCCAATTATGCTAGTCTAGAGGAGAACCTCTAATACGAATACAATGCCAAGCAGATTTGGTAGAGAACATACTTGTCTCCATAGGAGTCCAAACTAGAACGTCTTTTTCGGAATTAGGCCAAGATAAAGAGACTAAAATCTCATCCACCTTCTCCCTCATATCTCTATAAATTATTATTAAAACGATAATTTAATATTGCCAACATATAATGTAGTAGGAAATTCATAAATTTCTTAAGCAATAGTAATTCATAAAATATTCTGAATCATATCTAATGTAAAAACCATCAAGGACTTGTATCATATAATAGGCTTAGTGTTTAAAAACAAATTAAATACTTCTAATTTACAACTTAATAATATACTTATATCAAGTTCAAATAATGTAACAAGCAGAAAACTCATTTAATAAAATTAAAAATCTTTTTATTTACTATTGAAAGTAATATAATTATACTGAAAACAATTTCTTCAACATGCTTTCCAAATGCTATACGACAAGGGATTAAAATTAACATAATATAATTAAAATCCATGTTTATTTTCTTTATTTGATCTTATATTAAAACACAGCCTTCACAAAATAAGTATAATATATAGACAATTACCCATAATAGAACCCGCCTAATAACAGGGATATTTTAGGAAACATCATAAAATGAATGGGCAGATTTTTGGGAATAAAAGCTAACACTACCATGCAATGCAACCAAGCTCATAGTGAGGGAAACTAGCGACAACGAATTGGAACGACACTGGGTGGATGTCGATAGTGGCGCAGCTGGGTGTGGCGGCAGGGCACAAAGAGAGGGGAAGTGTTAGAGAAATACGTGAGAGAGAGAGAGAGAACATAGAGAGAGAAAGAGAGAGATCACAGCATAACATGAAAAGAACACTCACCGAGGGAGAGCAGGGAACACGTGAAGGTGCAGGGGCTGGGCTGGTGAGATACAATCATGGCAGTCTCCTCGGTGGCAGGCGGTGGAGTTTAGAGAGAGGGAGAAAGCATGAAGACCATGCCAATAGGGAGTAGTCGAAAGGGGTGAAGGTGCTGTGATGGTGGCTCACGACGACTCCAGGTTGGGTATGGTGGTTCCAGGTGGTGCACGGTGCATGTCACGGTGGTGCTACTTGATGATGCATGGTGGTACGTGAGGAGATGTACAGCATGCTTAGGGTGACGTTGCTCTGTTTTATGGGATTAAACTAGAGCAATTTCGATTTTTGCTTCCCAAGAAGGTTGGTGATGGTTGGTTGGGCGTGACGGAGCTTCGTTGCTATGGGGTTCTCAATGTAAGGTTGAGGCGGCGGGAAGGGCTGATGAAGGCTTGAGTGCACATTGAGGTGGCTTGTCTATTACTTACTGGACATGAAGGGCAGCGGTGCAAATTTGTTGCTTGTTGCCGACTATTGAAGTGCGCACAACGATTGGTTCCCATTTGAGGACACGAAGGTGCTGGGCTGTGGAGGCTGTCCCGTAGTTGGATGGTGGCATTTCTAGGTGCCTTGCGACGTGGTGCGTAGAAGTTAGATAGATAAAGAGAGAGGGTGTGAAGGCAACAACAACTATGCTAGCCTGCGCGCAAGAGGGAGAGAGATAAAATGATGGGATGATGGAGAGCAGTTGAGAGAGATTAGGACATGGGTAACAGGGAGGGAGAAACTATTTGGTGGAGGAGAGAAGAGAGGGAGAAAAATTAATAATAAAAAAAAAGTAACCAAGAAGATAAAATAATAGTAATAATAAATATAAATATAAATAAAATAAGAGTGTACATGAGTGGTTTTTTCTTAGCATCAGAGCTTCTTCATGGGCATAGGCTAAGATTGGGTCTGGGTGTTAAACGGTCACTGCTCGACCAGCGACGTGGGGCCATTGATGTCAGAGGTATGGCAGTTTATGTTGTCCTCTATTTAGCTATGTTTTCAATGGGGCTTCATCCGCCCTTTCTATGGCCTGTTTGTGATGTCTTAGATGTCTTAGGCCTTGTGCTGGCACAATTGGTGCCTAATACTTCGCATATTTTAATGGCCTGCTACATCCTGTGGCGGCGAGTCTTGGAGCCCACTTGTGATGACTATCCCGACCTTACAGCTCAAAAAGTTCCTCTCTCTTCATTGGTTTAGGCGTTTGGATGGGAACCTTTGTAGCTTTAGGTCCCGCAGCAAATTGGTGCAGCTAGAGCATAACTATTCCCATGCCAAGGATAGGTTAAGGAAATTTTTCTTTGTTTCAGGTAGGGGTGGAAATTTTCGGTGGATGAAGCCTCACATCGGGAATTCTTGATAAGCGTGACTTTGAGATTTTGTTGTCTCCCCGAGAGGAAGCTCATATCCGCCTAGTTCAATCTTGGGCGATGGCTAACATTAAATCCACTTGGTCTGACACCCTTTTGACACCCACCAACATCGATAGGTTCTTGATGGTACCTAGCCAAGCCCATGTGCTTAGTCACGAAATTCTGGGTGCCCCATTACTAGCAAGAAACTTAAAAAGAGGATCACTCCTGGAGGCAGGGGTAAAAAGAAGAGAGCTCGCCTTGGGGCCAAGTTCTCGGACGTGTTCAACTCTTCCAAGGGTGCCCAAGACTAGTTAGTTAGATGACATCATGGACTAGGAAAACACTGAATTGGACTTTATACTGGAGGCTGAGGCGGCCATGAGGTCAGAGGCTCCCTTTGGAAAGGAGGCCCAAACTTCTGGGTTGGCAATCAACCCTAAAGGTGACCCTCATCTGGAGGGGCATGATTTTGTCTCTGTTCTGAACCTAGACTTCTTTAATGGACCTTCCATGAGAGGCCTTCCTTCCTCACTAGATGGTTTTGGCAACTCATTTCATCTTGAAGTTGTTGGCAAGCCATCTCCTGCTACCTTGACAACCTTGGGTGGGGATACTCCTGAGTTGCCCTTTATCTTCCAGAACCTAGCTTTCACCAGCGAGAGCAGGGTGTCAATCCCATCCTTACCCTTCACTAGTTCCCCCAGAGGGGTTGAGGAGCCTTCTCCAACCTTTCCCACAGGCAATCTTCAAACTGGCCCTCCCAGCGGGTCTCCATTCTGGGAGGAAGTCATTGTTCCTCAATTTGACCAAACAGCTGGGACATCAACTCAGGCGACTGGTGGCCCATCACCAAACTATTCGGGAGTCGTGCACCCCAGAGGGTGATGTTGGGGTCACTTTTCGAATTTCAAGTGCTCTCCATGGTGCTTCCTCTTCTCGTCCCGGTGACTCGTCTCAGGCCACCAGTTTGTGCCATGATGAGGCTTTTCATTCCACTGTCCTTAACCTCCACAGCATCCTTTCGCCGGTGAGCTTCATTTTTCTTTTAGTTTAACTTTCTATTAGGTTGTTACCTTTTTGTCCTGACTGGGTTTTTGCAGGGAGTTGACAAGTTAGTTGTTGAGTTGGTGGAAAACCATATGGGACTCGAGGAGGAAAATGACTCCCTGCACGTGTTCATTGGCAAAGCCCACGGGGTTGTTGTCTCTACCCGAGTGGAGAAAGAAGAGTTGGGTGGGGAGCTTTCCTGAGTTGAAGCCACCTTTCAAGACCAGATTGCCTCTCTCTGATTTTAGTTGGTGAGCGCATTGGAAGAAACTGCGCTTCATAAGCTAAAGTGGCTGATAGGGAGGTTGAATGAGAACATTTGGTTGCCCACCTGAGTGAAGTGGAAAAAGAGGATGAGGGACTGCAGAAGGCGAAGGCTAACTACATTAGCCGCCTCACTGCCTCAGAGGATGAACGTCGAGAATCCATTATCTGACTAAGTGTAGCTTAAGGCAAGAAGACTAAGGCAAAGCAGGATTTGGTCGAGGCTAAGAGCCCTCTTAGGGAGCACGATCGCCATTATTTTACACTAAATCAGAGCTTGGAGACCTGTAAGAAGAACTAGGCCTCTTCCGAATCAAAAGTATATGAGCATAATGGGGAGCTAGGCCACTCACAAGAACAGATCAGTCGCCTCCTTCCCTAAGTTAACTTTGCCTACGTAATCCGAGACAGTGGTTTTGGCCATGGCTTCAAGCTCGGGATTAAGCAACTATGGGAGCTTCTGCTTGCACATCCTGAGACAAATCTCCGCAACTTGAAATAGAGAAAGATAAGGGCCAATCCTACCGCCTACCATTACTTCAACTTTATCGGGCCAGATGTTATGTCGGATGCCTTCCCTCCTCCTCATCGCCCTTGATGTTTTTCTTTTTGTACTTTTCGTTTTGCTGAACTTTGGGCAACTAAACCTTGGTAGTTGTATATTTTAAACTATGATTTTTATATTAAGTGAAATGAACATTTGCCAATGAGGAATTACTACCTTTGTTTTGTTCCAACTATGGAGAAAGAAAAGAAGGATTTGTGTTGATTTACACAGTATGAATGTAGTTAGTTTTGGTCTTAGTCATGTAGAATCAAGTTTAAGAAGAAAAAACTAAGGACAAAATAAACTTAATCGAAATTCAGCGGTGTGGCCTTTGGCGAGAAGATGTAGCGAGAAAGTCCCTCGACCATGTAACCTTGGCGAGTGGAGTGTAGCGGGAGGGTTCCTTGACCACGTAACTTTGACGAGTGGAGTGTACTGGGAGAGTTGCTCGACCGCGTAACTCTGGCGAGTGGCGTAACGGGAAGGTTCCTCGACCTAGTAGCCTTGGTGAGACGTTGTAGTGGGAGGGTGCCTCGACTGCGTAACCTTGGTGAGTGGAGTGTAGCAAGAGAGTTGCTCAACTGTATAATTCTGGCGAGAGGAGTGGAGCGGGAGAGTTGCTCGACTGCGTAACTTTGGCGAGTGTTGCAATGAGAGGGTTCCTCGACCATGTAGCCTTGGCAATAAGGAGTAGTGGGAGGGTCCCTCGATCGTGTAACCTTGGTGAGTGGAGTGTAGCGGGAGAGTTGCTCGAATGCGTAACTCTAGTGAGTGGAGAGTGGAGTGTAATGGGGCAATTGCTCGACTGCGTAACTCCAGGGAGCAGCGTAGCGGGAAGGTTCTTCGACCATGTAGCCTTGGCAAGAAGGGGTAGCGAGAAGGTTGATTGACCGCATAACCTTGGCGAGTGGAGTGTAGCAGGAGAGCTACTTGACCACGTAACGGGAGGGTTCCTCGACCATGTAGCCTAGGCTAGAAGGTGTAGCTGGAGTACGGGTGGCAATATGTGACACGACCCGTTAACCCAATACGAACACGATACAATAATAACTGGTTTGGGTTTAGTCTTAATGAGTTTAGATCAAAACGGGTTGACCCGTTGATGACTTGCATAATTTAGTATATTTTATCACTTCTTAACTTTAAACTTTAGTCTAATTTTATTATTTTAATTGATTTTAGACTTCATTGTCATTATTTAAATTCATTTCAAATTTAAAGAAAATGAAGACTCAATTTTTCAAGCCTATTGTCTAGGAACTCCCTCATTTAAATGAAGAGTTTGACATTTGAAAAATAAAATCCAAAGAGAGTTTTACGTAAACGAACTGACGACAAGAAGATCATTTCTTTGATCTTTACGGTGTTGGACCCAAGGTTTGAATTTATGCGAGATGAACGCAGGGGCCTCTTTCAGTTTGACTTGGCTTTATAAGTTGGAATGAAATCCGGGCCAGTCGGTGTAGAAGGTGTTGGTTTTTCATCTTAGAAATGATTAAAATATTTGATATAAAGTGAAAATAATGTGAACCATTACCATTGTTCAATGTATCGGTTCGGTTATCTAGATTTTGTGTCTTGGTACTTGAACCAATGTATGCCTCTTAAGGATATGAGTCTTAACCGCTTTCCAACCAAATAAAGGGTTGTGTCCTTTAGTGAATTAGAAACATTTTTAATGTATTCTCTAATATTTGAGAAGTTGTGACTTCTCAAAAGTGTTCATTCATTTAAGTTGTTACTTTTCACAAACACCATTTCATTTATATGATGTGACTTTTCACATGTACCATTTCATTTAATTAAGTTGTGACTTTTCACAAACACCATTTCATTTATGTGATGTGACTTTTCACATCTACCCTTTCATTTAAATAAGTTGTGACTTTTCACATGTGACCTTTCATTCTCTATAAATAGGGAACCCCACTCACAAATTCATTAACTGAAAATTCTCTACAAAACTTAGAGAAACACCTCCTCCTTCTCTTTGTCTTTCTTTCTTTGGGCTTTGGCTATTTTATATCAGGTTCGAGAATCTCCTTTTGTGTGCACCGACGAGGGGATTAACGGGAACCAACGTTATTGTATCTTGGGAGTAGACTGTCAAGAAGCCTAGTGCATGTTTAATATTGGAGGCGGCGGAATCTACTCTAAGGAAAGCATCTATCACAACGTGCCTCAACACCGGGTTCTCTCTTTCAAATTTGTTCTTGTTATTTTACATATTCGCTAGTTTACAAAGCATTTCAGAATATTTCCCAACAATCTTAGAGTAGAGTTCTCTTTGTTAAACTAGAGGTGTGTTTTAATTGATTGGTTGCCACCATGACTTCAAACGAACCTATTGCACCCGAGAAATTTGGAGGAATCAATTTTAAGCGTTGGCAAGAAAAGATGAAAATCTTTCTTACAATGCTTGGATTATATTTTGTTATTGAGAATGATCATCCTTCTGATGATTTACATGAGCCCGCACGTACTATTGAATTGCAAACATATGCAGAAAAAGATAATTTGTGTAGATGTAGGATTTTAAATTATTTAAGTGACATACTTTTTGATGTTTATCTACACATTAAATCTGCCAAAGATATTTGGAATGCTCTTGATAAGAAATATGGTGTACAAGATACCGAAATGGATAAGTACACCGCAAGCCAATTTCTTGGTTTCAAGATGGATGATTCCAAATCTGTAGTAGAGCAAGCCCATGAGTTAACTATTCTTTACCATGAATTGGGCCAAAGGGGAATGGGTATTATCGAACGTCTCCAAGTTGCTTGTATAATAGACAAGTTGCCTCCTTCATGGAAGAATTTTGGCCTATCTCTTAAACATAAGACTGAAGATATGACCATGGAAACTTTGATCTCTGCCATTAGGATCCAAGAACAACACTTGGAAAATGATCTCATCCCACCATTGGTTTCTGATTTTCAGTCTAAAGCAAATATTGTAGAAGGCCATAAAACTCATAAGAACCCACTACATCAGAAGTAAATTCAATAAGGGTAAAACTAATTATGGGAATAATTTGAAACCAAAATCCTATATTAACAAAGATGATAAAAGACTCATTTGTTTTAACTGTAAAAAATCGGGTCATTTGGCCAAAAATTGTCGCTATAAGAAGAGGAAATATCGAGGCAATGAACAACCAAGATCGCCTAAACCATAGGCTCATATGGTGCTTTCCGGGACCAACTCTGTTGGAACCGATGAACGGTATGTAACCATAAGTCCCCAAGTTTATCTGGCTTGTAGTGCTACTGATTGGATAGTAGACACAGGAGCCAATGTACATGTCACTTCTAACCGTAAAATTTTTTCAACATATCAGGATACAAGCGGCATGAAAGTGACGATGGGTAACTCTACCTCTGCACAAGTATTTGGAGTAGGAAAAATTGTACTCAAATTAACATCTGGAAATACTCTTCCTTTAGAAGAAGTATTTTACGTACCAGAGGCGAGGAGAAACCTAATCAGTGGATCTTTACTCAATGGGGCAGGCTACACATTATTATTTCAATCCAATAAAGTTATTGTAACTAAATATGGGTCATTTGTGGGGAAAGGCTATGTGAGTGGTGGTTTGTTTGTAATAAATATTCAAAATAATATAGTAGACAAATTTGATTCTAATAATAAATTTGTATTTTCTACATGTTCCTCTTCAATATGGCGTGCTAGATTAGGCCATGTTAATTATCATAATGTCAAAAGAATGATGGATTTAGAGATTATTCCTAAAGTTCCTGTTGATTTGAATGAAGAATGTTTAATTTGTGTTCAATCAAAACAGCCTAGAAAGCCATTTAAATCTATTATAAGAAACTCATCGCTACTTGAATTAATTCATAGTGATGGTTGTTATTTAAATGGTGTCTCCTCTAAAGGTGGTAATAAATACTTCATTACTTTTATAGATGATATGTCCAAATTTTGTTATGTTTACTTGATGAAAACAAAATATGAATCATTTAGTAAATTTGTCATCTATAAAACTGAAGTTGAAAACTAATTTGAGAAAAAAATTAAAATTATCAGGTCTGATAGAGGAGGTGAATACTCCTCTAATCAATTGGCTCAATACTATGAGGAGAATGGTATTATACATGAGGAAACTGCTCCATATTCTCCTCAATCCAATGGTGTTTCTGAAAGAAAAAACAGAACCTTGGTGAATATGGTCAAATGCATGCTCTCTAGTTCCGGCCTACCTGAGCAATGGTGGGGGGAAGCAATACTTGCATCTTGTTTTATCTTGAACAGGGTACCATTTAAGGGATCTGACAAGACACAGTATAAACTCTGGAAGGGTAGAATACCCAATATTAATTTCTTTAGAGTTTGGGGTTGTCTTGCAAAGGTTAATGTTCCAAAAATTAAGAAAAGGAAATTAGGTCCCAACACAGTAGATGCAGTATTCATTGGGTATGCTAGACATAGTTCTGCATATAGGTTTTTGATAATCAAATCAGAAGTCCAAGGTATTGATCCAACACCATCATGGAGTCTAGAGATGCAACATTCTTTGACGATCTATTTCCTTTCAAAAATAAATTAGAAAGATTTTTACCTACAGTAAGTTTTCCTTCCACCAGTAGTCAACCTACCATTATAAATAATCCTGATAGTGTATCTGGATTAGAGAATGAACTTGGAAGAGGAAAACGAGTTAGAAAGGAAAAGGATTTTGGACATGACTTTTATACTTATTCTATGGAGGAAGACCCATTGACTTTCAAGGAAGCCATGCTTTCTATTGATTCTACTTTCTGGAAAGAAGTAGTAAATAGTGAGATAGAATCTCTTAAGATTAATGGTACTTGGAATTTATGTGATCTTCCACCTGGATGTAAAACCATTGGATGTAAGTGGATTTTTAAAAAGAAATTGAGACCTGATGGTACTATTGATAAATTTAAAGCTAGGCTGGTTGCAAAGGGCTTTACACAAATAGAGGGTATCGATTATTTTGATACATATTCTCCTGTTACTAGAATAACCACAATTCGTGTTCTAATTGCTCTAGCAGCGATCCATAAACTTGAAGTCCACCAAATGGACGTAAAGATCGCATTTCTAAATGGCGATCTAAAAGAAGAGATATACATGGATCAACCAGAGGGGTTTGTGGTTCCAGGACAGGAAAGAAAAGTTTGTAAACTTATTAAATCTCTCTATAGTTTGAAGCAAGCTCCTAAACAATGGCACCAAAAGTTTAATGAAATAATTTTATCTTATGATTTTAAGATAAATGAATCTGATAAGTGTTTATACACTAAAATAGTTGATGGTGCATGCGTAATGCTATGTCTCTACGTTGATGATATTCTCATCTTTGGTACTGATATAGATATTGTTCTTGATGTTAAAAATTTTTTATCTAAGAATTTTGACATGAAAGACATGGGAAAGGCACAGGTAATTCTTGGTATTAAATTAATGAGATCTCGTGATGGTATTAACATAAATCAATCTCATTATATTGAAAAGATTCTTAAAAAGTTTGAGAGATTCGAATGCAAACCTATTAGTACTCCTCTTGATCCTTGTTTGCATTTAAGTAAGAATCTTGGAGATCCTGTGTCACAACTGAGATATTCTCAGATTATTGGTACGTTACTGTATATTACTAATTCTACTAGACCTGATATTTCATATGCTGTGAGTAGACTTAGCAGATATACTAGTAGGCTTGATAATTCTCATTGGAAGGCATTGGAAAGAATTCTTAAATATTTGAAATGAACCATAACATATGGTATCCATTATTCTGGGTATCCCACTGTATTAGAAGCATACAGTGATGCTAGTTGGATAACTGACACAGTAGATCGTAAGGGAACGAGTGGATATATTTTCACTCTCGGTGGAGCAGTTGTGGCTTGGAGATCTTCTAAGCAAACTGTGATTTCACGATCTACTATGGAAGCTGAATTAATAGCCTTAGATACTACCGGACATAAGGTAGAGTGGCTTAAGAATTTATTATCAGAAATTCCACTAGTTAAAAAACCAATGCCAGCCATTTCTGTTCTTTGTGACAATCAGGCTGTGATAAGTATTTGTAATAATAAACACTTTAATCATAAGAGGAGACATTTAAGTATCAGGCATTCTACGATAAGATACCTGATAAAGAATGGATACCTGACTTTGGAATATGTAAAGTCAGAAGATAACCTTGCAGATCCTTTGACGAAAGGACTGGCAAAGTCGAAGGTTATACGTACATCAAGGGGGATGGGACTGAAGTCCATTAATTAGGTCACCAATAGTGGCAACCCAACCTTCCTGACTGGAGATCCCAAGAAGAAGGTTCAATGGGAAGAACAAACTATTTGAGTGACTGGATAGCACTATTAAAATATTATTATAGGTTCATCCCTAGGGTGTGAGTGCTACAAATGCAATGGCAAAGGAAAAGCGAAATGCTTTGAATGAGTCCAAGATTAAGGCGAGATATTAAATTGCAGGTACCCTTGGAGGACTCACCTATGTGAGCGTGACTGTGGGGCCGCAGTCTATGGCAATTACACTATTTCCTAGAGTGCTCATGAATCCAAGATACGGTGCACGGCCTTTATGCACCACCTTGAAAGGAACATGATATATGCCGTACTATGTGTGTGGTGTGGAGAAGCCTGAGTTAAAGATTCTGGTTCAAGACTTGGTTCACCATGGATCTTTCAGATGGAAACACGCTAACACTAGGTAGACGTTCAAAGCCGCAAGCTACCTCTATTGATGCATAGTACTTAGTCTAAAGAAAGAAAATTGTATTCTATTATGTTCTTTAAAATATTTTAATCAGGTGAGGGATTGTTGGTTTTTCATCTTAGAAATGATTAAAATATTTGATATAAAGTGAAAATAATGTGAACCATTAACATTGTTCAATGTATCGGTTCGGTTATCTAGATTTTGTGTCTTGGTACTTGAACCAATGTATGCCTCTTAGGGATATGAGTCTTAACCGCTTCCCAACCAAACAAAGGGTTGTGTCCTTTGGTGAATTAGAAACCTTTTTAATGTATTCTCTAATATTTGAGAAGTTGTTACTTCTCAAAAGTGTTCATTCATTTAAGTTGTGACTTTTCACAAACACCATTTCATTTATGTGATATGACTTTTCACATGTACCATTTCATTTAATTAAGTTGTGACTTTTCACAAACACCATTTCATTTATGTGATGTGACTTTTCACATCTACCCTTTCATTTAAATAAGTTGTGACTTTTTACATGTGACCTTTTATTCTCTATAAATAGGGAACCCCACCCACAAATTCATTAACTGAAAATTCTCTACAAAACTTAGAGAAACACCTCCTCCTTCTCTTTGTCTTTCTTTCTTTGGGCTTTGACTATTTTATATCGGGTTCGAGGATCTCCTTTTATGTGCACCGATGAGGAGATTAACGGAAACCAATGTTGTTGTATCTTGGGAGTAGACTGTCAAGAAGCCTAGTGCATGTTTAATATTGGAGGCGGCAGAATCTACTCTAAGGAAAGCGTCTATCACAACGTGCCTCAATATCAGGTTCTCTCTTTCAAATTTGTTCTTGTTATTTTATATATTCTCTATTTTACAAAGCATTTCAGAATATTTCCCAACAAAAGGCGCACGAAACGGCAAGGTGAGAGCTGAAGAGCACGCACGGACGGACACGTAGAAGGAAATTAATTTTTGCTTTAGCACGCACGGAATGGAATTAAAAAGGAGTGAGTTGGTCTTTGGATGAGGGCTTTTTGAATTTGACTTTCCTAAAGAAAGAGAGCAACGTAAAAGAATGGAACCAAAAAAAAGAAATAAAAGGGGGCTTTTGAATTTGACTTTTGAAAAAGAAAGAGAGCAACGTAAAAAAAAGCAGAGTTGAAAAAGAAAAAAGAGAAAAATGAAATAGAGAGGAGAAGAAGAAAAAGAGGTAGACAACGTAGACCTAAAAAACGATCACGGACTGACGCTACGATTGAGAGGCTGGGATTGTAAGGAGTATTTTTAGTGTTTATTTTCTTCTATTCTTCTCTCAGAAAAATTATGGTGAATTCATTTATGTTGAATTTAATTTTTAGCATGAACTAAATTTTATTTATTCTAAGAAAACAATGTAATCTAGTTCCGAACTATGCTTGCTTTTTTATGTTAATTTGAAGTAATTTTCTTCTATATTTGTCTGATTTATTCTGAGCTTATTACTTCTAATTAACTGGCCATTAATTAGATGATTTTAATCTTGTGATTTGCTGTCGAAAGAAGGAATTATAGGATAAATCTTGGATATTTCGACATAGGTAAATATAGAGATCGAAAGGCTTATATGAACCTATGTAGTATTAAAATCATTGATATTATTGCTTTCTTGCTTTATTAATTTGCATACTCTTATGTAAAATAATGAATAAGAATAATTTTCAATTAGCTGTCGAAAGAGGCTTTTGGATGTTTGTGGAGATTTGCTAACAAACAGAGAGAATTTAATTCAATTAATTAAATGAGTAAAGCATAGTGAGGAATTAGGTGAAATCGATTTCCTAGAAGTTTTCTTTCTCACTGATTTGATCTTTGAACAATATCTTTCTTTTCCTTTAAGTATTTTCTTTGAATTTATTTTATTTTAGTTTGCAATTACAAAAATCTTAGTGACTTTTCTAAATAAAGTCGAGATTAGTATAATTTCGGTATTTGTCAAAAGTAAGTTACCAATCCCTGAGGACGATACTCTTCTCATCACTTTACTATAAAACTACGATACTGTGCACTTGCAGTTTTGCACCGATCACCCGTTAAGACACGATTGCTTAACGGGTTGATAACGGATCAACCTGTTTTGACCCATTATGACCCGTTAAGAAATTTAAAGTTACAATTATACCCTTATACCTAGCAAGTGGAGTAATAGGAGGGTTCATCGACCATGTAGCCTTGGCGGGAAGGTGTAGTGAGATGGTCCCGCAACCGTGTAACCTTGGCGAGTGGAGTGTAGCGGGAGAGTTGCTCGATCGCGTAACTCTGTTGAGTGGCATCACGAGAGGGTTCCTCAACTGCGTATCCTTGGCAAGAAGGGGTAGCGGTAGGGTGCCTCGACAGCGAAACCTTGGCGAGTGGAGTGTAGGGAAGAGTTACTCAACTGCGTAATTCTGGTGAGTAGAGTGTAGCGGGAGAGTTGCTCGACTGCGTAACTCTGGCATGTTCTGAATATGATCCTAAAGTAGGAAGATAACATATAAAGAAAGAACATGACATAAATAACTAAGTTTATCGAAATTCCTTCAGTAAGAATATTTCATCGAAAATGCCTTAATAAAAATTTCCTGAAATTTTCATCAAAAATAACTTAAACATAAAATTCTCTCAAATGTTCAATGTTCCAAGGGTGATGCCTGTGACTATGTATGGCCCCTCCCATCTTGGGCTTAGCTTTCCTTCTTCTGCAGTGGTCACTCCAATTTCTTTTAACACCCGGTCGCCAACCCTGAAGGACCTCGGCCTTACTCTCTTGTTGAAGTATTGCTCTGTCTTCCTCTTGTAGGCGGCCACCCTTGTCTTGGCACTCACTCTTCTTTCTTCCAGTAAGTCCAAATGCTCTTCCAGCTTCCTTCCATTTTCATCGGCATCAAAGCTCTTCCTCTTGTAGCTTGGGATCCCCACTTCCACTAGTATCATGGCTTCGGTTTCGTATGCAGGGCGAAAGGAGTCTCACTTGTTGACGTCTTAGGTGTTGTCCTGTACGCCCATAAGATCTCGGGGAGTTCATCCGCCCACGCCCCCTTCTTCTCGCCTACCTTCTTCTTCAATATTCCCACTATGGTCTTGTTGGTTGTTTTGACTTGTCGGTTTGCCTGTTGGTGTCTAGGAGATGAATACTTGACTTTGATCCCGAGTTCTGAACATCACCTACAATAATACTCTAAATCAAACTGCTTGCCATTGTCGGAGATAATGCTTTGTGGAATCTTAAATCTACAAATGATTGCCTCTATATAAACTTCGTCATACTTTGAGCAGTCACTGTTGCCATTGCCTCAGCTTCTTCCCACTTAGTGAAGTAGTCGACAGCGACAATGATGAATTTGGTTCCTTCTTTGCTAGACATAATCTATCCCCCACTGAGCAAATGGACATAGGGAAGTTATTGACTTCAGTTCTTCAAGGGGCATGCTCGGGACTAGTGCGTGTAGTTGGCACTGGACACACTTTTTTACGAACTCCTCTGAGTCTTGCAGGGCATTGGGCCAATAGTAGCCTGCTCTCATGACTTTCACTGCCAATGACCTTCCTCCTGAATGATTTCCACAAACGCTTTCGTGTATCTCCCTCATCACATACTCGGCCTCTTCCTTTGATATGCATCTTAGTAATGGGGCTCGAAAAACCCCTCTTGTACAGTGTTCCGTCTATCAAGGGGACTGAGCTACCCTGTTCCTGACTTTCCTCGCCTCTTCCCGGGAAGTGGGTAGCTCCCCAGCTTCCAAGTACCTAATGATGTTATATGCCCATCCTAGTGAGCTACCTTTGATCTCAAAAACTTTCTCTCCTATGGCTACCATCTCTACTGTCCTGAGAGTTACTTCCGATGGCAACATCTCCTCTCGCCTTGTCAATGCTGCTCTTGCTAATTGATCTGCCTTCCAATTGTCCCTTCTGGGAATCCATTCGATCCAAAAATACTGGAACTAACGAGATCTCTCCTGGACATAATAGAAGTACCTTATTAGCTTTGGTCCTTTCTTTGAATACTCTCCAGTGATTTGGCCCACCACCACCACCTGGGAGTCTGCTCTCATTACTACTACCATTCCACCTGATATTTCAGCTACGACCAACCCTGTGAGCATCGTTTCGTACTCCATTTCATTGTTCGTCACCTTGAAGTTCAGTCGGACAACATAAAATGACTCAACGTCGTTATCCGCTATCATGTGGACTCCCAAGCCCTTCTTACTCAACAGGATGAACCGTCGACCTGTAGTAGCCATGGTTCCTACTAAGGTGGCTTCGGTGTCTCATCGGGAAAGTTCATTAGTTCTATGACAAAGTCAGCCAGGATTTTTCCCTTGACAACGGTTATGGAGACATAACTGATGTCATAATCACTCAGCTCAATGGACCATTTCACTAGTCGCCCCAAAGTGTCAGACCTTTGGAGTACTTTCTACGAGGGTGTGGAGGTGATGACCCTTATGGGATGGGCTTGGAAATAAGGGCGCAATTGTCATGTTGACGTCACAAGTGCGAAAGCGATCAACTCTATCTTCAGGTATCTCTTCTCGGCCCCTTTTAAAGCTTTGCTGACATAATACACCGATCTTTGCTCCTTGCCCTCATCTCTGACTAGAGCGGCAGAAAAAACATTTGGGGTGGCAGCCAAATACAGCGATAAGGGTTCTCCCTGCTTGGTTTGACTAAGCAATAGCAAGTGGATCAAGTATTCTTTTAGTTGTGTAAATGCTTCTTCAATACTTGAAAAAAGGCATGCACTTGTCCGCTGAGTGGCACACGAACTTGTTGAGGGTCACTGTTCTCTCTGCCAATTTTTGGACCTCATTAAGAGTAATGAGCAACTTCATCTCAATGATCTCTCTAAGCTGCTTGGGATTTGCCTCGATGCCACTTTTGGACACCATGAAACCCAAAAACTTGCCCGACTACACCCCAAACGCGCACTTTGTTGGATTAAGCTTCATATTGTACTGACGTAGCACAACGAAAGCTTCCCTCAAGTCTTCCATGTGTTACCCAAACTCCATGCTCTTTACCAAAAGGTCATCCACATATACTTCCAAGTTCCAGCCTATCCGATTCTTGAACATTTTGTTGGCTAGTCTTTGGTAGGTTGCTCTTGCATTCTTCAGTTTGAAGGGCATGATTGTGTAACAGTACAGGCCCAGATGATAATGAAGGTCATCTTATCCTGGTCAGCACAGCCCATCTTGATTTGGTTATACTCGAAGCAGACGTCCATGAAACTCAGCACCTTGTGACCCGTTGTGGCATCAACTATTAAGTCTATCCAGGGGAGAGAGAAACTGCCTTTTGGGCAAGCTTTGTTGAAGTCCTTGAAGTTTATGCACATTCTCCATTTGCCATTGGACTTCTTCACCAACACAATGTTAGACAACCAGTCAAGGTACTGAGTTTCCCTAATAAATCCTGTCACCAGCAATCAATCCACCTCCTCTGCCATCGCCTAATACTTTTCTCAGTGCTGAAATTCCTCTTCTTCTACTTAATAGACCTTATGTCTGGGCTAATGTTTAGTCGGTGCTCTATAACCTCTTTGCTTATCCCTGGCATATCTTGATGATTCCATGCAAGGATGTCGTTGTGCTCCAGGAGGAGTGGGATTAGCCGGGCCCTTTCTTCCTTCACCATTGTAGTTCTGATCCTCACATGGTTATCCGGCTAGGTTGGATTGAAGGGGACAAGTTCCAATGGCTCGTCGACTTCTCCCCGTCTCAATGTTTCCTCATCCCTCGTTTTTTCCCTCGTTATGAAGACTTTAGGGGGCGGTGGCAAGAAGGTCTCATCATCGTTCCCGCGACCCTACTGCTTTCAAATCTTGCTCTCCTTTTCTCAGTTCCTGTACGTAACACTCCCGTGCACATTGCCAATTCCCGCTTTCGTGGAAAACTTCATTTTCAGATGATAAGTGGATGTGATTTCTATCAAGGCATTCAACGTTGGTCGGCCTATAATGGCATTATATGCCAACTGCGTTCTCACCACTAAGAACCCGGTCAGCGTGGTGGTGAGGTTGGGGTCAGTTTCCACCTACATAGGTAGCGTAATTGACTCCATGGGTTGAATTGCATCTCCCATGAACCCCTTCAATGTGGTTGGTGCTTGGCAAAGTTGACCCATACTTAACTGCATTCTCATGAAAGCGTCCCAGAATAGGATTTCTACTAAACATCCATTATCTATCAATATCCTCCATGTCGTGTAATTTGCTACCAACATTGTTACCACCAATGCATCATTTTGTGGGTGTACTACGCCTCGAGAGTCATCATCATCAAAAGAGATTAGGGGCGAGGTTTGTCCCCGCGCCTACTTGACAGGCCTTTCCACGCTGTATATCTCCTCATATCTCACCCATCTTACATAGGTCTTCCTTCCCGACAAGGTTGGCCCACCTCTAGCATAACCCCCAACTATGGTACGGATCTCCCCCAAAGGTGGGTTTCTTCGATCCATATATTGTCTGGGTCGGTGATTTCTTAGTTCCTGGGATCTCCTTGCCCTTTTAGGTGATTCTCTCCTCCTCGGGCTCTCTCTCCATTTAGGCTTACGCTCCTGCCTTCTATCATATAAATGCCGCAATGGAGAGGTGTTTTCAGCGACAATGCATTCTAGCTCCCCTTTACCCTTCATCTCCTCATTTTTTTGTTTGAGCATGTGACAATCCTCGATTCGATGACCATTCGCCATATGGTACGTACAATACCTTTGGGCTGCTGCCTGTGATCCTCATTGTGCCTAGTTCCCTTTGTGTGACGCCCCTAGATTTCGCTTGAGATCGGACAGACATCCGAAGCGTCGAGACATGCAACACAAGGTTACTTGCCCCCGTTCATGACATACAAGATGCAATGTTCCTAACATGCATCTAGCATTATGCAATATTTGTAGCAAATACTTTTTTTTTTAGCAATACTATGCACCAAACTTATAATATCCCTAATAGTTAAAACATGCATACTTAACAAAATAAATATCCACGATTACAGCACGGGTCTCAGAAGACTATAATCACAAAACAACGGAGACCTGGCTCCATAATTACACTGTCAAAATACACTATTAGGCTAGTTCGTTGAGTAACTCGCGTAACTCAACTAACGATGCTGGAATACTATCCAAAGACCTAACTATGGAGGCTGCAAGCTTCGTGTTACGTCTACAGCGTCTAGTCAACCTCCTCCAGTTTGCCAGTGTCTGCTCCTTGCTCTAATCTTGACACATCGCCTACCATTCGAGGGGAATGGTAGTTGGAACTACCACGGTGAGATTTGATTACAAATCTCAGCAAGTTAACAGAAAACTTCCACACAGGTTAATGATGCATGCATGGCAGTAAAAGTATGAATGCATAATCAAAGTCACAAGTATGCATAACATAACTTGACATATAGCATGTCATAAATGACATAACTTGAGTTGAAACTGAAAGTCCACCAGTGAATTTCTAGCGGGCTGTTACATCCTCTCCTCCTAAAAAAAAGATTTCGTCCTCGAAATCGACACAAGTAAAAACATAAAACACGCTCAAAAGAAGAAGTTGCTTACCAACCTATTATCCATCACTGTATGCCTCATAACGCTCATGGGACAGGTAATGTTCTTCTTGAGGTAACGCCTTCCTCTCGTAGTCAACACTATTCTTACCTATAACCATCACATGGTTACACAAAATAACTACCACTATAACAGGATATTACACTCCCAAAAGTTATTGCCTAAACTTAATGACTTCTAGGCTGACCTTTTAAGATACTAAATCCTTGATTAAATGAAATCACTATTCTCCTTAATATTCAAAGAATTATCCACAACGTATATATATCTACCATTCTTAACTCTCTCTCTCTCTCAAATCATATCAATTTGTACTGGAATCATTCCTCAAAATAGGTCAAGTCATACCAGCATACTCTTTAAATCTAAAACTTCAAGTATTCATGCAGTTCAATTTGGAAGAATTTAATCCATACACAATTGAATTCACTTTCTCTATTTCCTCAAGGAATTCTATTTGCCTAGGACTAGCTTACTCCTTCATAATCACAACGAATCGTTCTTCCTCCTAAGTGGTACCTCGATAAATGATCAGCTATTAACATCAACTCAAGACTTACTCTCTTATGATTGGCCTAGCTCTTCTATCTATCATAAATTGCCTCTTATTCTGACTCTAATAAAAAGAATATGTTCCTACTGTTCACGTAAATCCTCAAGACCAAGATTTACTAATATAAAAGTATCCAATATAATAGTGATCTACGTTTTGCACAGACACAATGCTTTGCCAAAGGTACTTAATGACAACTGGATTAAACTACCATCATTAGCGAATCCTACAACATCCAAAGCCTCTTCTAAACACTTTACTCTTCCAAACAAAAATTCCTTTGGATTCTCAACATCAATACACTCCAATTATGTGGAATACTAATTTATCAACCTTCAACATCCTTCATCCAACTGCTAAAGGGTATTATATATCTACACAGATATGAACAATAACGCTCTTAATGAGAATTGTTACTCTTACCACCTGGGTAACAATTCGGCTTCCGAACTAAACTCTCGTGTAATACCACAATTACTAAAGAAATGGACTCACTTGAATCAATAGCATACAAGTTACAAACTTCAATGACTTGACATTCCCCAAATAACAATATTGCAACAATACAATCAATTGCAATCAAATCAACTTTACATAAGCTTAACAATACTTAGGTCTTAGAACAAAATACCAGTGATGGTGCCAGCTTCTTCAGTTCCTGGGGCGTCAGTATCTGCATCTCCCTAAGTGACAACATACACTCTCATGGGCATGTGCTGCCTCGGCTTTGGTTTGTAGTAGCTGTTGAGAGAAATCCCCCTTTCTTTCATTCCTCAAAGAAACACTGGGGCAGTCTTTGATCATATGACCCAGTTGGCCACACCTGAAACACGTTTCCAACGCAATTCTGCACTTACCTCCATGGTGTTTATCGCACTTTCCACAAGGTGGAAATGTGATAGACATTGAGCTCCCAGTCTCAATGCCTTTTCCTTTATCTGATCCAGTAAACATCTTCTTTATTTTCGAACTTTCTTCAATAGCATATGATGAAGTCCTCTTTCTTTCCAAAATGATCAGGGCAGTTTAACTCTTCTGCTCTGTTTCTGCTATCACAGCCACGTTTACCAACTCTTGGTAATTCTCTATTCTTAGGCAAGCTACTTGGCTACAGATCCTTGGCTGAAGTCCAACTTGAAACTTTTGTGCTTACATCCTTTGAGTAGAAATCAAGTGCGGTGCAAACCTTCCTAATGCCATAAACTTAGTGATGTACTACTCTATAGTCAAACTGCCTTGAGTTAAAGTCGCAAACTCCTGTGCCTTCAGCTGTTTGATAGAATCTGGAAGAATCTATTGTCAAACTCTTCTTTAAATCTCTCCCAAGACAATGCAGCCAAACTTTCTAGTTCCCTAACTAGAAGCTGCCTTCGTGTATCCCACCATATTCCAGCTTCTCCTTGGAATAGGTATCCAACATATAGAACCTTCTAGTCCTCAGTACATCCACAGATCTCGTATGTCCTTTTAAGATCCATAATTCATTTCTCAGCTTTCAGTGGCTCTTCATTAACAGAAACGTTCGGGTAACGATGGATCAAGAACTTCTCATACGTACAACCCTGACTTCGGGTCGGGGTACATGTGCTTATTGTTCTTGTTGTTGTCTAAGCACGCCAGTCAGCAGACATACAACTTTAGCTAATCCTACATCCATCGGGGAATTCTGATTCTCCTGGTGTGTGGCTCCCTCAGGGTTTCGAGGTATCCTATCGTGAGTCATGTGTCACTTCCAGAAACACACGAGTACATGTATTACAACCACGTACTATCTCTCATACTTCAAAAAATTCAAGCCTAATGAAGACTAAGATTTTAAGCCTAATATTTGGTGCATTTCCTAAGGACATGTGAATTTAAACCCAGAGACGTATTACTCTGATACCACCCTGTGACGCCCCCAGATTCTGCTTGGGATTGGAAAGACATCCGAAGTGTCGGGACATGCAACACAAGGTTACCTGCCCCCATTCATGACATATAAGATGCAATGTTTCTAACATGCATCCAGTATTATGCAATATTCACAATGAATAATTTCTTTTTTTAGCAATACTATGCACCAAACTTATTATATCCCAAATAGTTAAAACATGCATACTTAACAATATAAACATCTACAATTACAGCACGGGTCTCCGAAGACTGTAATCTCAAAACAACGGAGACCTAGCTCCATAATTACACTGCCAAAATACACTATTGGGCTATTTCATTGAGTAACTTGCGTGATTCGACTAACGATGCCGGAATACTATCCAAAGACTTAACTATGGAGGCTGCAAGCTTCGTGTTGCGTCTACAGCGTCTAGTCAACCTCCTCCAGTCTGCCAGTGTCTGCTCCTTGCTCTGATCCTAACACATCGCCTACCATTTGGGGAGGATGGTAGTTGAGACTACCACGGTGAGATTTGATTACAAATCTTAACAAGTTAATAGGAAACTTCCACACAGGTTAATGATGCATGCATGGCAATAAAAGCATAAATGCATAATCAAAGTCATAAGTAAGCATAGCATAATTTGACATACAGCATGGCATAAATGACATAACTTAAACTGAAACTGAAACTTAGCTTGACGTGACATGACATGTACGTGAACTTAAAATATAACATGGACTAGCAACATAGCACAAGCGTGAACTTGAAACATAACATGGACTTGAAACATAGTATGAATGTGAACATACATAATTTGAACATGAACTTGAACATAACATGAACCTGAGCATAAACGTGAACGTGAACTTAAAACATAACATAAACGTGAACTTAAAACATAACGTGAACGTAAACATAACATAACATGAACGTGAACATAACCTAACATGAACGTGAACGGGAAACATGATATAACTTGAAACATAGTATGAACGTGAGCATACATAACATGAACGTGAACTTGAACATAACTTGAACGTGAAATATATGAACTTAGAATCTTATTCAATAGACTTAATTAATAAAAGTGACCATACGGGTGCTACAGGGGTTCCCTTGAACCGTGTGTCCCTGCCGATTGCCGCATCACAACACAGGTGTCTATACCAGCTACGAGTGCGTTAATACGTACTCCACAGTTGCTATGGCCCCACGTATTCTACGTGTCATAATCGTTGTGTTTCACGTAGTGTATGCTCCACAGTTGTTATGGCCTCATACTTCATGCTTCATAGTTGTTGAGGTCCCATGAATTGCTTGTGCCACACTTGTTGTGGATGCACGTAACATAAAGTGTGGCTCCATTAACGTTAGTGCCTAGCGCGCTCCGGTGACCAGCTAGTTAGGCCTCATTCGCAACCTGTTGACTGTACTTCATCAACCTAAGAAATTTCACACCTATTTAGACACTCCAGTGTGAACAAAGGAGTTCCATTAAGATATTATCATATCCTATTACTTAGGGTCGTGATTGACATGAATAACTTAACTGGCATACATAACATTTCGTAACGTGACGTGACATGAACTTGACATGAAAGATAGAAGTCCTGATGTAGTGTAACGTGACATGAACGTAAGATGACAGACATGACATACTTTGAGACATAAATATAACAGACAATATTCCATAACATGGCATACATGTAACAGACAATATTTTATAACATGGCATACCATGTAACAGACAATATTTTGTAACATGACGTAACATGTGACAGTGAATATTACATGACATGACATACATGTAACAGATGGCATACATAATGTGACATACTTACAATAGATAGTAACATGAGACAGAATATATTGTGTAACAAATAAGATTTTTGTGACAGAATAATTCGTGTAATAGATATAACATGTGATGACATGGCATATATAACAACATACGAACATAAATTATAGTTCCCTTACCCATCACACATACATAGTAAACTGATAGTAAGTTAAGAGCTAACTTACCTCGATCGTCGCGTTCTACGAGAATAAAGCGCGAAACATGAGGAACTTTAGTAGGATATTCTAAAAGTTAGAAATTTAATTACTAAAAATTAAAAATGTGAAAAGGGACAACTTAGAGTAAAATTATCATTTTACCCTCTACATATGGAAAAATGATCATTTTACGCCTAATTTAAGGATTTAACATCCTAATTCTAAAAATTACCAAAAATTTACATTCCTCATGTAAATTCTGTCCTAAACTCAAATATCAACTCAGAAAATTTAATACCATTCACAACTATGGAAAACTCACTATGGCTAAAACATTCATAGGTCATTTCTCTTTATTTTGGTTGTAATTTCTTCTATCTTCAAAACCCATGATTAAACAAAGATTTTGTAACAAATATCATCCTATCCTAAGTTTAAAAACACTAAAAATATCCATTAAGAAAAAGTTAATCATCAACACCAAACTTTTTGCAAGAAGGCCCATACTTTTTAACAAAAAGTAAATCCTTAAATCACAAGTTTTGACCTTAATAAAAACATCTCCAAAAATTCTAAAAAATAAATAAATCTTACTTCTAACATATTCATAACATCATCCTAAGATCAACCATGCTTTAAATCATCAAACAAAAGTCACCAAAAATCACAAAATAACACTTGGAGTTCTTGGTTTTATAGCTAGTCCAAAACATAAACTTTTCTCTCAACTAACTTTGATCAATCTCTTATTCCATGGTTTAAAGACATGTGATCTTCAAACTAAAACATAAATGGTTTAAAAATGTGTCTTAAAGGAGATCCAACCATCAAACTTAAAATCACATGACTAAAACTCAATAAAACATGGATCTAACCCAAAAACATCAAATCTTAGGCCTAACCGAAATCATCTTGCATAGAAAAATCATATATTTAAAACTAATACTAAATATTTCAAAATAAAATTGTAACATGTATATAAGAGGTTTATGATCATTACATAAAAATATCAAAACCTTTGGAATAAGATTAGACCACGAAATATTTCAACTTTCACAAAACAAAATTTGTTTTTCCACTTCCAGTTTTCAAGTTTCTAAATCTAAGGAAATCTATCATCAAAAGCTTTATTCATGCAACAAAACCTCAATTAGCATTCATAAACACATGCTAACAACACTCCATGAAATTTTTGGACCAAGATATGTCCATTAGCTTGGTCAAGAATTCCAAAACATAACATACTCTCTAGTTTCATGCCCAGAATGACCTTTCCATGGTTAAAAATACTTTTGACCAACCAAATGAACATGGAATAAGACTAATAAGATATCCACAAAAACTAAACTCAAAGAAGAACAACTTTTATAAAGGATTCATCATGTGAACATATTTACAAAGGGTCTAAAACCTCCATGCAAAAAGATCCAGAAATCTGCTCGAGGGAGTTCTTTTGAGTTTCTCTCTAAGAACGGGGTAATGAAGTGATGAAAGGGAGTGAAATGTGTTTTATACGACTTTAGACTTCTGGAAGGGGGAAGTTATGGGCTTGAATGACCCTTGATTGGAGGTGGCTATGTGACATAAAGTGGAGAATAGAGAGGAGCAAGGACTGCCTGCAGCAGCTGTGAGATATGAAGGTTGATGGGATGGATTTCTCCTTCACATCAAGGCATTATTGGGTGCAGTCGAGGAAGAAAACTTCTTTAAGAAGCTTTGCCAAGGTGGCCAAATTCGTGGGCCTTGGTGGGCCTCAACCAAGTGGGCTTCAATTTGGAGTTTAAAGGGGATTTGGTTAGGGTTTGAGATGTTATCAAACCCAAATCCAATTTTTTTTGGCCCAATCAAATTTCTAAGGTTTAAAAGGTTAGATAATGATGTCATAACAGGGAGTTTATTTAATTAATAGCATGTGAAAATTATTTAATCAAATGATTAAATATAATGTTATAAATCAGATTAAAAAGGATTTGGAGGCCAACTTTAGGGTTTCGGTTTCAACCAACCTTTTGGGATTTCAATTGAATTTCAACCATTTAGGATTTTGCTAGGATTGAAACCCTCTTTGGTCTGGCACAATTTGGTGGATTAGATGAAACAAAATTCTGCTTAGGTGGCATGATCTCACACCTTGATTTCCTTCACAAATCTATCTAATGGTTCCTCATGGTACCAAGTGTCTACTACTATTCATTATGTGTGGTTAAGATCTTGCCAAATGTCCAAATAAAACTTCTATAACCTAATTTGGACATTCCACACTGTGATTTTGAAAACACTGCATTGGGTGCCCTTATTGATGTTACTATTCACTCCAACGAAATGCATAATAAACTTAGTACTGAAAAATCCTAAACATTCATATTAACCTATAGTAAAAATTGTTTATCGAAATTCAACCCCGAAGTGCCCCTAAAAATAATTTCACAATTTCGAACAGGCGTTTCGTCCGGAATTATGAAAATAGGTTATTGCACCATAAAATCCTAAATAATCAACTAAATCTAATGGCGTAGACCAAAACACATTCTGAGACTTCTAACTACCTCAAATAATTAAACTCATATTTCTAGCACCATAGTGAGTGATAGCACTGATTATGTTGACAGACTAAAACTTGTGCGATTGGTCGATTCATAAAAACTTATGGGATTTTTACGAGGTTCTTAAAGTCAATAGAAATTCCACCAGTGAATTTCTAACGGGTTGTTACACTTCGCCTTGTCGTGGTCTTGCACACTAGAATAGTGTACATGGTTGCTACTATATCACCATGCGAGTGTCTCTCGCTTCCCCTCATACTGCTCTTTTCTGGTTTTAGACCGCTTTTTCGGCCTTTCTTGGGGCCTTCCTTCGACATGCCCTCCTCTTTCTGCCCTGGCCTGGCAGTCAAGGCAATCAACATATCCTTGACAATTACAAAGTCATCCGCCCGATCCATAAATCCTGCAAGGTGGATGGGGCTTTCCTCGCCAACTCGGCCATGAAAGAACACCTTGGCCAAATTCCTCCGAGTAGTGCTGCCAACATGATTTTCTCATCTTGGTTGTCGGCAATCATTCTTTCCTTATTGAGTCTCGCCAAATACAACTTCAGACTCTCGTCCTCCCTCTGCTTTATAGTCAACAAGTATGCTACTGGCCACCTCTGCCATCAGCTGGCCATAAATTGAGTGATGAACTGCCTTTCCAATTCCTCAAAACTCACGATTTTGCCTGGCTACAATGCTCCGAACCAACCTCGGGCTACTCCTTTTAATGTTAAAGGAAAATCCCTACTTGCAATCTCCCCTGGAAACCCATGGAGAGTAATGTAAGCTTTAAAAGTCTCCAAGTGCTCCACCGGGTCCTTAGAACCATCGTACATGTCTATTGACAGGATCTTGAATTTCATGGTAGCGGTACCACCATGATCTCCGAGTTGTATGGAAAGTTGGTGCTGGTTAGCAGCTGATCAACTGAAGGCGAGGTCCCTATCTTCATGGTCATTTCCTCGTATTTGTACATTAGATCATGATGCATCTTCTTTGTCTCATCGTTCTCCTAAGGTGCTCTACTAGTGCTAGCGCAGTGGGCCTCCATTTCCACCTCGTCGGCCTGACTGAGCATTGTGTCTTCTCTTGATGGCCCGTTCTTTGCCTTGAGAGCGTCATTCTCCTTCCGCAGCAATTCAACTTCGGTGGTGAGCTTCCTTACTACTTCCTCCATTTACACTAACCTTCGTTCCATGTTTTGCGATGTCTCTTCCTGATCTCTAGTTGCCTGAGATCGAGTGGTGGTGGGCATGTGAAAAGCATACTAATTTCAAGATAGTTGAATCACACAGATGACGCCAACTGTTAAGAACGTGTTTCACTGCTACGTACTCCCGATGTCCTGCAACCAAAGAGTTAGATGGCTAAGGGATTTGATGGGGCACCTCTAATGCCTAAGCCAGTAATGATATGAGTATTCTTAGAGCCAAATTATACCAGAGCTCATTAGCGTGCGTGAATTCTTTACATAGAGCTTTTGTCTTTTTAGGAACACTCAGACTAATTGATTTGCCCACTATTTGAAATTCGAACCCTAGAACATTTAGGCTATTTACTCACTTTGAATGAGTAAACATCCCAACCGTCTCAGGATAAGCAAGCGTTCATGTCCTTAACAAACTGGCATTGGCCCTATCGAGCCAGAGAGGTTTGAGCCTTGAGTGGAGTGGTTCGTCAGGCCACCATGACCTAGGACTATGGTTGCACCCCGTGAGCCCTTATGGTGGTATTAACCCAATGTTTTGAATACCATACCAGTGACCGTTTTGGTCGAGGCATTGAAACAAGATATTTCAGTATCGGTACCAGTTTGGATGCCAATTCAGAATAGTCTATATATGAATAAATTATATATATAAATATATATAAATTATATTTCAAAATAATAGTCTATATATGAATAAATTATATATAAACTATAAATAGTCTGGTTTAAATTGGGGGGTCAAAAATGAGCTTGCGATTTGAAGAAATGAAAAAAAAAAAAAAAAAGTAAAGGTCGAAATATCGATCGATATAGGTCGAAACGGTCAAAATTCTGACCAGTACGAAACTATACCCTTCTCTGTACCGGCTACGCCACAAAAACTGTATATTTCGACCGTATCGATTGATATGATACGAAATTTAAAACTTTGATTAAACCCCTTCTAATTATCCTGCAAAGTCTCATCATGCATTGTGCAATGAAACTTTTATACTAGATGCCCTTGGGCCTTTTGATAGAATTAATTAATGGCCCTCCTACTAGAGAAAGTGAATCTCATAAACCATCATTTATGTTTGAGTGAATATAACACGTAACGGAATTCAAACAAAAAAACACACGAAAATAAAACCAGCATACCTCTCGACCCATTGTTTAGCTTTTACACTCAAAGCTGTAGCATATACCAAACAAGTAAACAAAATCCCAGAACCCAAAAATAACAACAACAAAAAAATCTAAGCTTCATGGCAGTCCACAATTTTCTCAGATCAAAAAAAGAAAGAAAAGAAGAAGCGTATGAACGAAAAGCTGTTTTCACTGTTTCACATGCCTACAAAAAAAAAACCGTTTTCACAGAAAAATCCCCTAGAAAAGGATTTGAGAGAAATAATCTGTCGTCGCTGGAATCGATGTAATGAGAGAGAGAGTGCGTGTGTGACTGAGGGGAAGGGTGACTCTCGCAAATGGAAACATTAGTTTTTTTCTACAGTTTGAAGGTCTACAGTAAATATATGAGACCGCTTGTGTGTCTCTCTCATTGGAGGGTTTTTTTCTATAATACAACCCAATGGGCAATCATAATTAAATCTTAAGGTGGGTTTGGATGTTGAAGTGAGTTGAGTTGAGTTAAGTTGAGTTGAGATGATAAAATATTATTAAAATATTATTATTTATTATTATTATTATTTTAATATTTGAAAAAGTTGAATTGTTTATTATATTTTATGTTGAGATTTGAAAAAATTGTAATGATGAGTTGAGATGAACTCAATTTCCAAATGAAACCTTAATATCCAATTATAACTTAAATGTTTCGATATTTGCATCTTTATCGTATGCTGACCTGGATATGCATCCCGGTAAACAACTTTTTTTTTGTTTTTATATATAGAAAAAAACTTCATTTCATCGATGTATAAAAATTTTAAAATATGGTACAATAGTGTTAATCAATGAAAAGATGAACATTATTCTAGCAAATATGCATGTCTACAATATTGGATCATGCATGTCTAGTAAGTTGATAGACCACCTCATGATTAGCAACTACTGTTCAAATTGCAGCACATTCAGCTACATTATTGACTTCTTCCACCAAAAACAAACAATCACTTTTAATAAACAGATTAGGTATACCAATATTCAATCCTCTCAATAAAGCTACTGTTTCTACTTGCTCTGGTTCTAAATATACAGAGTCTACTCTTCCTACTTCCTATAAGAACTTCTCCCCACATGGTTCCTTAATTTATATAGATGATATCTTTTACCTATAGTATTAAAAATATAATAATTATATCTTGCAATGTTAGTATTTATATTATCAATATCAAAGGATAAAAAATTATTAAGTCTTCTCGAAATACAGTTGAGAATTTTATTTTTATTTTTTTTAACAGTTGAGAATTGAGAGGTGGGGTATTATAGCGATAGAAAAGTCCAAAAACTCCGCAGGACTGTAACTGTTTGATAATTACTCCTCACCGAACCCTCCTTTACAGGTCCAACAACCCTCTGCAGAGTCCAAAACTTCGCAGGACTGTAACTGCTTGGAGAGTAGAACGTGTAATGTGCCCGAAAGTAATGGAGTGTAGGGACTGGAAAGTAATGGAGTGCTCAGTGCAGTGAAAAGGCTGCAGTGTTGAAGGTGAAGGGCAGAAGGTTAATACGGTGTCGTTTTCTTTTAATGAATTGGTTGAATACGGTGTCGTTCTTCTACTTGTATTGGCAGTTATGTTAGTTAGCATACGGTGTCGTTTTCATATTCATTTCAGGAGATTAAACACAGTCGTGTTAATTCTTCCCATACATTGTATTCTCACAGATGCAGTATAAAGAGATAGCCATGAGTTGGGAATGAGGCCAGCTCTGGTATTTTAAGTGCTAATTCTCTTCTCTCTCTCTTTCATTTACTCTCTCTCTCTACTTCTTGATCATCTTTCTGGTGCCTACTCCCTCGAAGCAGTCATCACTACTATAGAAATCATTTACAGTACAAGGGCCCATCACAGAACGTTGCTCAGACCGATCCTCGTCTGTTTCGATCCCAGCCTTTGTCGCCAGAAAAAACCCGGAGTCACTGCAATGTCACCGTTCGGAACCTTCGCGGGGCTCTTTTTCCTCATCCTAGCCTTCTATTGTGGCACTGACCCTTTCAAGCACAGCGCAATCTCGCAATTCCCAGACTTTGAAGCCTACGCCGTTGAGATGCCACCTTGGTCCCAGGTCCCTACTGAGAGAGACACCCAGAACTTGCTCCAGAAATCCGAAATCAAGTTCCTCAACCAAGTCCAAGGCCCCGAGAGCATAGCGTTCGACCCTCTTGGCCGTGGACCTTATACCGGTGTCGCTGATGGGCGGGTCCTGTTCTGGGACGGTCAGTCTTGGACAGATTTCGCTTACACTTCATCCAACAGGTGAGTTCTTGCGATGGGGTTCTGTTTGTTTCGATGTTTTGAGTGTAGCGTTTGGAGTGAGAGGAATGTTTATAGACGTAATGCTACTAAATGGTAGTTTAATTGATAAAATGCTAAGTATCATGTTTATTGAAATATTAAAGTGTGTGGTTTATACATCATTTCTTTTTAATTATCATAAGCATTTCAACATCTACATTCCACACCATATCTGCGGGATGAAATTGCTCTGGATTCTGCACAGGAACTACTTCTTGGTGAATTCTTATTTAGGTTTGTGGTTATTTCCGTGAATGAATTCTTCAGAATACTCTTTTATCCTTCATCAAATTGGTTCTAGGCATTTCGGTGTTGGTGTTGGCTGTAAATAGTGATTATTGCATTGGAATGTTCTCTTACAACAGGTTTCTTGGAGAATTTATTGGCAGCCATATTCAGTAGTCTTCGTCTGTTGGTTCAGACCTAGTAAGAAAGCAAATTATAAGAAAATGTCTCATGAGATCACCTAATAAATGGCTCCATCTGATCGCTTCCATTATTGAAAGAACTGGTCTGAGCGTCTTTTTGCTAGTTTGTTAAAATATCTTTCCCAGTTGTGCTTGTAGTTATCTATCTTTGTAATAATACCTTTTAAAATGATAATTTCTTTTCCATCTATTATTTGGCATTCAGGTCAGAATTATGTAATCCAAAACCGTTGCCTTTGAGTTACTTGAAGAATGAGCACATATGTGGCCGGCCGTTGGGGCTTCGGTTTGACAAGAAAACAGGTGATTTATACATTGCAGATGCATATTTTGGGCTAATGAAGGTAGGACCAGAAGGTGGCTTGGCAATATCACTAACGACTGAGGCAGAAGGGGTGCCATTGAGGTTTACAAACGATCTAGACATTGATGATGAAGGGAATGTTTATTTTACAGATAGCAGCACTAAGTATCAGAGAAGGTAAGCCTTGATGCTATTCCCTTTAGGCTGCTGACACTCTCACATTTTGAAGTTGGCACTTCTTTTGATGTAAGTGAACTAGTCACATGTTTTTGGCCAATACTGAAGAGATCATTTATATTTAGTAACCAGTTTCAGTTTTGGTTTTAGGATTCAAAACTGGTTTATCCTTAGTTGTGTTTGGCAGATCCCCCTCCTCACTGCACCTCCACATGACCACCTAGGAGGGGGATCCCCCTCCTCAGTCCTCATGCCACCCTCACAGCTCCCTTGGAGGTGGATCTTCCCCCCATGCAGTGTGAGGAGGCAAATGCTCCCTAGTAGCTAGCACCACCCCCCAAGTTGAGTGACTTGGGGGCTGTTCAACCTTGCACCACGGAGGGGGTAGGGGCAGATTTCACCCCTGTGCCACTTCGTTTTCCTTTTGAATGTTGATCTATTCCATTTATATGAGTAGATGGAGTGACATGGACAAATGGTGAGATTTTGTTGGTTATATTGATTTTTTAGGACCATTAATGAAAAAACATGTGCCAATACAATCAAAACCAAAACTTGACCCCTAATGAATCAATCCTGTGAAAAAAAAATAAACCAAAACCTTTTGCCAAGCATGCCCATAATATCCCACCCACCCCTGAATCAATTCTTGTATAGTGGTGGCTTTCATCTTCCACTTTGCACATTTTTCACCTTTGTATTTGTATTTAAGGCACTTATCAGCTCTTGTAGGCAAATTATATTATAGTGACACGAGTTGGTGGTAGAATTTTCACGCACTCGTCTACCAAATTGTATGAATTTCTTAAGTTACTAGGTTAATCCTCAAAATCTCTATCGCGTTTTAATTATGAATGATTTAGAACTTAACAATATCAGAATTTTGCATATTATTCTTAAAATATACAAAAATGCATGTATAACTCTCTGTCAAGCGCATATTTGTAATATGCCCCAAAGTAAAAAATAAAAGTGCCTCCTTTTTTCTGTCCCATCGAATACTCAGATTTTATAAAAAAAACTTGTTAAATATCAACCAAGTGTGAAAAGTAGCCCCTCAAAAGTCTTGAATAAATGTTCCAAATATTAAGTTTGTCTTTAAATATCAAGCTTGCCTCTAAAATATCAAGATTGTCTCCTACAGCCCTTTTAATTATCTGTTTGTCTCCTGAGGCTTCTCCTATAAAAGGAGATCATTTGTAAATGAAATAGTGTGTGAGAAATACATAGAAGAGACCATTTGTAGAGATAGAGATAATCTTGTTAGAGTTTGTATATTTTGTACAAACACTTTGAAATCTATTGTTTCCGCTACAGTGGATGTAGGCAAATTGTCGAACCACTTACATATTGTCTCTATCTTGTGTTTGAGTGTGTTTCTGGGTGGTTTTGGTACAACAATTGGTATCAGAGCTTCAGTTTTGTGCTACCCAGAAAATTCAAGTTGATCCAAATCAACTTTTGACCACACCAGGAGGTTCGTCTCAACAAGAGGAGCACGTTGCCGCAAATGGAATAAAAAACGGACGTTGAAGGAGCTCACACATACTCCTAGAAGGTCGGAAGGTGCGATTCACTTGCCAACGGTCATCCAGAGGTTGAAGACGAGTGCAGTACACGCGCCCACATACCCCAACGCGCTACAAAGGTTGAAGACGCGTGAGTTACACACGCCCCCATGCACTCCAGAGGTTGAAGACGAGTGAGATACACGGGCCCAAGCTCCCCCCGCGTCTCCACCCGCTCCGCTACTGTTCCTGATCGATCTAGACCGTTTAAAATTTCAAATCTATTTTGGGCTTGATCTACGCCATTCGGAGTCTGATTTCGACGATCCAATAGTGCTTTCCAACTATTTGGATCATTCTAGACTCATCCGTACGGTTGAAATTTTCAAATTCATTTTTCAGAGGCAAGTAATATTTCAGATGGAATCAAAAGGAGAAATTGCAGGTGATGGAGCTCTAGAAATGCTAGTAGCTCTGGGCGTAGATCCATAGTGTCAAATGACAAATTTGAAGTTGAGAAATTCAATGGAACTGATAACTTTGGTATGTGACAATGTGAAGTCATGAACGTTTTGATCCAACAAGAGTTGGATATTACGCTGGAAGAGAAATCGGAGGACATGACAGAGAGGGATTGGAACAAGCTTAACCGACAAGCTTGTGGTACAATCCATTTGTGCCTTGCCAAAGATCAGAAGTATTTTGTCATGAGAGAGACAAAAGCAAGTGAACTTTGACGAAAATTGGAAGAAAAATACTTGACAAAAAGTATTGAGAGTCGCTTATACTTGAAGAAAAAGCTCTTCAGATTCCAATTGCGAGAATGTATGTCTATTTCCGAACATTTTAATAGTTTCAATCAGATACTTGCTAATTTGCAAAATTTAGATGTAGAAATCCAAGATGAAGATAAGGAGGCTTAACTTTATTAAATTCATTGCCTGATACGTATGAACATTTGATTACCATACTTTTGTATGAGAAGGAAAATATTAGTTTTAACGATGTATCTAGTGTTTTGATAAATAATGAGCACCACAGAAAAGATAAGGAGGTACAACTAAATACATCAAATGAAGCCTTTAAAGCAAGAGGGAGACCGAAGTCAAGGTGTCCAGAAAAGAAGAAGGATTCTCAATCGAGAACACGGGCCACATCACGTGGTTCATCAGTCGGCAGAAGACTCACCAAAGATGAACGTGTCTTTTGTCACAACAAAAGGCATTGGAAAAAGGATTGTCCCAAGCTAAAGGGGTAACAGAAGAACCAACCCTCCACAACCAATGTCGCCAGCAGAGATGAAGATGCAAATCTTGCCTTAACAGGTCTATTATTTATTTGTCATTCTGATGAATGGATAATGGATTTCGAGTGTACCTAGCACATGTGTCCCAATCGGGACTGGTTTACTAACTTCACAAAGAGTGATGGAGCAGTACTTATGGGCAACAATAATGCTTATAAGACTCAGGGAATAGGTAGCATCCGGCTGAAGCTGCATGATGGAACCGTCAGGACATTGACAGAAGTTCGATACGTTCCAGACTTGTGGAAGAATCTTATCTCACTTGTGACTATGGATTCAAATGGATTCAGAATCACTATAAAAGATGGAATTCTCAAGGTGGTAATGGGGATTCAGGTGACTATGAAGAGCTTAAAGCGAGAAAATTTGTGCTTCTTGCAAGGAAGTACTGTTAGTGGAAGAGCTTCCACAATCTGTGAGAAGCTAGATGAGACTGATGTTGACACCACCAAGCTTTGCCACATACTTATGGGACACGCAAGAGAAAAAGCTTTGCAAACACTTGTAAAGCAAGGCTTACTCAAAGGTGCCAAGACTGGTAAATTTTCTTTCTGTGAAAACTGTGTATTAGGGAAGCAGATGCGGATCAAGTTCGGAACCACAGTCCATAGTACACAGGGGATACTTGACTATATACACTCTGATGTTTGGGAACCTACCAAAAATGCATCTTTGGGAGGTAAACACTGGTTTGTAACGTTTGTTGATGATTATTCTCGTTGTGTATGGGTGTACACAATGAAGCATAAAGATGAAGTGTTGAAGATCTTCCTTGATTGGAAGAAAATGATCGAGACTCAAACTGGGAGGAAGATCAAGTGGCTCAGATCAGATAATGGAGGTAAGTACACTTTAGACCCCTTCATGGAAGTATGCCTTAAAGAGGAAATTGTAAGACACTTCACTATACGAGGAACACCGCAAAAAAAAAGGTGTGGCAGAACGGATGAATTGTACTTTGCTAGAGTAAGTACGGTGTATGTTACTGGAAGCTGGATTCAGTAAACAATTTTAGGCTGAAGCTGTGACGTATGCCTGCCACCTCATCAACCGATTACCCGCAGTTGCCAATGGCAGGAAGACACCCATTGAAATATGGAAAGGTACACATGCTACTGATTATAACTCTTTACATAGTTTTGGATGTCCAACTTACTATCATACTAAAGAAAGTAAGCTTGATCCTAGAGCTAAGAAAGCAAAATTCTTAGACTTAAGTACTGGTGTAAAAGGGTATAGACTCTGGTGCATAGAGTCAAAGAAGGTAATAGTCAGTAAAGATGTTACATTCAACGAGTCTGAGATGCTCGAGTCGCATGAGCATAAAGACTCCCATGAAGGCAGCCATGATAGCAAAGCACCTTGTGAGTCGCAGAAGGTGAAGTTTATTATACCAAAAGAATCAGGAGTCGCTAATGAAGAGATTGGGCAACTTGAGGTTGATAGTCCAGTCATGATATCTCCAAGCCAACCTGAATCAATTCCAACAAACAGGCCGAGAAGAGAGACGCATTTACCAGCACGTTACGTAGACTTTGTGACGTATTCACTTCCAGCTGAAGGCGATCAGATCCCAACCACTTACAAAGAAGCCATACAGTCTAGCGAAAAGACTGAATGGAAAAGTGCAATGAGCGAGAAGATGTAGTCTCTTCATAAGAACCAGACATGGGAGCTTGTGCCTTTTCAAAAGGAAAGAAATCAATTGGTTGTAAGTGGGTTTTCAATTAAAAAGATGATCAAGCTGCTAAAAGTGAGATGCGATTCAAAACTAAATTGGTAGCCAAGGGCTATGCTCAGACAAAGGGAATTGACTATAGTGATCATGACGTGAAGACAGCTTTCTTACATGATGATCTGGAGGAGGAGATTTATATATCTCAACCGGAAGGTTTTAAAGAAGCTGGTAAAGAAAAATTGGTTTGCAATCTGAAGAAATCTCTCAATGGTTTGAAGCAGTCACCTCGACAATGGTTCAAACGTTTTGACCGCTTCATGATTGACTTGAAATACACTCGTTGCCGATACGATCACTGAGTGTATTTCGAACAACTCGCAGATGGATCTTTCATATATTTGCTTTTATATGTAGATGACATGTTGATTGCATGTAAAAACAAAGTGGAGATAGATCGATTGAAAGCTCAATCGAGTCAAGAGTTTGAAATGAAAGATCTAGGAGAAGCATTTAGAATATTGGGGATGGAGATTAACAGAGATAGAGTGAAAAGCAAAGTTCACCTCACTCGAAGCAGTATATGGAGAGAGTACTACAACGTTTCAACATGAACTCGAAGACAAAGCTAGTAAGTATCCAATGGCCCCATATTTCAAGCTCAGTGCATTGCAGTCTCCTAAAAGTGATGAAGAGCGGGACTAATAAAAAATGTCCCGTATGCAAGTGTTATGGGAAGCTTAATGTATGCCATCATGTGTACATGGCCTGATATCTCCCAAGCCGTCAGCTAGTCAGCCGATATATGCATAATCCTAGAAAGACACATTGGCATGCGGCTAAATGGATTCTACAGTACATTCTAGGGACTGTAGATCTTGATTTGAAGTTCGAGAAGAGTGAAGATAGTCTAGTAACTGGATATATTGACTCAGACTATGCTAGTGATCATGACAAACGACGATCGACAACTGGATATGTGTTCACTATGGCTAGAGGACCAATTAGTTGGCGATCTATTTTGCAATCTACAATTGCACTATCCTCAACATAGGCTGAATACATGGCTGTGACAGAAGCCGTGAAAGAAGTCATTTGATTATAGGGAATGATAGCAAATTTGGGCTTTAAACAACAAGAGGTTACCTTTTACTGTAACAGTCAGAGTGCAATTCATCTGGCCAAGAATCAAGTGTATCATTTTCGAACAAAACATATAGATGTCCGTTTTCACTTTATATGTGAGATATTAGATGAATGGGACATTCTACTTTAGAAAGTTAGCACTGAAGACAATCCACCAGATATGTTGACGAAAGTCGTCACAGGGATCAAATTCCAACACTGTTTGGAATTGATCAATATCTCACACTGCTAAGCACCTTCAGGTGCGTTGGTGCCTTAAAGCACATTTGATAGCAGAAATCTCATGACAGATATAATGAGTATTTCAATGAGAGGGTAAAATCATTTGAAAGAAACAACAATTTGCAGCAGCTTAATATGGCACATATGAGTGGAGGGGGTGATTGTTAAATATCAACCCAAGTGTGAACAATAGCCCCTCAGAAGTCTTGAATAGTTGCTCTAAATATCAAGCTTGTCTCCTATAGCCCCTTTTGTAACGCCCCGGTCCCGGATGGGTCAGAGAGTTACCTCTTAACACTTAAAATCATATCTCATTGTACAAATGTAAACTCCAATTCCTCATTTAATCATATACCTTATTGTTTTAAACCATCTACTCCAAAATAAATAACTAAGATTACGAAGAAATCTCAAAATAAAAAGTCAACTTCCCAAAGTACTGAGTCAACAGAACGAAACTATTCCATAAAATTCCCCAATATCAAATACCCTCTTTGTATATATAATAGACTATGACCACAAGCCTTACCCATGCTTCCTATTCTTGAACCTCCGCTGAAGTATCCAAAATATCTGAAAAATATTATGGATATAAGGGGTGAGTACGTGCAAGTCATGGACGAAAGGAACACTATGGTGAAAAAAAGAAATATAGACGCAAAGAAAGAAAGAAAAAAAATAAACATGCGGGTAGAAAAATAAAATAAACAAAAATAAATAAATAACAAAATAAATAAATAATCAAAAAAAAGAGTTTGGTTGGATCCGGGTGTTACACCTTTAATTGTATGTTTGTCTCCTGAGGCTTCTCCTATAAAAGGAGATCATTTGTAAACGAAATAGTGTGTGGGAAATACATAGAAGAGGCCATTTGTAGAGTTAGAGATAATCTTGTTAGAGTTTGTATATTTTATACAAACACTTTGAAATCTATTGTTTCCGCTATAGTGGACGTAAGCAAATTGCCGAACCACTTACATATTGTCTCTATCTTGTATTTGAGTGTGTTTCTGGGTGGCTTTGATACAACAAAACTATCAACAAATTTCTTGATCCTGAATTTTTTACTTTCCTGGTTTAACTATCAATGAATTCCAAAGACTATCAATCAGCAGGTCATTGGTATACATCATTCAAGACTATTTCTGTCAAGTTCTTAGGGCGTCCCTGATTGATCCTTCCCACCCACTCTTATTATGTTATGGAGAACTCCTACGTGTTTCTGCTGCCTTATTTAATAATCTCCAGGCGTTATTTTTTTTAACAGGAGGGAGCCGCTATGCATTAGTGTTAACATGGTTATCTCATGCAGGAACTTCTTGCAGTTGATTTTTTCTGCGGAGAATACTGGGAGGGTTCTGAAATACAATCCAACAACTAAGGAAACCAGTGTCCTTTTGAGGAATCTCCAATTTCCAAATGGGGTGTCCTTGAGCAAGGATGGTTCCTTCTTTGTCTTTTGTGAAGGATCCATTGGCAGGTGAGCTAACCTTCTTAATTGTAGGTTTTCCCAAGTCAATATTGAGGATTCTGTTTATGAACTTACCACCCTTAACAAACGTATAGGTCATATCTGCATGTAGAGTCTACTTGAGAATTGAGATCGGCCCTCATTTTGCTCTACACTTTTTCATGTCTTTGTCTTTCTGTTTTATTGCTTGCCATTAATCGCAAATATATCGGGCTGGTTTGATTGAAGCGATCTCGCCTTATGACTCTAGAGAGCAAGTTTCAACTTGGAACTTGCAACAGATGTTTCGCAGAAAATATGTCCAAATATTGTTTTCTATATGCTGTGAGTTGACCAAGAGTACCTTTCTATTCTATTGATAGAACTGAATGATTTCAAAGTTGTTTGGTGTGTATGCTCCAAATAACTTCCTGGGAACCTCTTTCGCTCAATTAAAGCTATTCTCATCAGAAGTAATTATTGCTGTTTTCTTTTAGTTATTGACGAATTCTTGTATGATCTTTGATCATGCAGGTTACGAAAGTATTGGTTGAAAGGTGAGAAGGCAGGGACATCAGAGGTACTAGCAGTCCTGCCCGGATTTCCTGACAATGTCAGGACCAACGAAAAGGGTGACTTTTGGGTGGCAATCCACTCTCGACGATCCATATCTACTTATGTCTACGCACTATACCCAAAAATCAGAAAATTTGTCCTCAAGCTTCCAATTCCTGTGAAAATTCAGTTCATGCTTCACGTTGGGGGCCGGCTCTATGCAGCAGTTGTCAAATACAGCCCAGAGGGTAAGCTTTTGCAGATATTGGAAGACAGTCGGGGGAAAGTTGTCAAGGCAGTAAGTGAAGTGGAGGAAAAGGATGGGAAACTATGGATGGGGAGTGTTCTGATGCCTTTTGTTGCAGTTTACAACTTGGCTTAAGAAGCCAAAGAATCGACTTTCTGGTAAGGGCCATCGTTGCCAATGCTAGAGGTAGCTACAGCCCCCCCACCCTCTCGTTTTCTTCTCTCTTTTACTTTTCTTCCCTTGTTTTGCACTTCTGAAGAATCAGTGCTCTTAGGGGCATGGACTAGAATTATGATTATCAGATTTCGATGGATACTTGATGACACATGTCTTACTTTGTAGTCCACATATTTGCTACCGAAAATGGTAGGAAATACATAGTTACTAAGCGAAGTCGCGGTAAAGCATCTCTGCTTTCACTCAACTAATGATGTTTAATCCTAAAACTTTAATCACAAATCACTTTTTGGTCTCATTGTGATTCAATAGATTAAATAATAGTTAGCTAGAGAATTGCAAGCATTAAGAACAAGAAATAAACACTCAATTATGAAAATATTGAAAATAAAATAACTTGGAATATAAACTCTATGTTCAATGCTAGGCTACATCAAAACTCTAGAAAATAGAATTAGTTCATAATGGAATTAAAAATAATAAAACTGATGCTCTTCGTTGAAGTCGGTTGATGAAGCATACAAATCTCGCCTCTGCCCTCCAGTTCCACCTTCTCGGAAGAATACTTCAAAAATAAATTCTAGAACTCTAAACTCAGACTCGAAAACATAAACACTCTCAACTCCAATTCAAAACTCGAACCCCCTATTCATCCCACAAGTCGAGATTAAATAGATGTCAAAATTCAAATCTAGAAACAAGATAACTGCAGCTACAATCTAACCTAAAAATCTAGAAAATAATTTCTAAAGATAGATGTTAACATAAAGGAAAATTTATCACAAGAATAAGCGAATTATCTAAAATGGAAGATTCAGTGATATGCGGCTTGAATTGCGAAGTTAAGAAGGATTTGTTAGCCTATAGATTGATTTCAGAACTTGGATTTGGTGGTCAGCAGCAGAATGATCCTGGTCAAGAGGAATTATCCCACCGGGTAGATGCCATGTGCGCTGAATATAACTGGCGTGGAGGTCACAACTGAACGGGCGTGGAGGTCACAAGGACCACATAGCCCTCTCCTCGCCTACCGAGTGGAAAAACTTTCAACCGGGATGAAAGACTCCTCTCACATTTTCTAGTTGTTGCCTAAGATGTTGTTTAGGTTGGTCTTTTAAGCTGGTCGTTTAAACTAGTAGCCCAATCTAACCACATAGCCCTCTCCTCGCCTACCGAGTGGAAAAACTCCCAACCGGGATGAAAGACTCCTCTCACCTTTTCTAGTTGTTGCCCAATATGTTGTTTAGGTTGGTCTTTTAAGTTGGTCGTTTAAACTAGTAGCCCAATCTAACACCTAGAATCTTGTCGCCAAGTCTTCGTGCCTTCTGGTCGTGAGTTTCCTCGCCTACCAAGAGGTAAGTATTCTGGCCTTTGAGTGAGAGGAATCTCTTTGCTACCCACGGGATAAGGCTCATTGCCCAAATCTCATCGGCTCTCTTTAAATCTCACTTCCTCTCATCGGTGTGGATCCGTAGTCTCATCTTTTGTACCAAAATGCTCTCTTTTTGCATTAAATCTTCTCATTCCTTTAAATCTAAGAAAATAAATAAAATATGTAGAAATAAAATAAAATAAATAATATTGAAGGGAAAATGAGACTTTTCATAAATAAAATAGTGATAAAAATCACATAAAAATAACACTTATCAAATACTCCTAAACTTAAACTTTGCTCGCCGAGTAAAGAAGAAAATGTTTGAGGCTTTGCAAATCATTAAATATTTTACATGTGATAGTAGAGATTGATTCGATGGTGGTTATTTCTTGGTGGAATAGAGGGCGATGTGGTGTTTGGTACCTAGAGGAGTTTTGGGAAGAGCTTGTTGGTTTGACTCGTACTCTCAATTGTCGTTTCCAGCATGTGTTCCGTCAAGGTAATAAATTGTCGGATTGGTTAGCAAAGGAGGGTGCCTCAGACGTAGAATTGGTTACTCTAATAATTGTAACATGCCTCAGATTCTTAGAGGATTGCTCTGGTTGGACTTCTCCAGCCTTCCCTCTTTAAGGTGTTAGTAGCCTTTTTTTTTTTTTGGTTTTGCTTACCTTATTTTGATTTATAGGTTTATTTAGTTTGTTTTCTTGGTTGTGCTCTTGTTGGGTTTTTTCTCCCATTGGCCAGTGAAGGTTTTATGAATAAATTTGGGAAAGGGTCACTATTGGACATATGACTTCCGGCTCTTAATTAAAAAAAAAAGACAATTAAAACAAGAATTGATTTGATTCACAAAAATTATTGCTTCAAAGATTGTATAAACTCTATAATTCAAACGAATCATTCAAGATCAATCAAACCCAAAAGTTAATTCAAAACTCAATTCCACCGCATTATCCATCTCCACATTCATGCATACCCATCATTCTCACTTCATCATTAACTCCCCAAATAGTTTTATGCAAACAAGTAAATAGATAATGGATCTCTAAAAACTCCATAGGCTTGCTTTTAAAATCACTCTCCACTAATGTAAAACATAAACTATCACCAGGGATCAATAGGTCTTCATTAAACTTGTAATGTAAGGCTAGTGTAAGGGCTGCAAAGAAAATATAGGATTCAAACAAAACAAGAGAACTTAAGTTTGAACACTAACAGAATAAATAGAGCATTCTCACTTCTAACACAAACATCTCTTCTCAATTTTTGTAAATCTCTCAACATATCTCTCTTTATTGCACTTCCAAGTATCTCTTTCTTTACCCCTCTATTTGGTAGGTCAGACATTTTTTTTTTTTCTTTTTTGTGGAAATATTCCATACTTTTTCAATTGTCTTTGTGGATGACTCTCGTCGACCTTTTCTTGTTGGCTACATAGTAGACGACTTGACTCTTCACATCCCCAAACTTATGATTTTGAAAATATTGCTATATTTAACTTTATTTGTAGACATTCTACCTCTCTTGCCTTTCATGCTCTTGTGAGTCTATGACTTTGTGTAAACTTAGTTCTCTTGAAAGATAAGGAAATCAGTATTTAACCTCAAATAGGTAGAGAATATGAGGTTTACAAGAAAGAAAAATATAAGGCCAAAATATATTTCAATAAAGGTCAAAGGGGCGACTAGAGATAAAGATAATAAATAGGTAAGCTTGAAAGGCTCAATCGATCCAAAGAATGCCTTAATCATTACCACAGTAATATTTTGTCTAAGATTTCGCCTTGAGTGTAATCAAACAAGTTCTAGAGTGAGTTGAGACTATAAATTCACAAAATTCACATAAAATTTCTCTAGGTACTCAAAACACTTAATGATCATAAGAAGCATTCATTGAGCCTAGAAAATATCAAATTAAGTAAGACCAAGTAAACAATTAACAACTAGACTTAAGTAATGAGAATTTTTCCTAAAACTTATAATCAATTTCAATCATATTCTTATCATAGGCTTTTTTTATTCATCAAACCATACTTTTTAATCATCATTATTATTATTATTTTATTTTTTATATAAATAAAATAATATATTTTCTCCCCAAACTTAAATATCACATTATCCTCAATGGAAAAAAGAAAGAAAAATTAAAGCAAAGAATGAGAGAATGTAAGAGATGCTCCTTTGATTTTTTTTTTTTTTTTTTTTTGGTATTCCAATTGAATTTTTTCCTTAAAGGTGCAGCCGTGTAGTCCTTGGAGATCTCATCGCCTCTTCGTTCTTACAAGATAAAAAAAAAAGAGAGAATAATATTAAGCAAAAATAAAACTTAATAAAATAAAACTTGGGTTGCCTCCTAAAAGCACTTTATTTAAATTCTGTAACTAGACATTGTCCTCTAATCATTTATTACTAGCGAGATCGATGAAACATTTTTTTGAGTTAAAGTCTCCATCCATATAGGGTTTTAATCTCTGTCCATTTACTTTAAATGTGTCTTTTGTCTTGTTATGATTTTTAACCGCCTCATAGGGAAAGACACGGGTCACACAAATGGTCCCAACAATAGAGAGTGCAACTTTACAGGGAAGAGTCGAAGTCTTGAGTTAAATAATAGAACTTTTTGCTCGACTTCGAATTCCCTTCTCGGAATAGGCTTATTGTATCATCTTTTAGTTTTATCTTTTTAAATCTGAGCATTCTCATAAGCATCATTGCGACACTCATCCATCTTGTTGAGCTGCAGTATTCTCTTCTTGCCAGCCACTTATAAATCAAAGTTTAGTGTTCTCATCGCCCAATAGGCTCTGTGTTCTACCTCCACAGGTAGATGGCAGGCTTTTCCATAAACGAGTCGATAAGGTGACATCCCGATCGGTGTTTTGAATGTTGTCTGATAGGCTTATAACGCATCATCTAACATTTTCGTCCAATCTGTCTAAAAGACACTCACTGTCTTCTCCAGTATGCACTTCAGCTCCCGATTAGATACCTCGACCTGGCCGCTCGTTTGAGAGTAGTATGATGTCACCATGTGATGGGTAACGTCATATTTAGTCAGTAGCACTTCAAATTGGCGATTGCAAAAATGCTTCCTACCATCACTGATTATGGCCCTCGGCGTGCCAAATCAAGAAAAAATGTTCTTCCACAAGAAATTCACTATGACCCTCGCATCATTGGTTGGCAAGGCGACCGCTTCCACCCATTTGGAGACATAATCTACAACAACCAAAATAAATTTGTTAGAATATAAGGATGGAAAAGGACCCATGAAATCTATACCCCTAACATCAAATAATTCAATCACTAAAATATTGTTTAAAGGCATCTCATGTGTTGATCTGATGTGTTGATCTGGATGAAGAATGACAGTGGGAATTTTTCGACCAAATCCGCTTGGGATTATATTCGTGTTCAAGGATCTAGTATGGAGTGGCATCCTTGGGTATGGCATAAATTACTTCCACTTAAAGTTTCGGTTTTAATGTGGAAGGTGTGGTTCATGGCATTAAGTGTTGATAATCGTCTTCGACGCATTGGGATCCAGATAGTTTCTCGTTGTGATTGTTGTGATGAAGGTAATTATGAAGACCAAGATCATGTGTTACTTACAGGTGAATTTGCATCGGCTTTATGGCATTTCTATGGATCTATTTTTGGTATTCCTATTGGTCGTACTTGGAGGGAGACGGTACAAATTTGGTTTCGAATGGCATCTTTTAATTCTCAACTGGGAATAATAGTGGGGATTTTACCATCTATTATTACTTGGCATCTATGGACTAGACGTTGCGCTGCGCGTATGGAGGGAAGGTTCCAGTCTATTTTTTCGGTTCGGCTTTCTATTAGTAGATGGATGGGAGTTGTAGTTCGAGATATGAAAAAGGTTAGGAATTGTTCCAGACATGATTCACAGGTTTTACAGTCATTGAATATTCCTGTTTTGGTTCCTATTAGAAAGCATTTACAACCAGTGGCTTGGCAAAAGCTAGCTCATGGGTGGTTTAAATTGAATACAGATGGGAGTAGTCTGGGTAATCCTGGTTGTTCAGGGGTGGGCGGTATCATTAGGAATGATCATGGTCTTATGGTTTATGCTTTTAATTCTTCTATTGGTATCGGTACAAGTAATAGAGCGGAGTTGTTAGCTGTTCTTCAGGGGCTCAAGGCATGTAAGGATTTGGGGATTAATTTTGTGGAAATTGAATTAGATTCGCAAGAGGTGATTTCATGGTGGAATAGGAGAAGGTGTGGTGTGTGGTATTTAGAAGATTTTTGGGAAGATACGTTGGCTCTCATGGATTCTATGGTGTGCGTTATTCGTCATGTTTATAGAGAATGAAATAAAGTTGCGGATTGGTTGGCTCGGAGTGGTGCGTCGGGTCTTAATTCAGAGTGGAGATTTGTTAGGGAGGTGCCTAGGGTGCTTCGTGGTTTAATCCGTTTGGATAATTTGGGTTTGCCTTCTTTACGTTATCGTTAGTGTCTTGTTCGTGTGTAATGTTTGTCCGTTTTAGTAGGTTTGTTATTTTGTTGTGTAATTTTGACATCTGGTAATATTCTTTGTAATACTAGGTGTCGGTCTGTAACCACGGTATTCCTCCGCCACAAGTGAGGGTTATTAATAAAATTTTGGACGGGGTCACTCATGGACAAGTGACTTTGGCTCTTCTATAAAAAAAAAATGTTTCCTAGAAATGTTGCCAACCCTTTGACAATGATCACATAAATTAAAAAAATTAAAAGAGTCTTTAAAAATAGTCGGCCAATAAAAGCCGCATTGTAAAACTTTCGCTGCTGTTTTTGCCTACCAAAGTGGCCGCCCACTTCCAATGAGTGGCAATGTCTGAGTTGCCATCTCCTTCTCAGGCACACATCTCCCGATTATCTGGTCCGTGCAGTGCCGAAACAGAAAAGATTCCTCCCAAAAATAATATTTCAAGTCAGAGAAGAACTTATTCTTTTGTTAATATGTCATTTCAGTCAGTAGAATTTTGGACACCAAATAATTTACCATGTTGGCATACCATGGAACAAATTGTATAGCCATTAACTACTCGTCCGGGAAGGTCTCATTAATTGGAAAATTTTCCTCGCCAGCTGGCTCTTTAAGCTCAAGGCGAGATAAGTGGTCGACCACTACATTCTCGGTACCTTTCTTATCTTTTATTTTCAAATCAAACTCTTGCAGTAGCAGAATCCATCTTCGACAGTACGTATTTAAGTGTTAAGTGATCAGTGTAGACAACCACCTTCAAACTTATCAAATAAAAATGAAATTTTTCAAAGGCAAACACAACTGCTAACAATTCTTTTTCAGTAGTAGCATAATTAATTTGAGCTTCTATTAAGGTCCGACTTGCATAATAAATAACATGAAAAATTTTATCTTTTCTCTGTCCTTAAACAGCCCCTATAGCATAATCGCTAGCATCACACATTAATTCAAAAGGTAAATTCCAATCCAGTGCTACTATGATAAGTGTTGAAATTAATTTTTTTTTAATGTTTCAAAAGCATGCAAGCATTCATCATAAAATTTAAACCGAGTATCTTTAATCAACAGAGCGCATAGAAGTTTAGTAATTTGGAAAAAATCCTTGATAAACTGACGATAAAATCCGACGTGACCCAAGAAACTCATCATGCCCTTCACATTGGTCGGTGGTGGGAGTTTGTCAATAACTTCTATCTGTGCTTTGTCGACCTCGATTCCCTTGAAGGAAATGTGGTGGCCAAGTACTATTCTCTCATTGACCATGAAGTGGCATTTTTTCCAATTTAAAAAAAGATTTTTCTCATTGCATCTCTGCAAAACTAAAAATAAATTAGATAAATAGTTATCAAAAGAGTGACCAAAAACCGAGAAATCATTCATGAAGACTTCTAAAACTTTTTCCACCATGTTCGAGAAGATAGACATCATGTATCTTTGAAAAGTGGCTGGCGCATTGTAAAAACCAAAAGGTATGCGCCTATATGCAAAAGTGTCGTAAGGACAGGTGAAAGTGGTCTTCTCTTGATCCTCAGGTGCAATGGCTATTTGATTGTAACCGGAATATCCATCTAGAAAACAGTAGTAGGCATGGCCGGCAAGTCTTTCTAGCATTTGATCAATAAAAGATAAGTGAAAATGGTCTTTCTGAGTTACATCATTCAGTCTTCAATAGTCTATGCATACTCGTCATCCTGTGACCGTCATCGTCGGTATGAGTTCATTGTTATCATTCTTGATCATGATTATCCCTCATTTCTTTGGGACAACTTGCACTTGACTTACCCATACACTATCTGAGATTGGATAGATGATCTTGGCATCTAAAAGCTTCAATACTTCTTGCATTGATGGGTTCAGTCTCCTTTAAGGTTGGACGATTAGTTTAAAATTATCCTCCATTAAAATGTTGTGCATGCAAGTTGAAGGACTAATTCCTTTGATGTCCGAGATGGTCTAATTCCTTTGATGTCCAAGATGGTACAACCCAAGGCCATTTTGTGTTCCCGCAAGACTCTCAGCAACTTCTCTTCCTCTACATCACTTAAGGAACTGTTAATAATGATTGAAAAAGTAGAGTCCTGGCCTAAGAATGCGTACCTTAAATTTGATGGAAGTAGTTTGAGTTCAAGCCTAGGTAGTTCCTTGGTGACGTTGGCTGATTCCACTTTCGGTTTTATTGAAGGAGAAAGGGAAGGTGCAGCTTTCAAATATCTCTCACACTCCTTAACCTTTTCATCTTCTTATTCAATAGACGTAGAGTGAGTAAGACATACCTCGAGTGGTAGCTTTGGAAATTCAACTCCATACGTCTCGTCAGCCTTGACCATGTCTTGGTCGCTTATTTGAAAACAATAATGTACATCAGACGGGAATTCCATAGATTTAAACACGTCAAACATGACATGCTCCTCGCCAATCCTCAAAATGAGTTTCCCTTGCTAGACATCAATTAAGGTTCTCCCCGTCGCCAGGAAAGATCAGCCCAGTATCAAAGGGATCTCCTCATCCTCTTCCATATCGAGTACAATGAAGTCGGTCGGGAAGTGAACTTATCAACTTTCACCAGTACGTCTTCAATGAGCCCTCTTGAGTATTTAATGGATATATCCGCCAACTATAGAGAGATGGTGGTCGGTTTTGCTTCTCCAAGACCTAATTCCTTAGGCGGCAACTTCTTTTGTACAATTGCACTACTCTTCTCAGTTGCCAGCTGTAGAGAGATGGTGGTCGAATTTGCTTCTCCAAGACCTAGTTCCTTAGGTGGCAGCTTCTTTTGTACAATTGCACTGCTCTCCTCGGTAGCCAACTGTAGTGAGAATTGATTATCAATCTTATTTTTTCTTAATCTCCCCAGCAACGGCGCAAAAAACTTGTTTGCATAAAAATATATTTGCTAGTACACAGAATCGTAACAAGTAATAAAGTGCTTTTAAAGAAAAATGATTATCGAACTCACAGGAATAATTATGTTATTGAGTATTGAAATAGACTAAATTAATTACTATTTGGAAAATTGAAGTGAATTTAACTAATTTGAAACTCATTAAATTATTTGGCTTTTTCTTGAAATTCACATTAGTCGCGATAAAGTATCTCTATTTTCATTCAACTAATGGTGTTTAATCCTAGAGCTTTAATTACAAATCACCTCTCAGTCTCATTGCAATCCAAAAGATCGAACAATAGTTAGTTAGAAAATTGTAAGCATTAAGAATAAGAAATAAACACTCAATCATGAAAATATTGAAAATAAAATAACTTAGAATATAGATTGTGTCTTCAATGCTAGGCTACATCAAAGGTTTAGAAAATAGAATTAGTTCATAATGAAATTAAAAAGAAAAAGAATAAAACTGGTATTTTTGTTGAAGTCGGTTGATGAGGCATGCGGCATGCGGCTCTCGCCTTTACCCTCCAGTTCCGTCTTTCGGAAAAACACTAAAGAATAAATTCTGAAACTCTAAACTCAGACTCAGACTCTAAAACATAAAAACTCTTGACTCCGATTCAGAACTCTCATTTATTCATCCCACAAGTCAAGATTAAATAGATGTTGAAATTCAAATCTGGAAACAATGTAAATGCTGCTACAATCTAGCCTAAAGATCTGCAAAATAATTTATAAAGATAAATATTAACATAAAAGAAATTATCCCAAGGATAACAAGATTATCTAAAATGGAAGATTCAGTGATATGTGACTTGAATTGTGGAGCTCGGAAGGATTTGGTGGTCAGCAGCAGATTGATCCCAGTCGGGATGAATTATCTCACCAAGTAGATGTCGTGTGCGCTGAATATAATTGGCGTGGAGGTAAAAAATGAACAAGCGTGGAGGTTACAAAAACCACACGACCCTCTCCTCGCCTACCAAGTGGAAAGACTCCCACCAAGATAAAAGACTCTCACCGGGATAAAAGACTCATCTCACCTTTTCTAATTGTTGTCCACGATATCGTTTAGGTTAATCTTTTAAGTTGGTCATTTAGACTAGTCGCCCAATCTAACTGCCTAGAACCTCGTCGCTAAGTCTTCGCATTTTCTGGTCGCGAGTCTCCTCACCTACCGAGAGGTAAGTCTTCTCGCTTTTGGACGAGAGAAATCTCTTTGCTACCCATGAGACAAGGCTCCTCTCCCAAATCCCATCGACTCTCTTCAGATCTCACTGCCTCTCATCGGTCTGGATCCGTAGTCTCTTCTTTTGTACAAAAATGGTCTCCTTTTATATTAAATCTTCTCATTCCTTCAAATCTAAGAAAATAAATAAAAATATGTAGAAATAAAATAAAATCAATAGTATTTAAGGGAAAATGACACTTTTCATAAATAAAATAGTGATAAAAATCAAATAAAAATAACACTTACAAGTAAACCACAATCATAAATCATATAATCAATAAATATAGTCGAGAGGAAACTTACTCGAGCGTACTAAGTGGAAAATAAGGATCGGTTAAGCTATGTTTTGGGAAAGTGAGTTTTTCTTAAAGAGTAAAATTAAGAAAATAAGAATATTTCCAAGGCATTTAACAATTGCAACTAAGCCCTTAAGAAAGCTGAATTTTCACTTTAGTCCTTGGATATTATCTAAATTGTAAAATGGCCCCATTTTCTTTTAGACTTGATATAGTGTCTTAGATCTCAAGTTAAACTCACATTTTGATTCTATTTCCACCCAACTCTATGGAAATCACTATTTTTCCAAGTAGCCAAGACTAGGGCTATAAAAATAAACCGGAGAATAGGCCTGAATTGGATCAGAGCGGTTGGTTTGGTCTGGAACCGATTCCTCCATTTTAAAAATAGAACCAGATTGGTTTGCAAATTCATATATTTTTAATTAATTTTTAATATTATATATAATATTTTTATATTATATATCATTTTTAGAAATTATAATTATATATCATTTTTATAAATTATAATTATATATGAAATAATGTTATATTATAATTTATAACATAAAATTTTAATCTTAAACATGAAAATTTATTTGATTATATGTTTTAAATATAAAATATATATTAATTACATTTTATAGCTTAATAAATTATCAACATATTTCTTTTGATAAATATATTAGTAATACTAATATATATTAGTATATTAGTTACTATATTATCACTAACATATATTAATAGTACTATACCAATGGTATTACTTTATACTAATAGTATTAGTGTATTACTAATATTTATATATATAAGAGATTAGAGATTTAATATATATTAAAAACTAAAAACCGGAAGTACAAGTTTAGGAAGGTAATCGATGCAGTATCAATTCTTAAAAATGCAAAACCGATGTATATCGGTTTGGTTCCAAGATTTGTTCAAAACTGGACCAAATCGGACCGGTTACACCCTTAGCCAAAACATGCCCTAACAATAACTAGACTAATTTCCTAATCTTGAATTCTCCACCTTGAGAAGCATTTTTTGCCAAGTATGCCCTTTAATTGGCTCTTCTAATAAAATAATGTTTTCTCTCGCTGGGACTTACTCATAACCCATTGCATCAAGTTTCAAAATGACTTCAGTTCAAATCCCTAATTTACAATTAAATCAAAACATCTGTATTGCAAGTATTGAAAATATCCATTTGTCATACCAAGAATACAAGCACCAAAGACTCCTACAAAGGGCAACCCAAAAGCCTCAAGGATTTCCAATTCAAGCTTTATACTTAATATCTATGCTTAGACTTAATTAAACACATCTCTAAGTCATGTAAAACACCATTAAAGACTAATAGAATGTCAAATTGAAGGTCACAAGGATAAGTCCCCTTTGTACAACCAACATTAAAATTCAAACTCACGTCATGAAACAAACCGAGCTCCATATCATTCAAAACACCATTTTCATCCAACCTAAACATGATCTATCACACACATCTCCATCCATTTATCAAACAACATAGATATTTCCATCACACTACTTTCACTACAAGATCTCAACTACACCAAGGAAACAGTTTTTAAAACTTCTAAAATCAAAACCAAATATCACATGCTAAGAGATCAAGTCCTTAAAAATCAAATTGAGACCCTCTCTTGGTCACATCGAAAACCCCTTAGAAAAACACATTTTAACTTGCTCCAAATCAACATTCCCAAATCACACTCCAATATTTCAGAATTCAAGCAAGGTTCGGTTGTCTTGCAAACCCATATTTACACATATATGCACACATACATAAAACCTAAAACCATCATCAACCCAAGTCAAACTTTTCACTTAAAACATATCAAGGAACACACATAACGTATGAACATATTGTTCCATCCAAGGACAAAGTTTTGTTTCACTAGGGCCATGCCTTTCTTGATCAAGGTACTCCTTTAGATTCAACATCAAAGCATCAATAAATAAACTCAAGCACTAAACATCTTATGAAAATCAACCATCATACCAAACATTCAAAACTGAGACTCCTATGCTCATGTTCATCTCTTCCTTACTCAACCAAGATATGGTCTTTACAAAACACATTCGTTTATCCATCATCCAAAAGCATAAAAAGGCATATTTCGAAAAGAATCTATACGTCCTTGGGTGACCCAAAGTCGAGCTCCTCCTTTACCTAAAAGGTTGATGGCTAGCAAAAGGGGTATTTTGGTAGCTTGTATTTTTTGTGAACAAATCTCCAATGGTGTGTGTGTGTGACTTGGCCAACAAAGGAGATGGAGTAGATGAAGCAGAAGCTTGAAGTATTCTGAAGTAGTGGAGGAGTGGCTAGGTGTTGGCACTAAGAGATACAAGAGAAAGAAATAGAGAGATAAAAGGTGTGGTTGGGTGTTTAAGTCATAATGAGACTCTTTAAGGTTGAACGTGACTGAATGTTAATGCCTGACTGCACATTATGACTAAAGAATGCATATATTAGTATTAATATGCCTTAATGTGAAGAATGTGAATGAATGTGATTGTGAATGTTATTGCCTGACTGAAAATCTAAGTTCTTATATGTTTACAAAATGTAGTAGTTCTTATTGAGTATTCAACTTATTTAAATATGTGATTGTCCTAAGTGGATGCTTAAAGTGAGATGTGAGGTTTCCAGACGGAACTTGGCTTAGGAAGAAGAGGTAGAAACATTTAATTTTGTAGTACAAGGTGTGAAAGATTTTTTATAGATGCTTCTGCAGACTCATTTGATTTTATAAAGTACATTTTATTTTATGAAAATCAATCTTTTGTACTTGTCGCGCTTCAATAAGAAGTAAAGTTTTTAATGGCGAGTAGAATATATATCAGTCGCTCTATTTTTTTTAAAATTAACATTATTCATAACCCTAGGGGGGATTGGATATTACAAAATTAATATTGGGTCCTCAGCCTAACATCTCAAATGTGCTAACGTTATGAGCAACAATATGTTAGCTCTTTTTCCGTAAAGGATGGCAAATGTCATCGATGTCGATTGCTTCCACAAGACTGTGTGAGATAGTTGTTTGATAAAGAGCTATTCTAGATTGCAATGCAAGTAGCATTTAATTAAAAATATATGTTAGCAAAGATTCTTTCGAGTTACTGGATAGAATGTTAAAGAATCAAGATCGACAAGATGGAGAGCACGCAGAGTAAAACTTAATATCTAAAATATGACAAAAAAATGATTCTACAAGTAGCAATTACTTCAAATCAAAGCTGAATGTTCAACTGATTAAGAAAAACAAGAAGCCATTCTGACGCCAGTAGAAGTCAACAGATCAGTCACCAAAGGGAATATGTGTCTTCTTGCATTGGTCATTACTGACAAAATGATCAATATGGAGGCATTCGGGTCCACAATGTCGACGATTTGGAGGACAGAAAGTTGGATTCAATTCAAGGATGTGGGAGAAAATCGTGTTTTGGTAAAGTTTCAATATGAACAGGATAAGCATAAAATCCTCATGGAGAGGCCATGGTCATTTGACAGAATGTTAGTATGCTTGCAAGCTTTTGATGGGTCCATCCCACCATGGGACTTTCCCTTTCTAACGAAGCATTTTGGATACAGGTCCATAACATGCCATTAATTAGCATGACTAAAGAGGTGGGTTATCAAATTGGTTATGGAGTGGGAAAGATTGTAGAAGTCGATACTAATGGTGTAGTTAATGGCTGGGGTCAGTTCCTATGTATCAAAGTGGAGATAGATATCTACAAACCTCTAGCTAGAGGAAGATTTATGACTATAGATCAAAAACAGTTATGGCTTCCTACAAAGTATGAAAGACTGCCCTCTTTTTGCTTTCATTGTGGTGTTATTAAGCAGAATGAAAAAGTTTGCTCAAAGACGACACAGGATAGGAATTCGAGAGAGTCACCAAGCTCAATACATATGGAACCAATGTACTAGGAAAATCCAAAAGAGATTCATCATCAAAAGTAATTATACGGAACTAATTGAGAAGATGGGATTTGACTAGGGAAAGGAGGTTGTGGAGGAAGTAGCAGTGGTGTCTAAAAGAGTATGGCAGAGACGGAATACTTGTGTGTTTCAAGTTGATTTCAGACACCCCAACATTGTAGCCCAGCAAGCTTAAGAAGTGTTACAATGGATGAAAGACTCCAAAACTAGTAAAGATGTTCAACCAAGTGTGCTGAAACCTACGGATCTTAGATGACATCCACCTCCATTAAACACCTATAAGATTAACTGGGATGCTGCAGTTGATAGAACACAGTGCAAAATTATTGTGGGTATTATAGTGAGAGACTGGACTGAGAAGGTTTTTGCCACCTCAAGACTAAGCAAATCCCTCTTCCCTAATCCTCTACTTGCAGAAGCATTTGGTACATTGGAAGCTACATGTTTTGGCCTAAAGATGAGACTCAATAATGTAATTCTAGAGGGAGACTCTCAATAGGTTATTAAGGACATCACAGAGGAGGGTGAGTACAAGTATGGTAGTTGAAGATGTCAAGCTATAGTTGAAGCAGTTTGGCAAATGGTCGGCTAATCATGTGAGAAGAGATGTTAATAAGGTTGTACCTGGGTATTCTCTATTGGTTCCTCATACTATTCTTGACAAGGGAATGTCCCTTCTTGTATTCAGGATTTGATTTGATTTGATTTATAATGAATAAAGTCCGTTCCCTATTTAAAAAGAGAGAGAGAGAGAGAGAAAAGCTTAATGTTCAACTTTAATCTAGGCACTTTTATGTTTGAAACAACCAATGCAATAAATGACAGCCTTTGGCAAGGGTAAGTTATGAAACTAGTCCTTGTGTTTTAGCTCGTTTGTAAATCCCTCCATCGGCTTCAAATTTTTATAATTTAACTCTATGGATATGCAAGTTTTTGCAATTCTATCCTTTGTTTACTCCAGCCAATTCATCTAACCGGCCAAGAGGTTGCGATGTGGCATTATTCTAAAAAAATGAAAATAGATGGTGACATGTTGCACCCTTATTAAAAAAATGAAAATCTAACAAGATTTTAAATATAGAACAAATAATTTAAAACATAAAATAGTTACCTTATTCTAAAAAACAAAAACAATTTTGAGGGGGATCCGACTCCTCCCCCCTCTAGGTGCTACCACCAAAGGGTTCCCTCTCCTACGAGTTCTTTTATTTCTTTTTTTCTTTTAAATGTTTTTATAGTTATTCTTTTAGATTTTTTATAAACTATTTTAACTTATTTAAAAAAATAATATTCCAGAATTCTTTCAAATATTTTTCTTAATTTTCTACAATTTTTAATGTAGTTTTAAATAATTTAATAGTTTTATCATTATTTTTAAATAATTTATAATTTCAAAATAATAAGTTTTTTTTTAATTCATCATTTTTTAAAATTAGTTACTAACATTTTTAGTTTTATTTTGTTTCTCTTAACCATGTTCATATTTTATGATTATTTTATTAAGTTTCATTTTTTCTTATCCTTTTAATATGTTTGAAAGTTCTTTTAATTAAATATTTTCAACTTCTGATCTAAATAATATTTACACGTTTTGAACTAAAGTCTGATGGATTGATCGAATTACAAAAATTTGCATACCCAGGGAGTAAATTATAAAAAAGATTAAAACCAACTGAGTGATTTGCAAACTTGCTAAAATCAAGGGACTAATTTTATAACTAACCCTTTTTGACAATTAAAAAATCCATAATAATAAGTTATATCTAGATCTTATGTAGGGCTGCAATCCCAGCAAACTGACTCATGTATTGGCTCGACCCGACCTGAATCGTCTCAAACACAGGCCAATCTGATATGGGCGACCCGACCCGAGATTGAAAGCAGGAACCCAAATCTTGTATACAAACAGATCCAACAAAAACCTTACAAATCCCATGAACATAAACCTTAAACCACTCCATTCGAATTCCATGAATGCTAATGTTGTCAAACCACTTCAATTTCTAAGTAGAAACACAACGAGGGTTGCTCTTGCTTTTAGTCTCTAGGCTAGCTTCCTCGTCTTAGGCCCTCTCTTGGTTGCTTCATATGGTTGGTCCTCTCTAACGACCCATATTTTTTTATTGGTTGAAAATATTATGGAGATAGATGGTGCCGCGTGATGGTGAAAACCCTAAGAAGAGTGAGTTAAGAAGACCGAAGACGACGAAGAGGACAAGGGCGATGACGGCGCCGGACTTGAACTTGAAGAGGTAGAGGTCGCGGCTCGACTCCTTAAGGCTGTTCTCGACACGTTCAATCTTTTTGATCTTAGATTTCTTGGCGATCTTGGCGGAGGATTCGGTTTTCATCATCTCCCGCTTCTTGGTAGCCTTGTCAATTGAGGACCTCGAGTTGAAGGAGTTGATGCGATAGATGAGGAGCCAGGAGATAGTGTCGCAGACTATGGCAGTGCAGAACGAAATGGCCACGGCGGTGTGGCTGTCGGAGTACTTGAAAGAGGAGTAGATCTGAGGAGAGGCCATGGGAATAGGTGGTTGTTTGGCAAATAGGAAAGGGCGAGAAAGTGTTTTCTCGAGGGTTCTACGGGATTCAAATCGTTTGACGACTTGAATTGAATTTGAGTTTTTCTTATAATGTCGGTTTCAGCGGGTTCGACCCGCAAGTTGCTCCACCCGCTTTTTTTTTTTTTTTTTTGGTCGGGTTGGGTCCTAACATTTCCTACACAGGCCTAATCTTATCCTTATCGTTCTAAGAAATATATCGTCTTCCTATTATGCTCTCTCATTCATTTTATTTTCATTTTTTATTTACTTTTGTCTTTTGTTTCTCTGTTTAGGTGATGCCTATTATATCTTTATATATATATATATATATATATATATATATATATATATAGGATAAAAGAGAAAATATGATGGAGTAGGTTTTTTTTTTTTTATGAATAGTCTCATTTCATTAATGAACCGAAGTTACAAATGTGACTTATCAATACATGGATAAATCCAGACTATAAGCCAACTATGCATAAGCTCTAGGGCTTCCCCACACACAAATTTTTTTGTGGTGGACATTGTCTTAACTTCTCAATAAACTCTCTCCTAACAAAGAAAGCGTTCTGTAAACAGAACTTGAAGGCCCCTCTATCCTCCTAGGGAGGAAAAGTACGGAACACTGCTATGGACACTAAATCCAATAGCCTATTTCTATTTTATTAAAACCTAAAATAACAAAAACCAAATAAAACACATTAACAACTAAAAACTACTAACTAACAAACTAAACTACAAAACTACAAGCCTCGGTGTGACCCGGACGACATGCCCACCGCAAGCATTGGCATCTCGAGCCCTGACGGCACGAGCACCCAACTCACGTACGGACACAACAGCCTCCACTACGCAGGTAGCACCTACGTGAGTACTGGTCGTACGATATCATCGGCCATGACATCGCCCCCACTCTCAAATAGCACTTGCCCCAAATTGCGTACGATCCAAAGCCACAACACCTCACTTGGGTCAACAAAAGAACACAAGAACACAAAACAAAACGCAACAAAATACTGGAATAGAACAAAGAAACAGAAAACCACAGCTAATGAACAGTGCACGATGTGTCGGCAGTGGCGCGTACAGGGGGCTAGTCACTCGGGGAGGGAAACCGACGGTCGATCTTGGAAACCCCGGAGTCAAGGAGTCCAGAGAAGCCGAGCATGGTATCGGCAAAGGGCTCTGCAGTGGCGCGTGGTGGGCACGCGTCGACGAGATCCAAAGCTTCATCCCGCGCGTGCGGGCCGATGAACGCCATATTTGGTGGGCTTAAATATCGACGACTGGGCTTCATCCCGGTGGGGCGCGTGTAGGAGGTAGACGGATGCAAAGACCCGAACGACAATCCTCCCTTATTCGGCCTGAAAAATAAAAAAATAAAACCAAGACAAACACTACGCAGAGATAAACATGGACAGACGAAAAGGGGGAGGGGAAGGAGGAATTTGGGGGAAGCCGAAGCTCCCACCCCCTTTCGTTCTATCTGAAGTTTTAGATAGCTTAGTGAGAGGAAGAGGTTTAGAGAGACGAGAGGTTTTTTCGGTTTTTTATCATAGTAGGTTTTGATACCTTACTGAAAATGTTTGTATATTTATAGTGTTCTATCAAGCTGTTTGTTACATAAGAAATTCAAGTTTACAATTATACGTAAAATCCTATCTTAACAAACTAATTCAAAATTCAAAAATCAAATGTTTATAATTCTGTTTTTCATTTATTTCTGCCAAAATATATATATATATATATTTCATGTTTTCTACTTATTTTGAATTATGATTTGGTGCTTTCTTTTTTTCTTTTTATGTGGTTGTGGATTGCGTGTTGGTGATAGCCATCAATGAAATTTTTATCTTTGAAAGTGTAAAAGAAATCTTCACATATCAATTTTTTTTTTAACCATAAAAGTATAAAAACGTGAAGTTTTTTAAAATAATAAAATATCATCCAAACATGAGGTTTCATACGAATAGATCAATCATGACCATAGAATTTTTATAGCACAATACAATAACATCGTTCAAATTAAAGATATAGTAAAAGAAAACATCAGCAACCAACTTCCAATAATGCAATAATAATAAAAGAAAAAAGCATGTCATACAACGAAAAGGAACAACAGAACTGGACCATCAACGGAAAGAATAAATCTTTACAATCTCTTAATACTCCGTACTCTATATTATTTTTAATTTTTATTATTTTTTTCTTTTATCAAATATTTATTATATAAATAATGAATAGAAAATTTGAAATAATTTAAAAAGAATAAACTCAAAAAAAAATTTTAAAAAAGATTAAAAATTTTAAAAATTCAAAAAAATGTGGAGTGTGGAGTGTGATGGAGGTTGTGTAGCAAAACTCCAAGGAAAAACAAGGCATAGAGTAAAGGAACACCATATAATGGATTAAAAGTAAAAGGAAGGCCAATGTTAGCTAAATATATCAAGAAAACACCAAGTCATGCACATCTGATAGGCAATAATTGGACCTCAAAACCACCAACTTGCACACAAAAAGGGTAACACTCATTTGACCATCAACGCAAAGCAAAGGAGATACAATAAAATAGTAAATATGACAAAAGGAATGAACCACCGAACCGAAAATAAACAAACCAGCAAAGGAAAGCCAAAAACAATCAGCAAGAATAAAGGAGATTGACACAAAAGAGGGAAAAAAAAAAACATTAGGAAAAAGACTAAGGCAAAAAGACCATGGCGACCTCAATTAGTCAACACAAAAAAGTAACAAAATAAACAAATGAAGAAAAAGAACCCAATGCCACGCAACCAAAAAAAAGGCAAACACAAATCAAATTGTTATATATTCATCAATGGGTTTTTGTTTGCTTACAACCTACAAAAGTTAACCAAAACACAAAACCAATGTAAATGTCTGCATAATCCAAGGAACCATGTCTACAATGAAAAATTTGTGGCGCCCCAATACCTGCTTAGAATTTGGCAAAAGGTCGAGACATCAGGATGCTCGCCATATAGGCAAACACCCCTTGCATTCCGTAGAACGCTGTGTACTTGTATGCCCATCATATGCATATAAAATAATCACAACGAAACAAGGGTAAGAAATAAGTCATAATTAGAAATATGAGTACAGAGATTTATACTTAACTCTCCAAATAATAATATTATCCATAAGTCATATCCATACAATTGTTAAAAATTTACGAACCCCATCTTGATCATCGCCCAAAATCAAGTAACAATAGAATATTACGAATATCAACATAATAACGGGGACAGATCCGTGAACTATTTATCGGGTTGCACTTGCTCCTCATCCTCGTATCCCATAATATTACTAATGTTTATGCGCTAAAGTTTTGTAACTTCCCAAAAGAAATTGGATAGAAGTGTTTCTTTAGACCGTAGAAATGTCATAAAATCCTGAAAGATTACATGAATCAAGCGACAAGCGATCAATTAGGTTTTTAGAAGCATTGCGGGATGGTCAGGCTGTTATAGATAGAATAGCAGCCCTCCATTAAGATAGTAACACATAGGAAAAAAAATACAATAGACTAGTTAGACATCACCACACAGAATCACCACACGCAAAAGAGGCAGAAATCGTTGTTTGGGCAGCGCCTTCCTCATTTCATCTTCATCTCCAAGCTCCCGGGGGATGAAAAGAATATGACAAGAAAGTATACAAAGAATCTGGCAATAAGAATGCCCCCATAGATGTAAGTTTGGGAGGATTGCACAGGGTATTTGAACTTAACTTGGTAGCATCTCAACTTTTTCCTTTCACTGAACAACATGTGCTCTACATTCCTGCATCACAAACATGACCCTAGGAAAATTGCAAGAATTAAAAAAAGGAGCCTACACAGTTAGGAATTCTGGATATGTGAAGGGCTCTAATATTTGTTCAGAAAAGAAAAAATAAATAAAAAGAACACTAAAACTGAATGGCAACAGAAATTGTTGCTAGATAACTTACTACTAGGTGAACAAGGAACTTTGTAGCATTTCTGAACTGTTCAAATGAGCATCTTGTAACCGGTGTTCATGTAACAAGAAAGAAAAATCAACAAGATTGTGCACCATCCCGTCTGGGTCGAGCTCCATCACCGTCTGGGTCAAGCTCCATCACCGTCTGGGTCAAGCTCCATCCTTACCACCATCTGGGTCGAGTGCCGTCAGGGATGAGTGTGAGGTGGGATTTCATTTGGGTTGGGATGGTATGGAAGACAAAGGAGTAAGGGAGGGGGTTGTATGGGTCTCTGATCAGTTGTATGTAAGTGCAAACTAAACATTATAAACTGCTTACGTGGCGCACAACAATTGGAGGGTTGTTTAATGAGGGGGAGCAACCGAACCGCTCCCTAAGTTTTCTCTTAGGTTTTAGCCCATTGATGTAATCAGATTATGAACCGCTATAGGAACGGATTTGAATTTTTAATTATTTGAGGCACTTAGGAGTATAATTTGGCGAAATGAATTACACCATTAGACTTGTATGAATAATTAAGATTTTATAGTGTAATAAAAAGTTTCAAGTTTTTCAGGTGAATAGTAACCCTTCGGGAGAGCCCACTAGGCATTTGGTCCAAACAGCTGTCAAATCGCCATGTAGGAAGTCCAAATTAGCCTAGAATCCCTAGCTCATATTTTTAGACATGTGGCATCATCACAACCACCCATTTGGAAATCCACTTAATGCTTGTCTAAATAAGTACAAATGTGTAAAGTGAATGGAGTGAAAACCAAGCAAGTGAATAAGCTTCTTACACAATTCACTATTCCATCCACTCGAGCACTATTTGGTCAACCACAAAGAGGGTTTTAAACCTAATGAAACCCCAGAATTGGTGGTGCAAACCAAAACCCCAAATGCTTAGGGTAACTGAAACCCTAAATCATGCAATCCGTTTTTGCTTGTGATTCCCTCTTGGTTTAGGCAACTTCTACAAGAAACCAATCACTCAAATGTACCCTCTTATACCCCCATTCACTCCCTTACACCTTCGTACTTGCTTTTAACCAAGAAAATTAGATCTTGATTGAAACCCTAACCGAAACCCTCTTTAAACCCTAAGTGCATGCATTTGATTAAGCTCATTTTAGTCTAGCTGAAACACTTAGTTCCTCCAAGCTTCTCCCACAAGATTTCTCCCACTTGAATGGCCTTTCCTTGACTGAAATTTCACCTCATTTTCAGCCCCAAATAGTACCATTTAAGAAAGGTCAAATAACTAACACATCACCCCTTAAAATCACCATCTCGGCAGCACAAAATACAACCTCTTTGCATCAGATTTGTTTCTCCTCTTGCATAAGCCACCCTCACATCTTGTGTCATAGAACTCACCTAATCCAAGTCAGCTCCTATGCATCCCCATGCCACCCCTCTCATTTCTCCCACACTTCATTTTTTCATCCCTTTTTCTAGAGAGAAATCGAGTGAGCATTGGAGGAAAACATTTTCTGGCGCTTTGCTTATTTTGTTCCAATCCTTGTAAGTTTTATTCTCCTAGCTTCTCTTATATTTTTAAAATTTTTTAGTCTTGAATTTGTGGGAGAGTGTTGGTTAATTTTATGGGAGGTTTGAAGGATTGAATGTTGGTATTTTGGTGTGATGATGTTCAGTTTTGGGAGTATGTTGTTAAGCTTGGAAGTTTTTGCTGTTTTGTTGAAAGATTTTGTAAATCTCGGTTCCATGATGTGTTGACATAATTTTTGTGTAAGTTTATGGTTTTATTTAGAGCATATTAGGTTTTCATAAAATGATTTTCAATGATCTACAAAGTGTTATAGTCGAATCCTTCCAAATGAATTTTGTTGGTTTAGTTTGTTTTTTAGCCTTAGGATCTTGAATCTATGGTTTTTATTTTTTGTAAATCTTATTCTGAAAGCTTTGATCTATGGATTAAGTGGATTTTTTAAAGCTTTATAACTTAAGGTCTTGTTGGAGTTTTGGACAAACATGCAAAAAATATGTTTTTATGCTAAGTTTAGAGGCTTCATGGATGCTTTGGTGTGTTTATTTGCTATCACATGTTGGATTTGATGCTAATATCAAGTTATGACTTGAATGTGAGGTATATGGATTTATTATTTCAAGATTTATTGCATGTAAATCAAGGATTTGGTCTTTATGTTTAAGTCAGAAGCATGCTAAGTTTCGATTTCCAAGTTTTCCACACAAGCCAATTTTCATTTGTTGAGAATGTGATTTTTGTTGTTTCTTAAGCATGATATCAACTTAGGTATGAATGTTGAACATGTTACAAGTGAGATTTGTCAACTTTTGAAGTCATTGGAGTTAAAATGCAAGTGTTAAACCCAGAACACCAAGATTAGGTCCGGTTTGACCTAATCTTGATGTTTAATTCTTTGAAATGGTGAGTTTAAGGTTTTGTATAATGCTTGATTTAATATCTTGACATGATATTAGAACTAGGGATATGCTATTTATGAGTTGGTGATTTCAAGTTAAGCATGATGGTGTGATTAATGACCAAGTAGTAAGCAAAACACCATTTTTAGCCTATGTATGAATTGACCTAGAGACATTCTTAGAGTAGGGTTTAGTTTTTGTAAATCTAAGCCCATATTTGGACTTTGGATGAAACTTATGTGAGGTATGTAAATTGTGGTAAGGTTTGGGCTTCGTTTGCAATTTTCTTAAGTTTAGGAGTTAATTTGCAATTTTTCAAAAGTTAAGAGGTAATTTTGCAAATTAAGCCCATAGTTACTAGGTTCTATTTTTATACGGATTAAGAAATTTTAACTCTAGAACATCTCTCATTTCAGCCTATGCTACACGTATGTTACACACGACTTTCTATAAGTTAGCTTATAACTTATTTGCGGTATCTTTATGTATGTAAGGCAGTAAGGTGCATTAATTATATTCATTCTTTATTTATGCCTATTTAATTTTTTTTTATAATATGTCATACCATGTTATCTTATTCTGCTAGATGATTATTTAGTACATGTCATAAATGACGTTATAATCATACAAGCATGTCACAAAAATATTTCTAACCCATGCATATGTCATTTTATTTTATCATGACTCCAAATGCTAAAATGAGGGACTATCCTAGTGAAACTCTTTTGTCCACTCTGGAGTCTTTAAAATGGAGTAGAACCCCCTAAGTTGACAAAATACATTCAACAAACTTCGAATAGTACCTAAGTAACTAGTTTCTAGAGAAAAAGTTGAAAGTTAAATAAAATATTGTTAGAATATTATTTTTTTAATATTATTATTGTCTTGAGATTTAAAAAAGTTGAATTGTTTATTATATTTTGTATGGAAATTAGGGAAAATTGTAATGATAAGATGAGATGAAACACTTTTACTATTCGAACGGGGTTAGAGTTTATGCTTTTGACCTAAAATTTGGGTTGTGCCCTAGGTTGGCCTTCAAGGTCATGCGGTTCGGGTTGGCTAACCTAGGTAGCCATTTGGGTCCACCATTTGTTTTTTAAATTTTATTGACTTTTGTATTTAGCTAATGATTGAATAATGGTTGGATAGGAAACGTTAAGATGGAAAGATGTTTGGTTTGATTTAAAAAGTAATTGAATAATTTTGAATAGATTTTTTTTTTTTTATTGACATTGGATGCCAAAAACAAATCATGATTAATCTCAAAGGTATACTAGCGAGACGAGCACAAGTGCAACAATTTTCTAACGAGTGACCTTTCTAAATTATTTGCACTTAAAATGTTGAAACGTTCCTTTGAAATGAAAATGGTTAAATGTGTTTTTTTTGAAACATTTCACCTTAATAAAGTATACCAAATTACCAATAACACCAAACCTGCCAGACATGGAAAGAGATATGAGAATTGGAAGAAGTTACAAACTCTTATATTTGAGGGTTGTTTACTACATCTAATCTAAGGGAGAATGTCATTAGTTATTGACACTTTACAGCCTAAAGTTTCAGCATTGATGAATCATGATCTATTACAACCTTATTCAAGGGAAGAGATTCGCATAACTTTGTTCCAAATGCAATCTATAAAAACTCTTGGTCTGGATGGTATTCCGCTTGTCTTTTTTAAAAAATATTGGGCAATAGTGGGGATGTTGTTGTCAAAGTAGTGATGTCTTGTCCTCATTTAGGTAAGATACCTCATGAATTAAATGTGACATTTCTTGTTCTAATTCCAAAGAAGGAAAAGTCTATGAAGGTTACTGATTATAGACCATTAGTTTGTGTAATATAGTTTATAAGATCATAGCAAAGTTATTGCTAATAGGCTGAAGCTTATTTTGCCACAAGTGATTAGTGAAAAACAATGTGCTTTTGTTCTGGGTAGGCTTATTACTGACAATGTTTTGGTTGCCTTTGAGCCTGTACATTCTACTCGAAAGCAAAAGAGAGGTAAAATGGGTATTATTAAACCTTGATATGAGCAAGGCTTATGATAAGGTAGAATGGTGTTTTCTTAAAAAAGTCATACTTAAATTGGGTTTTGATACAAAATGGGTGGTATGGTGTTATCTTGTATTAATTCAGTTCATATAAAGTTCTGCTTAACGGTACTCCTATTTCTTCTTTTGGTGCATCGAGAGGATTGCAATAAGGGGATCCGTTATCTCCCTATTTATTTATGTTATATGCTTAAGCATTGTCTTCGTTAATTAAAGATGCTGAGCGTTGACGTTTGCTTAGAGGCATGAAGATTTGTAATGGTACATTAATCATTAGCCACCTATTTTTTGTTGATGATAGTTTGCTTTTTTGTCAAGCTACAAAGTCTGAAAATGAGTGCCTCTAGTTGCTTTTATGCACATATGAATATGCTTCCAGGCAACAGCTGAATTTAGAAAAAAAAAAGTTGTTGTTTAGTAAAAATGTGAGTCAAGAGAAAGTAAGTGATATTAAGTCGATTTGGGATATACAATCTGTCCAACATCTTGCAAAGTATTTGGGTCTTCTCTCATTTGTTGGTCGAAACAAAAATAATACTTTTAGGAACCCGAAGATACGGATTTGGAATAAGTTGGAACGTTAGATAGAGAAGTTACTTTCACAAGCTTGTAGGGAAATCCTAATCAAGACGGTTGTGTAGGCATTACCAACCTACACAATGAGTTGTTTTCAGTTACCTAAATCATTTTGTTAGGAATTGAAAAAGATGTTTACTCTATTTTGGTGGGGTCAATGTGGTATGGAGCGGAAGATGCATTGGGTGTGTTGGAAAAAATTGTGTACCTCCAAGTTTGAAGATGGTTTGGGTTTTAAAAACTTAGAAATCTTTAATTTAGCATTGTTAGCAAAACAAGGATGACAACTTATGCATGATTCTACTTCATTAATTTTTTGAGTTTTTAAGGTGAAGTATTTTCTTCATTCTACATGACTTTGGGCAACAATCTTTCCTATATTTGGAGAAATATTTTGGCTGCTAAGAACATTCTCTTAGGGGTGTATTTGGAGAGTTGAACGAGGTGATTGCATTAACATTTAGCATGGCAAATGGCTTACAACAAACTTAGTATCTTATCTCCTAGTTGCTTGAACAAAATTTACAAGAAGATTCCACTGTCAATGCCTTGTTTGATAGCATTTTTTGTACTTGGAATGAGGCCCTAATCCGAACTATTTTTCCTCCATATGTTGCTAACTAGATACTAAAGATTCGTTTAACTTTGAGAATTGATGATCAGTTTGTGTGGGGTGGAAATAAAATTGGTGTGTATTCTGTGAAATCAGATTATCCATTTGCTATTAATTTGCTGACTAAAGAGAATAGAACAAAAAGTTCCCTTGCACCAGTCAATGCTGATTTTTGGCAAAGGTTGTGGAATTTGAATTTATCAAATAAAGTGAAGAATTTTACAAGGAGAGCATATACTAATAATTTGCTCACCAAAATGCTTTGCAGCGAAGAGGTGTTCTATCTATTGCGATGTGTGATCGCTATAAGTTGGAAGATGAGAGTTGTGGTCATGTTATTTGGGGATGTTCACATTCTCAGCAGATATGGGAACTTTGTTGTTCTTCTCTTTTTCAGTTCTTGCATGTTAGTATAGAGTTTCAGACACCATTATGGACATTAAGGGTTAAGTGTTGATGGCATTGAGTAGGAGGGAAGTGGGTGAATTTCAAGTGGATAAGATTGAAGCTCTAGTTACTTTATGGGATTTGCAAATGATTCTTTATCTTGGTATAACTAGTTTAGTTTTGGAAGGTGACTATTTCTCTATTATTGAAGCTCTAAATTCTAGAGAACCGAACCTCACTAGCTGGGTTATTTGATTATGGAAATTCAGATTTTGCTTAAAGGATTTTAGGATTATAAGGTTCTGGTCTCGTTTGGTTTCGCAGATGAGATGAGATGAGTTAAGATGAATGTTAAAAGTTGAATAAAATATTGTTAGAATATATATTTTTTAATATTATTTTTATTTTGAGATTTGAAAAAGCTATATTTTTTTTTGTGAGAATTTAAAAAAGTTGTAATGATTAGATAAGATAAGTTAAGAGGAATTGAAAAAACAAACGAGGTCGACATGCTAGGCTTGTGAAATATACAATTCAATGGTGGAATCAATGTCTTGATTTTTTTATGCCTTGAGGATTATTAGATACTGCAATGTAATTATATTATGTTGTACATGTCTCATTTTATATTTTATTTGAATGAATTTTGTTTTTTATTACTAGATACAAAAAAAAAAAAAATTGAATTCTTTATCATATTTTATATAAAAATTTAAAAAAATTATAATAATAAGATGTGATAAAATCGAACATTTCTTATATCCAAACTCCCCTGCTCCAGCCCTCTCCCCCAGCCAAGAACCCTCACCGACCATAAATTTTCTTGAGATCTTCTAGGGAGCAGCCACAGTAGCGGTGCACACATTGCACACCCTACGTGGCAATCTTTTTTTTTTCCCAATGCAAAATGTGCTTTTTGTTGGTGGACAATGTTTTCTTCCCCAATTCGAATTTGGCCCGTGAAACTAGCATTTTGAATACCCATTGACCCCATTTCAATTTGAACCCATCCCTCGTTCCCATCCATCGTCCCCCTCCCTCTCATCGTCGTCCCTCTCGTCGCCTAGCACCCGCAACTCGTCAGCCTGCCTCTGCCTATCGCCACACAACCTGTTTTCCCTATAGACTATTTTGAACAAGAGGTTTGCATTCACGGGAACCCCTCGTTGCCCAGCACTCGCGTCGCCCTCCCTCCACCAGAGCCACCCCGCAATGCACCCTTGACTCGTCGCCTAGCACCTACGACTCGCCGGCCTCCCTCTACCCATTGCAACCCAGCACTCATGACTCCTAGCTCTATTTCGCCGCCCATTTGCTCAGAAACAAGAGGTAACTCCACAGTAATGCATATCTACTTCTGTCTTATTAAGTTTTGCTTGTATGAAGAGAGGTAAAGTTTGGGGCAGATTTTTTCTTTTAGAGATGGGTATTGGGCTTAGGGCATGGAGATATGGAACTCCATTTATGGGTATGGAAAGTTCTATTTTTTTAACTCTAAAGATGTACTTAGTGTGCAAAGTGGCTATCGAAAACATTTTTACCCTAAATTTGAATTCTCAAGCAAACGCCCTCCGCGACGCCACTGTTGGTAAGTATCCTAGTTTTGTGCGCCTCTCTTCCCTCCCTCAGTCATAGAATGAGGCTGGAATGAGGCTGCTTTTTTTTTTTTTTTTCTCAAAATGAAAGTTTTGAACTCACAAATCTGAGGCATATGTATATGGGTCTGGATTTGCTCATCTTCTGTTTGTCAAAGTTAGTATCCCTTGAATTATAAAGATGAGTTTTATTGCATTTATGTTGTGAAACTCTCTTGAAATTGAGTCGATATCCTCTGATTATACATTTGAAGACAATCTCGATCAAGTACTTAGTATGATATTGACCTTTTTTTAAGAAAACCTTCTGCTTCGGTTGAACCTGCTATTGCAACTTGAAGTTGAAAATTTCTATTTTCTTCACTCTCTATGGGCAATCTATTCATGAAGCACTATTTCGGATAAAGCCTTTCACATCCCATATATGGCCCTATTACTAATTTTTTAATTCAATCACTTCTTAAATATTTGGTCAGGACTAACTTTGACAAATATAAAATGAGCATTTTTTTCCATTTTGTGATTAATCGTGGTCGTTTCCTCAAAGTGCTTACATGGTCTAGTTAGTAACTATTTCATTTTCCCATCATTATTTTGCTCTAATTGCCCTTTATATTCTTTGTTCTGTACTATATTCATTTGCTGTAATAATTTTTGTACATGGATTAAATTTGGCCATGCACAAAAGATTTTAAATCAAATTCGTGATCATGTTGGATTTTAAGGTTCTTGAAATTTCATGTTGGGATATGATCACTTTTGGTGAGATGACAAAAGAACTGCTTCATTTGCATAGTAGGTTTTATCAATCATGATAGTTTTGACTTTCCTAGTTTGTATGTTATCTTTAAGGTTCTCCGGACCCCTAACTTTCTTTATAGATTATTTGTATAGATTATTGAGTCAAAACTGAAGTTTTCTTTATGGTATGATGGTAGTTGGTACCCTTTTGTGTTGTGGAAAGTCAAGCACCTCACTTTGGCATTTAATGATCAGAACTTCCTCACCAAACAACATCGAGAGTATTTTTGTGAGTAGAATTTGTTGAATTTAATGAGTACTAAACAATTAACATAAACATTGTTAAATTTGTTCCTATCTGAAGTAGAATCTCTTTCCTGCTTTTAGCAGAATCTTCATTATCAAATTGTACATAACCATATCCTTTTGACTGACCCGACTGATCAGTTTTTATCTTGCAAGATAAGATACTCCCAAATAAGATATGTTGTCGTCTTTTATTTGGTGGAATAATCTGGTGTGTGGTTATATTGATTGTACTTGATCATCTTTTTTAGAGTTGCTTCTATTCCGTGACTTCTCATTTAAGAGATAGGCAAGAGAGAAGCTACAATAGAGGCAAGAGAGAAGCTTTGCTAGGCAAGAAGGTTTTGATACCTTACTTAAGATTGTAACAGTTGGTGGCATGGGAATGAATAGTAAGCATGTAGTAAGTAATGTTTGTGCCTTATGGTACATTAATAATCCTTGTAGTAAATGTAATATTTTATGAATTTTAAGGTTTATTTACATTTTCTTGTGATATTTTCTAGTGGGTTTGATGTTTTGTATAGTGGATGAATATTATGATTCAATTTTTTACTAGATGACTTAATCCAAGGATGATTATTTGATGGCATTGTGATTATTTGATGATAATGATTATTTGATGATTCAATATAAATCGTATAACAATGATTATTTTGCTAGATGACATAATCTCAGGATATGCTCAGATCTCTATTTTGGACATTATTAAGAATTTTATTTTTGTAGTGAAATATGTTCACTTCCCTTCTTAGTTTTTGTTTCTGTTAACAGATTGTTCACCGCGAGATGTGAAAAAAATATTCACTTCCATTCTCAATTTAATTATTAAGAATTGACCAATTTGGTTCAATGTTGGAGTTGGATTTCCTTTCCTTTTTATGATGCAGAAATATTAATCTTGTTATTGCTTAGCAAAAATGACTTTGGCTGTTGCAACAACACTCACACTCAAGCTTCATGTCACAAGTTGTTTTCATTACACAACTTTTCATTACAAAGGTTAATTTAATGAACCTACATAGGGAGAGTATCATTACAATTGATCTATTAAAAAACAATATACTCCAATGTACTATTTACATACAGTTTATCATAACGAAGTCAAAACTATTACAATTGTGACAATCCAGTACAAACGCAATAATTTTGTTTTTCATTTCATTGAGTTGTCTCTCTCTCTCTCTCTCGTACTTTATCTTCCATTTTACGAACTTAATGCTCGTGAAGCAATACGCCATCTCACATCTTCCAAACTTTATTCTCTCTTGTTCGATGATGATTGGGTTGATGCCATGCGTTATTCTGAAAAACTAATCATAAGTTCAGATTTGTAAATACTAAAACAAAATCTTTTCATTTCAGATTTGTAAATACCAATCATAAGAAGACTATTTAATTACAAGTACTACAAGTGCTAAATTACAAAGCTTATGTTTTGGGCATTTAAAAATATATTAATGCTTAAGTTGATAAATAAGCCCTACAAAGTTTTGTAAAAATGGCTATAGTAGATGGTGATGAAGATAAGAGAGGCAGATCAACATAATATAACTACAGGCTTATAAGAGCCTTATCTAGTAAAATGGTCCACCATCAGGACCTTCAAACCTTGCAGCTCTTAGCTAAATCACCAATACAAATCAAACAAAATTATATGCATCTTTACCAAAATCCAGTGGAAGCTTTTCTTCCCTTTTGGGAGCAAGCTCCCAAAATATAATTACAAAATTGAAAATGCATTTTTTACTGCAATGTTACATACCTCCCATGGCCTTGTGAAAATGCTGAGAATGGACAATTAAATGTCAATGTGGTTGTTTGTGTCACAAGCAGAAATTTGCAACTGCAAACCATATAGAAAGAGAATAACAAGGAAGTAAAAAAGGGGAGATACGTCCCTGATATGCAACATGAACTATGAGGAAGGAAATGTTAATTTAACAATTTTTTTTATAAGCAGGAAACCCTAATTAATTAAAAACACAATATATCATTCAATATAGGATCTTTTTTAATTGAAAGGTTCTAATATATTTATATATCCATTTGCAATGTAATTAAATGCAGTGCGGCCTAATTGCAATCATTATATGCAGTTAAATACATGATTATTCATTGTTAATGCATGGAATATGTACACCTGGACACACATATACACATAAATGTATATAAAATGTATGTATGGCTTAAAGGAGTTCTACATAACATGAGTGTGGTCCATTGCAATCATCCTAGGTAATTAAATGCAGGATTATTTATCGTTCATGATTTCAACAAACATTATCTTCATATTAAAATAAATACGAAAGTTGTATCACTGTTTCAAACTACTTTGAGTTTAGGAAGGGAGATTTTGCACTCAGTATTTTGGAGAGTAACAAAGAGCAATAAGCAGACAGCACACAAAGAGCTGGTCTACATTAATTAGGGGAAAATATTATCCATAAAGGCAAATACATTAATACATATAATCATAAGAGATTGGAATGGGTTGGTGTTGGCAACATCAAGACAATTTAGGTCACTCTATCCAGATCCTTTTCTAGCTGAATCTGTTGGGGCTTTGGAAGCTACTTGTTTTGGTGCTCACCTGGGACTAAAAAGGATAATACTAAAAGGGGATTCACTCCTAGTTACTCAAGCTATTAAAGGCAAAGTAGAAAACTAGTCTGCAGCTGGTATGATTATTGATGATATTAAGGGCTAGTTAAATGTTTATGACTCATGGTCAGTCTTACACATTCGAAGAAAGGGTAATAAGGCAGCTCATGTGCTTGCCAAGAAGGCTCTCTTGTCTTCTACATCCTCTATTGATGTAGGTAGTATTCCCGCTTATATTCTTGATTATATTTTATGAATGTTATAATGAAGAAGTTCATTTTCAAATTAAAAAAAAAAAGAAGTAAATTAAACACCAAGGAAACTGGGATGCATGCAAGGGAAACACACAAACAAAACATTTATGAGAAACTAGGGTTTCTATCTTCATGAGCAACACAAACTTTATGAACCTTTTGTTATAACATACCCAGTACATCATAACTTGCATACCATAAATAATTTAACAAAAGAAAAGATGGAAATAGTTTTATTTTTTTGCTGAGAGAAAAGATGGAAATAGTTACTCTAGGCTTGAGAAGAAACTCTCTAAGAAACCGTAGGTGATGAGATTGGCAATGGAAAATGTGAATAAGGAAATTATTCTGGTCATCATCCAATAATTGGAAATAAAGAAAACCCAATTGTTGAAAATGTACAAATGTTCCTTATTCGTACTCGAGTCCTATATAATTGGAAATAAAGAAAACCCAAATAATTTTCACAACACGAAAAGCAAAACAATTTGTAGTTGATCTAAACCCTTGAGATAAAAACTGAGGAGTAAACACACAGAAGTCCAGAAATGTATTCCTAAACCCTAGCATCACAGAGAAACAAGGAGTAAGAAGGGGTCAGTTTGAAGAAGATTACCTTTCACACAGATTTCTAGACGGGGTTTTGTAGTGTCTGGACTCACACTATCGTGGAAATGAGATGAAAGGTCACGAGATTGAGATAGAGGAAATCACATCGTGGGAAAATCATAGTGTAAGGGAATGAAGGGAGGGGGAAATCACAATGCATGTGAGGGGACTGAGAGAATCACAAAGAAGAAGAAGAAGAAGAAGAAGAAGAAGAAGGTCTCGCCGTCGAAAACATATTCTGCGATTGAGAAGCAGAAGACTTAGTGAATATGGGGTTTTCAAAATTGTCAGGAGATTTTTTGCGATTCACATAGAAGAAGAAGAAAGTTTAGGGCTTTGTGAGGAAAGTTGAGGGATTTACAGTGAAGAAGTTGGATTAGAAAAGTGAGGGGATTGAGGGTTGAAATCCAGAAGCAGTTTGGGGTTTCTGTCGAAGCACACCTTCAAATTCACAAGGAGACTGAGGGTTTCAAAGAGGAGTTATACTATACACAAACCTCACACTCTGCACACCACTTAAAAAATATGTGATTTTACTCTTTTATCCTCATATTTCATATTTTATATTTCATGAAACATGAGGAGGTTGAGGCAAGAAACCAGTTCGTTGTTAGTAAATACAGTCTGACATGTCAGGTGTGCTATGGATGCTCTCAAAGGTGGCTGCTATTAAGATTTTTCCAATTTTCTTATGAGTATTGCTATATCACACTTTACTATTCATCACACTCTCCACACACTTCACATAATTTTTTTTTTCACCCCAGCACGTTAGTGTGCTGGGGCTGCTTCACACAGTAGTGAAGCAGATTTATTCTTTTCTTATATCCGGAAAATTCTATTCGCCCGGCACTTCCACGCTGGTAGTATTTGAAATGACCAAAAGGCCATAAATTGTAATGCTGATCATCTTCTCTACCCCGTGACCCAGCCTTCCTCGACAAACAACTTCATTTCAAAACATAACTCTGCTCTCACCCTCCGTTCGACGGCGAGGTTTGGACGACGGCGACTCCTTCAGCTTTCCGCAACCCTTCACTCGACGGCGACTTCCTCATTCGACGGCATTCGGTCTTCAGACAAAAAAAACACATCACTTCAAGGCTAGGTCCCTCGACGGCGATTTCCTCAAACCGTACCAAACCATCACTCGACGGCGACGACGGAAACTTCTTCAGTCTGGAGTAATCTGGGTACAAAGCTCCCTTTTGCATGACAACTCATGAATATGCCACGGTGGTGGTAATTCTATCACTTTCTGTAGTAATCACGTTTTGTAACCCAAAATCTTGCTCGTTTTGTTTCCCAGGTTGTGTTTGTAACGCGAAGTCGAAAGCAAAGTTCGCGAGTTAGCATTTTGTACTCAAAGATGGTGAGTTAGGGCTTATAATCTTTTCCCCTGTTAGGAAAAGCCATTGGGCTCTTGGTTGAGTGAGAGAAAGAAAGACAAACCGCTTCAACCGATTTAATGATATCTCCTCCTCTTCTTTCTTTCTTTCTTTCTTCTTCTTCTCTCTCTCTCTCTCGCTCTCTCTTTTAAATTAATTTTTAATTTTTAATTGTGTGTATAAACCTACAGAGGGTCAGGGTTTGTTCTGCGGTGCCATTAATGTAATATGGGATTGTTGGATTCTTTTTGTTGTAATTGCAGTCAGATATAAGGAAGTGGTTCATGAAATCCCATGTCAAGGGCAATGGTGGGGAATCAAAGCCTGCAAATCCTGCCCCAAGCAATTCGGAGACCCTGGTGGGTATACTTAAATTTTTATATTCTGGCTGATAAAACATATATGAGTGTGTATGGGCGTGTAAGCTTAATTTCAGCTTTATTGGAAAAAAGTAAAATGAGATATAATATTTTGTATAGTGTGTGCGACTGCATTAAGCCTGAATTAACTTTTTGGTATCCGGGTTTTGGGTAAAAATTTGAAAGATTGAATGAACATCCAACAGCTTGATATATTGTTATGCATTTAGCTGAAAAAAAAAGTTATATCTATTTATGTACGTAAAAGTGCAAGTGTTAAATAATGTATAATTAAGCTTGAAATTTTGCTTCCCATGGCCTAACATTTTGAAGAATATTATAATCCCAACATTTCGATGGCTCAGGTTGCTATCTGTGCAATGGTCCTTTTGTAACTTGCTGCTACTTATATAAAAAAAAATGATCCTTTTGTAACTTGCTGCTGTTTTGTTTGTTACATGAGGTGGACTAGTGCTCAGTTTGTTTGTTTGTTTGTTGAGAAAACAAAGGAAATGTGTAACACCGCATTCCCGTAGGATAGGGATGTTACTAACATTCATAACATAATGCCCGGTGAAGAGGTTTGAAGTCATGAAAAATACCTCATTTACTCAAAAAAACGTCAACTAAAGTGAACATAAATGTCTTCGAATCATGAAACTGAAAACATAAAGTAAAAACATAAACTAAACTAATTTTTGTGTAAATAACACTTATTCCTTTCTAAGTCTTTGCACTAAATCTATTCCTGGCCCTCCATCTCTGCATCCTCACAATCACCATCTGTGAGAATTAGACATAGAAGAAAACATGAAGACAAACAAAAATGAGAGGAGGTGATCACTTATTTGTTTGGTTTCCTTAACAGCCTTTTGTGTTTGATAAATGAACAACTTTGCATAACTAAGCCTCATGGTTTTATTAGTTTGTATTCAATGGAGGCTCTGTTTTTCCTTGGTGTCCAAACAATGGAAGTTGTAATCATTAGAATTAGTTTTGGTTCTTTGCTTTTCCGTTTCTTCTGACAATTTGATTAGCAAAAGATTAGTCAATAGATTTTTATATGAATACTCCAAGGGAATCATTGCTGGGTTATTGTTTAGAGGAAGCATTTTTGCATTATTGTTTGATATTAAGTAGCTGGGAATTAACTCCTAGGGGTTGGCTCAAGTGGTAAAGGCCTTGGTCTTGGCGGTATGCTCCTTCTAGGTCTAAGGCATGAATCCTCTTGGGTGCAAACAATTTCTAGGGGCCATCAAACTGGGGGAACTTCCCCTTGAATTATCCAAGATGCACTTGCGGGAAACTTCTTGTCGAGGACTTGTGCACCCTCGAGATTAGTCGGGACTTTGTTCTCAAACACCCGGTGCCAATAAAAAAAATTAAGTAGCTGGGTATAGAAGGTACTGATTATGTATAGTTTGCTACACTTGAAGGTTGTTGGACAACTAAATTATATATATATATTTTTTTTATTGGTAAACAAATTTTATTGATCTTAAGAATAGGCAAAAACCCTGGTATACGAGACATAAGCAAGAGCATCGCCTAAGCATGCTAGTTCAGTGATGTAAGAAATTCATGGAAATTTATTCCATTGAAATAAATTACAACCGACCAATGGAATAAATTATTGAAAAACAAATTCCTAAGCTCTTCCATTGACCACTCTTGATCTTCAAAGCTTTTATCGTTCATTTCCCTCCAAATGCACCACCATAAGCATATTGGGAACATCTTCCATATTGCTTCAATATGAGAATCACCTTGAAGGCCTCTCCAAGAAGCTAGGAGATCGATCACCCTTTTTGGCATTACCCAAGTTAGTAACACCCGAGTGAAGAAGTCATTTCATAAGGTCATGGCAATCTCGCAATGAAGTAGTAAATGATCAATGAACTCCCCACTCTTTTTGCACATGCAAGACCACTCCATGACAATGAATCGACGTATCCTTAAATATTCAAATGTGAGTATCTTTCCCAAGGAAGTGGTCCATACAAAGAAGAGTGCCTTTAAGGGTGCATTTGTCTTCCAAATACTCTTCCATGGGAATGGATTTGTATTATGCGTGTTCATGGCTTGATAGAAGGAGTGGACTGTGAACTTCCCTTTCTTGGAGTGAACACCTAGGGGTTGGCTCAAGTGGTAAAGTCCTTACTCTTGGTGGTATGCACTGTATAAGGTCTAAATTTTGAATCCTCTTAGGTGCAAACAATCTTTTGGGGCCATCGGACTGGGGGTGTTTTTCCCTTTAATTACCCGAGGTTCACTTGTTGGAAATTCCTTGCCGAAGGTCTGTGCACTCGGGATTAGTCGGGACATTGTTTTTAGACACTCGGTGCGAATAAAAAAAACTTCCCTTTCTTGGAGTGACTCCAGAAAATCTTGTCATCAACTTCCCCCCTCATGCGAGTCGAGTATATGAGGTCATAAAACTTCGAAATTGTGTCGGCTTCCCAATCATGTGCATTTTTAAAGAAAGTAATATTCCATTGAGGAGCACCATTTGATGTAAGCAAAAGGTCCGCAATCAAGGATTCTTTCATTCTTGCTGTACCTTAGACTTCTGGATAAGTTTCCTTGAGTGGACATGTCGCCACACCATATGTCATGCCACAATTTGATTTGGAATCCGTCACCCACCTCAAAGCGGGTATTTCTAAAGTATGTATCCCGTCCTCTTTTTATGTGCTTCCAAAGCCCCACCCCATATGGCCCACCTTACCTCATTTGAACACAGAAAAGTGTGTTGGAAAATTAGATTATATAAAACATTTGCAACAAAAAAGAGTAAAATGCGAAAAGAAAACAAAGTGCGTTTAAGTGAAAAGAGTAAAATGCGAAGGATGAAGCGCTTTGCTTACCAAAAGCGAAGCAAGCTTGAAAAAGTCTGCTTTAGTAATTGTTTTTGAAAAAAATAGTAAATATCTGTTTAAAACACAGAAAATGATGTAAACAAATATTCTCAAGTATTAGTTGGTATTGAAGATCATTCACGTACCATAGCCCTACTTTTTGTTTTCCATTTTATTTTTGCCAAGTGTACCATAGCCCCATATGTTGTCATATGTGGTGCATATGCTCGGAATCTGACGTCATAGTCCATGTTGGCTTTTTGGATGGGTTGATATTTGATTGCTTATGTTAGCATAGAAGTCAATAGCTGCATTTCATGAGCTGTTTTGGTTATGGCCTTTTTTTTTTTTACTTAGCAATAAAAAAACAGAATGACTTCCATTTTATTGTGGGTATCAAGTACCATATAATTGTATACTTAAAAAAATAAATCATAGATATGATTAAAAAAAATAAAGCACAAGTGAATTATATGAATACCATGTTTAAGTTTTATGTAAATAGATTATTACTTGATTGTCATGTTGTGTAATACTCTAATAGCTTGATTTAAGAGACTAAAGATATTGCCATCTTACTTTTTAAACCTTTTTTCATTGTATTTTATGTTTTTTTTTGTTAGCATACATAATTTTAAAAATGTGCAAATTATTTCAATCAGGCGCATGGTTACGCCTAGTGCCTAGACTCTAGACAGTGTTTGTGCTTAAGTCCACCTAGCTTTTTCACCAACATTGAACTAGATATGATTTTCTTCTATTCTCTCCCTTTCTTTACTAGTCTTGAAGGAGGTGTAGTAAGTTGATAACATATCTGCTGATTTACTTCAATCATGGTGAATGCAGGTACATGGAGGCCAAGAAAGTTCAGTCAGGAGGAGAACTAGCAAGTATTTTGCAACTGACAAACAAAAGCCAGAAGACGAAGAGGAAACAAAGGAACTTCCAGCAAAAAGAAAGACTCAAAAGGATAGCATTGAATCATTGAAACCCAAGCCCTCTAAAAAAGCTCATAAAGTTGAAGATGATGATGACGACTTTGTCTTGCCTAGTTCAAGGAAGAATTTGGTTGATGTGACTCCTAGCAAGAAGCTGAAGAGTGGATTGGGTAGGGGAATTTCACAGAAACCTGTGGATGTTGAAGAAGGTGATGAGGAAGATGATAAAGATACTGAAACTCAAAAGTCTGGCGGAAGGGGTCGTGGTAGAAGAGGTTCATCAGCAGCACCGGCTGGTGGAAGAGGCAGAGGTGGCGGGCGGGGTGGATTTATGAACTTTGGAGAAAGGAAAGATCCTCCTCATAAAGGAGAAAAGGTGAAAAAATGTTAAATTTTATTTTATTAATTAATTCATAGGATCGTACTATTCTCAATGTTGGTACCAAAATCTTCCTTTGTGTATCAGGAAGTCCCTGAGGGCACTCCCAATTGCTTAGCTGGTTTAACTTTTGTAATTAGTGGAACACTTGACAGGTATTTATTTTCATCTTTATCATGATGTTCACATGCTAATCTTTTATGGAATTAAACACGATAATTCTTTTGTATACTTTTTCTTCTCTTTGTAGATTAGATCACCTTTAAACCATCAGTCTTTTAATGCATGAATGTTTTATCACGAGGATGAAATTTACTTTTTTGATGGCATTGCATGATTGGATGGGTGCCTTAGCCAGTGATCCATTTGCTTCCTTTTGTTTTCTTGGTTTAACGGTCTTCATGAATTTGAATATGTAACTTTTTAAGGACCCTTGTAGAATTTTGTGTACCTGACCTCTACTTTCTTTGTAAAACTCCTATTTAAAAAGATCATATTTTGCTCCAAGAAGTTAAAAATAACTGTTGCTTTTAAATTTCATAATTCTTTGTGATTTTTGTTTCATCTGTGACATTGGCCTAGTTGTGGTGATCACTTATGTCTTTTGTAATTGTTATATTTTGGTGGCTTGAGGTTGTATACTGAACTTTGACTGGGTTTACAGTCTGGAGCGTGAAGAAGCAGAAGATTTGATTAAAAGACATGGTGGTCGTGTCACTGGATCCGTCAGCAAGAAAACAGTTATCTCATACTTCTATCTTGTTTATGCTTGCATTGGCATAGCACTACCAGCTTGTGATAAATATCTTCTGTTTGCAGAATTATCTTTTATGTGATGAAGATATTGGAGGACGGAAGTCTGCTAAAGCCAAAGAGCTGGGGTTTGTAGTCTTAGATCCATACATGTAGATTTGCTTATGCATTCCTTCTTTTGTTATACTTCAACAGTTAATTGCCTTTTCAAATCCTTATACAGTACCACGATGCTCACTGAGGATGGGTTGTTTGATATGATCCGTGCATCAAAACCTGCACAAGAAGAATCAAAGAGACCAGTATATAAGGCTGCACCTTTACCAAAGAAAAGTCCACAGAAAACAGAAGCAAACAGTATGCCCCATCTGCTTTTCTTGTATTTTTGCAACAATAAAATTATTGTGGCATATCTTATTAAAAAATCATTGTAACATTAGATGAATATCTCATTGGTTTGTACCTATCTAGTTGTGGCTCTGGGTCCAGGGTATTGATCAAAAGCCTTCATTTCTATGGTTTATATTAACACACACACACACAAACAAAACATCCACTACATTGTTTCATCATGCGTAAAACAACTCCTGTAAATTGACATTTGTAAGGCAAATCTGAAGGTGGCGTAGAGATCTGACCATTTAAGAATAGCATAAGTTTATATGATTTTGTTACGTTTCAATTGGTTGAAGATTCTCCCCCCATGAGACCTTTTTCCTATGTAATTTTGTCTTTGGAGGCTGGGTGTTGATGACTTGCCTTACCTTCAGAGGTTTATCTCTTCCTTGAACTTAAGTCTCACAATTCCAAAAGTAAAAACTATCTTCTCATTTTAGCAAAGACCATATTTGTCAGTTCTGATAAATGGCTTTTGTGGTGTTTTAGAATGTATGCTTTTGTTTTTATTGAATCATAGGAAAACGTGACATCAGAATGCATTTCTTTGATTCGTTGGACTTTTCAATGCCATTGTTAAAGATCAGCCATATGTGAAGCCAATTGGTGTTCATTAGCTGTGGTATACTTATATTTCTTTCCCTATGGATTGTACTTGCTTGCAAGAGAGCCTGACCTTTACAATTTTGGAAGCAATGGATGCCACATTCAGTTCTTCCTGTTTGGACTTAACCATGTAATTGCATTATTCCTTGGTTTCCTCTTGCATGTGTTGGAATTTTGTTACTATAGAAGATAGTGTCAGCAATTCTGTGGAAATGAAAGCCAGCAGAGGATTGACCCCAAGGGCATCTCCAGCTAAGCGAAAAAATCAAACTGTTGAGAAAAATACTTTGACATGGGCAGAAAAGTATAGGCCGAAGATCCCAAATGAGATTGTTGGAAATCAGTCGCTGGTATTTGTCTCAGCTTCCATCTTTTTGCCATTGCATTTGGAATTAAATCTACTTCTTTTATCTAACTCTTGGCCAGAATTATCGTAAGGATCTCCTATGTGTTGATGTGCAGGTTAAGCAGCTTCATGACTGGTTGGCACATTGGAAGGAGCAATTTCTTGATACTGGAACTAATAAAAAGGGCAAAAAACAAAATGATTCTGGTGCCAAAAAAGCTGTCCTCTTGAGTGGAACACCAGGCATTGGAAAAACAACTTCAGCAAAGTTGGTCAGTCAGATGCTCGGTTTCCAGGCAATAGAGGTGGCATGATGTTATACGAAGTCAAATATTTCTAAAATGATCATTGGTTCATTGCGAAATAACAGTATGATCTTTCACCTGTCCTCACGTTCTCCCTTACATGTCATCTAGGTAAATGCTAGTGACAGTCGTGGGAAGGCTGATGCCAAAATTGAAAAAGGAATTGGTGGAAGCAATGCAAATTCTATAAAGGAACTTGTCAGCAATGAGGCCCTGAGTGTTAACATGGATCGGTTGGTCAGAAATACTTATAATATCTCATAGAAGTTCCTAGAAAACCCCTAGGGGTTGGCTCAAGTGGTAAAGGCCTTGGGCTTGGGGGTATGCTCCCCCCAGGTCCAAGGTTCAAATCTCCTTGGGTGCAAACAATCTCTAGGTGCCACACCCCCTGGTGAAAAGCCAGCGATTTAACCAGTTCCCTGTAGGGAAACTTCCGAGGGTGCGGTGCACGGGACCGGGGTTTACTCTGCAGGGGTGGGTCCGAAGGGCCCTGCCTTGGAGAGGTTTCCCGACATAAAAAAAAAAAAAAAAAAAAAAGTTCCTAGAATTAAATTGGTTGAATTTTCTGCTGAAGTTAATCATTTAATTTCAGTTCAAAGCAGCCAAAAACTGTACTGATTATGGATGAGGTTGATGGGATGTCTGCTGGAGATAGGGGTGGGATTGCTGACCTTATTGCCAGCATCAAAATTTCCAAAATTCCGATTATCTGCATTTGCAATGACCGATACAGTCAGAAACTGAAAAGTCTTGTTAACTACTGTTTGCTTCTTAGCTTTCGGAAACCTACAAAACAACAGGTTTAGTATGCTGATTCTGTTATTGTTCTTTCTTTCTTACTTTTTCTATTACTTGTGAAGTTTATTAGTATATTTATTATCTAGTCCTTTCATCTGGCATTGTGAATTGATATTCTCCAGTCATTAGTTTATCTGCTAATGTTTAGAAGACTAGGTTAGTCAGATAACCAAAATACACATTCCAAGTTCTGTTTAGTTTGGATGGGCCTTTTTGGGCAAGTCTGTGTCATGGACTCATGGTCTAATAGTTGTATTTACTGTTATATGCGGATATAATACTCTGATTTTGTAGGCAAATACGAAAAAAATAGGTGCAGAGACAAATTAAAAGCCAGGGCTTATTTTGGGGTTTTTTTTTTTTTTTTTTTGGGGGGGGGGGGGGGGGATGGACTCTTGAATCATGTTTATTTATAGAATATGTCCTGCGGGCTTTAATGTAATTACATTTGTTGTTGTTACATGAGTAACCCATTGATACCAAAATGTAACTTTGAATGACATTTGGATTACTTCACTTTGAGTCACAAATGCTTTTTTAATTTTGAAATTGACAAAATGTATGAGCTTCAAGGAGTATATTTCTTACTCTGACATTCTGTCATTATTATCGCTATCATTAATGATAGAAATTTTAAAATTTGCTAGATTTTGCATCCTATCTGCAGCTGACATTTTCTGATTACAAGATTATTGTGAATCTTTTGACGCAATCGCCATTCATGCTATAGACTTGGTTGAAGTCATGGATAATGAGAACCTGGTTGGTGTCATATAAAAAGAACAGATGAATATTCTCTTGGCCTCTCTAATTTGGTGGTATTTTAATTTGGTCCCTCTGTTACTCATCTTATCAATCTAATCCTTCATAATTTTGAATACTTTGAGCGATGTCAATTTCTGACAACAGAGCAACTGAGATAGGACTTTATCATGCTTGGGACATTTTTTATTATCTTGCACATTTATATGTGGCATTAGTGTGCTAACTTGTCTGCCCTTTTGTTCATATTTGTTTCCTTCTAATCTTTCCTGTGGGTCTGTGTTGGGCTGTTGGAATAAGGTTCACCATTTAGTTGCGTTTTCTTTATTTATTTAGAATAAATTCATGGTGGGCTTTGCGGATTAATGCTTGCAGTGAGTAGCTCCCCCCAGCATTACAAACACTCCTGTTTGCTCCCATAATTACACTCTCACTTAGTTTCCTCCCATAATTACGCGATATATGACGCTTTCAAAAAGAAATCTAAGGATCATTTTTTGCCTCTTCACTACCGTAGCTCAGCGCAAACTAACTTCAACAGAAAAACTTGGAAATACAAGTGGTGGTCATGGCCTCTACAAAAAGGAAATATAAAATGAATTCAGAAAATTAAAGTAAAAAAATACTCCTACTTCCCTTTTCCCTCTCTTCTCCAATTTTTTTTTTAGCTTTCATGTCCTGCCAAACCCTTTATAACAGACTCTGCTTGGGTCTTGTTCACGTAAAAAGTTTTTTTGCAGTCTATGATGTTTGATGTTAAAAATCAATTTATACTATGCTCGACCCGCATGACAATAATCCATTCCCTAGGAAGGCTATTTGGCCGAACAAGGCACCTTTGAGGTCACTTTTTTTTTGTATGGGCAGTTGGTTTCGGGATGACCTTTACCTTGGATAATTCAAAGAAAAGAAATATCGTTGTGATGGATTGGTGTGTAGGAGGACTGGAAAATCAATAGACAATCTATTGTTGTATTTTGAGGTGACTAGTGCTCTTTGGAATGTTATTCTTTGTTTGTTCGGTTTAGATTGGGTTATGCCTTCCAGTGTGGTGAATCTTTTGGGCATGCTGGAAAGGAAAATTTACTTTCGCTCTGTGGAAGATTATGCCAGTTTGTTGGTTATGATATCTATGGGGAGAGGGAATTGATCCAGAGCTTTGAGGACAATTAAAGATTTCTTCCTTAAGACCCTTTATCACTGGATGTGTGATCATATTCATTTTTCATGTTTAAGTTTGAATTGATCTCCAAGCAATGTAAAATTACAAGAATACCACAAAATGTGGAGAGAAAGTGAAAGATAAACACCAAAATAAACTTGTAACTTGGAGACAAAGTACTGTACTTGAAGAAAAAAGCAACAGAAAAAATTAACTATATAAATATGTCTTGATCCCTGGTTGAAAAAGACCTGTGCCTATGTCTACATTAGTGCATTTGATGCCTAAACAAGAAAAAATGTACTTATCAACAAGAAAAACAAGAAGAAATGTAGAGAGAAGCTAAATAAGCAAACTGAGAAGAAAACATCCAACACATAGATATAACCCACCACCGAAAGGAAATCCACCTACAAGACAATTGTAGTGATCACCACCGAAGGATAATTTCCATGAAATACGAAGTAAAGAAACACCCTCAAAATAGCCTAGAGATTCAGAACTATAGAAAGAAGAAAACTCTTCAAAGAAAGCCAAAGAAACAGAGAAAAACACCAAAATAGTCTTGAAACTTGGAGACAGTGGGGCTTTTGTTGAGGGTGTCCATTTGTGAGATGGGTGTATCTTGCCTCAATGGGAGCATCCGGGGGCATCCTTATTATGTGGGATTTGAGGGTGGTTGAGTCTATTGAGGAGTGTGTTAAAAATTATATGATAGCGTGTTCGTTTAGAAATGTAGACGACTTTTGTTGGGCTTTCGTTGGTGTGTAAGGGCCAAACGTGGACACATATAAGAAGGTCCTATGGGAGGAGTTAACGGGTTTGAGTAGTTGGTGGAACTTACCATGGTGTATTGGTGGAGACTTTAATGTCACTAGATTTCCTAGTGAAAGATCAGGAGAAGTCCGGCATAGCCAGACAATGAATGAGTTTTCTGAATTCATTCTTGATATGGAGTTGGTGGACTTACCACTTGTGGGTGGTGTGCACACTTGGTCTAATAATCGGTCGTGGTCTCGTTTGGACAGATTTTTGGTGTCTTCTTCATGGGTGGCACATTACTGTGTTACAGAAGAGACTGGATCCCAGTAACTTCATTGGTTCTCTCCAATGGTATCGGGGTCTCCATTGGAGATTCTAGGGTGACAACAAGTCCCTTCACCTCTGGGGTGATCACAGATCCTACATTTCCTTCAGACCTTGGCAGTATACCCCTTTCCTTCAACTCTGATGAGGGAGCCATAGTTTCTTCAGGGATCAAGGGTGTAATACCGACTATTGATCTATCCTGTGTTACACGAGGCGAATGACATTCCATTACTGATGTCTCTACGCCAATACCTGATGTAGGCTTCAAATAACCCAGATTTTCTTTTGACTTGCCATACTCTCCTGGATCTGGTTATTAGGACAGGGCCGAATCCGATCTTCCGTTTTCTTTTTTCTGAGTTTAAAGGATTCGGGTCTATCATGTTTCTTACCACCCTGTTGCCTCCAGCTGAAAGCCGGTGTAGACAAGAAAGTTATCGCTGCCTTCAACTCGACAAGTTGGGTTTCCATCTCCTTTAAAGAATTGTGCATGTCGACAAGTTGGTCCTGAGGCATGATTTACAGACCCCCCACACTCTGAACCCCCAAAGCATGACCCATCTTTAGAGTTGCCGCATAGGATCGCCTTGCCACCGAGGATGTACTTGGGTCTTTGTGCACCTCCAAATTCTCCCTCTCTGCCACACCACCTACATGTCTAGTATGCGACTCCCTGACAAAGTCATGTCCTGCAGCACCTTGTCCTTCCAAGCCATCACTCCCTTTCTTGCTGAAGGAAAAATGACGTAGCACCTCCACTATCCTTCTCCAGCCACTGCCCCCCTCTTCAGGATTGAAAATAAAATTTCTCCTCCCACCACCACCGTACTCCTCCACCGTCATATAACGTCCTCGAGCATTCAAGCAACGATGCGTCGTGAAACTGTGTCAACCTTACTGGACAGTGGAGAAAAAATTTTGTTTCTTATCCTTAGTGCACCCTTCCATGGCCTTGGCCAACCACTGTATTGTTGTCGAACCCAGAACCAACTTAGATATCACCCTTCGACTCTTTTTAGTAATGGCCAACATACTCCCCTCCTTCACTAGTGTAAAGGATTTATATTTTATGACCAACTCCATAGAAGAACCCATACTGACCCACTCCCCTTCTTCAACAACCATTCGTCATCTCAAAGAAACCAGATCAGAAATCCGTTGGGAGCTGCAAACACTGCAGAATTGTCTGGACTCCAGGTCGTGCTCACTGCAAGCACTGCAGAGTTGTCTTGGACTCCAGTTGCAATACTGAGATAGTGCTCACAAGAGATGCTGGAGCCCTCACCGAAGCCTTTTGTCGACAACATGACCAACAGAGGCTTCGGGAGGATTGCCGGAGTACTCTGAGAGACAATACAACGAGATCTAGGTCGCTGGAGGTTGGACCGACGCTGGACCGCCCTTAGTGAAGTCGCCGAGGTCTGTCGGCTTTATCTGTGATGACTGTGCAGTGTCTCTTGCCGGCAAGGGTGAGTGGCGGCAGATCTGGTTCCTTAGGGTTTTCACACTTTGTGGTGTTTTCTCTCTCCGTAGGACCGACGCCGAATGACCCTCAGTGAAGTTTCCGGGGCCCGTCGGCTTTGTCTATGACGTCGATGAGAGGTCACTCACCAGCAAGAGTGGCGGCGGTTTCCTTAGGGTTTTACGTACGGAGAGAGGTAATGACGTTGTTCATATTTTGTAGAAGAATGTCTAGAGTTGGGAGTGTAGTTGGATACTGTGTCTGAGGATTGTGGCTCCCCTGGTCTCTCTTCCTCCAATAGGGGATTTGATTCTGCCTAAAGTTAACAAAATTCAACAATTTGTGGAAATTTCACATAGAGGATGTGAAGACCAATTTAAAGAACTAATTACTGTGATTGAGGCAAGCCGCGCGCTTAAAACCAAATCAAGTTTCAAGAAAACCAGGGAGTTACAACGTCTTTTTTCAGCAATCAACTACTATGCTAAGGGTGGTAGCTCAACTAGAGAGAAGTCTAAAGGGAGGGCATTGTGAGACAGGAATCAAGGTGTTGGGTTGGTGTTCGGGTAGAGTTTTAGTTCTGCGGGAAACAAGGGCTTGGGGTCGGGGCTGATGTATTTTGGTTTTTTTTTTTTTTTTTATGGGCTTTTTGGATCATTGGGGGCTTGTTGGGTTATTTTGGGTAAGGTATTTTCTTGTATACATTCAATGTACTTGGTTCTCCTTTTGATATATAAATTTTTTTTACTCACAAAAAAAAAAACAGTTTGCTTGGACCATTTCCCTATTGTACTGGATTGTGGAGGCATTCACGAGGGTAAATGATTCTTTAAGTTTGAAAATATATGACTGAAAGTCGAGAGTTTTGTGGATAAAGTGAGGTTGTGGTGGACCTTGTACTCTTTTGAGGGTTCACCTAGCTTTATCTTAGTTGGGAAATTGAAAGCATTGAATAGGGATTTGAAGAGGTGGAATGCTAAAGTCTTCGAACACATTAATAGTAAAAAAAGGTCTCTTATGGAGGATGTACAGGACTTGGAGGAAAGAGAGGGGAGCGCTCCTCTTTCCGAAGAGGACTCTTGCAGGAAACTAGCTATCACTTCGGAGTTGGAGAAGGTGTTACTAATGGAGGAAATTTCGTGGAACAAAAGTCAACAACCCTTTGGTTGAAGGAATGGGACTGTTGTACGAAACTTTTCCACTAGTTGGCTAATTCTCACCATCGGAATAATGCCATCGAGGTGCTTCAAGTTGAGGGGCAGGTATACTCTGATCATGATGCTATTAAGAACCATATTATCACTTACTATGAAGATTTACTTGCTGAAAAATCCCCGTGGAGACCCAAATTGGATGGCATACCTTTTGAGAATATTGATCAAGTAAGCTTTGGGTGGTTGGAGAGACATTTTGAAGTAGAGGAGGTTCTTTGGGTGCTTCGCGGGATGGCCAAGGATATAGCCTCGGGGCCAGATGGTTTTTCGATGGCCTTTTATCATGATTGTCGGGATGTGGTGGGGGAGGATATTGCAGGTTTTTCGGGAGTAATACACTTTTGGTAAATTTGAAAAGAGCATTAATGCGCCTTTCATTGCTCTTATCCCTAAGAAAGTTGGGGCAATGGAGGTAAAAGACTTTCAGCCTATTAGTCTCATTAATGGGGTGTATAAGATAATTTCAAAGGTGCTTGCCAATCGCATCAGTAAGGTTTTGAGTAGTATTATATTAAAACCCCAAAATGTGTTTGTGAAGGGGAGACAAATCTTGGATTCAGTGTTGATTGCCAACGTATGCCTAGATTGTAGACTTAAGGAGGGTACACCTAGACTCTTGTGTAAGCTGGACATGGAGAAGGCCAACGACCACGTTAATTGGGATTTTTTGTGTTATCTCCTGGGGAGGTGCAGCTTCGGGGAGAGATGGATTTCATGGATTAGGTATTGTATAACTACGGTTTGCTACTCGGTTTTGGTGAATGGAGCACCTGAAGGATTCTTTAACAGCTCTAGGGGATTAAGACAAGGGGATCCTCTCTCCCCTTTGCTGTTTGTCGTTGTTATGGATGCTTTGAGTCGTATGTTGAGTGCAGCTGTTAATAGAGTTTTTATTGTTGGATTCTCAGTGGGAGGTGTCACTATATCTCACTTACTATTTGCTGATGACATGTTGCTGTTTTGTGAGCCGGACAACGATCATATGCAGTACTTGAGGGCTGTATTACTTTGTTTTGAAGTAGTTTCAGGCTTGAAGGTAAATCTCTCGAAGTCAAATGGTTCTTGTGGGTGGTGTGAACAATATTCAGGGCTTGACAACTATCTTGGGTTGTAAGATTGCCTCGCTGCCCTTGAACTATCTCGGTCTTTGATTGGGGTCTGCGTTCAAGACAAAATTTATTTGGGATGGTGTGTTAGAAAAAATTAAAAGAAGATTGGCTGGGTGGAAACGGATATATTTGTCCAAGGGTGGTAGATTGACTCTCATTAAGAGCACCTTATCTAATCTTTCTACTTTTTTTTTCTCCTTATTTCCGATACCAGCAAATGTGGCTTCTCGTATTGAGAAAATTTTCCGTAAGCTTCTTTGGGGAGGAATGGGGGATGAAACCAAGTTCCATCTTGTGGGTTGGGATAAAATTTGCTCACCAATAATGTGTGGTGGGCTGGGGGTGCGTAATGTAAGGGTCTTCAACAAAGCACTTTTAGGGAAATGGTTGTGGAGGTATCATAGGGAAGGAGAGGGCGTAGGGGTATGGAGAGAAGTGATAGAGTCTAAGTATGGGAGCATTCGGGGGGGTTGGTGCTCTACTAAAGTTAGGGGGGGCGCATGGTGTGGGATTGTAGAAAAACATAAGAGAAGTGAGAGTCTAAGTGTGTGACATGTTCTGGTTTGTTTATTGAATAGATCTGTGTTATGATATACTTATGAAAAAAAAAGATCTGTGTTATGATATGGTTTTGGAGCTAACTGATGTATATCAATTTTTTAGGTTATATGTAGCTTATTTTGTTTCATTTTCATCGATATCTGTTTTTCCAGTTACATTTTCTCGTGGCCCGTGGCCATGGAAACCTCTGTTCATAGGAATCTCCAGGGACACTCAAGTGTTGTTAACTTGTATTGCTGTTAAGGAAAATGATACTTGGCCCCATGAATTTGCCCCCTCAAAGTTACTGCTTGGGTATTTTATTTTATTTTATTTTCCTTAGTTAGTGGTTAAGGAAGTGACTATAGTGAAGTTGTGTATTTTTTTTTCCTGAAAGAAAATGAAAAAAAAGTGCAATTGCACTAGTGGTAACTTTGAGGGGGCAAATTCATGGGGCTGAGTAACAGCACCCTTGCTGTTAATGTTAATTTGGGTAACTCGTCAGAGAACAAAAATAGTTTGGATTGAGCTAGTGCAGTGACATGTCAAGAAACTGATCCTTGAATTCATTTTTGCATGCGTGTAATATATCTGTGATATTATTGGAGGAAACGGGAGGGGAGTGTCTCCCCTTATCCTGATACGGGCGAATAGTGGTTGGGGAAGGAGAGATGAGAAGAAATTTGTTGTAATAGAAGGTGAGAGGCACCTTGTGTCATTGGAGGGGTTGTGAAATGATGACTGTGTAGATGGAGTGAGGGTGTTGCCATGATGACATACCCAGGATTGATTTAACCTCGAGCTAATCCACTCAAAAGCCTGGTCAGCCTCACATGAGTGCATCATGCTATATGGAAACTATGAAGGATGGTGCCACCAATAATCACCAGAAAGAAAACCACCAACTTACTTGGAAATGCTTCACCTCAAACCCAAATCAAACCCACCTTAATTTTGTGTGAATTTCACGAATGCAGCCTTTCACTACAAGAATTTGGACTCCTTTTCCTAGGATTTGAAGTTATTTTTCATCACATTGCTTGATTTTGTATGAAATTTAAGGAGAAATGAGTAAGGATATTGAGTTGAAGGAGATTTAGACTCTCTCTCTCTCTCTCTCTTCCAACTGAACCATAAGTTGTGAAATTGGAGAGCTTGATTAATTTCTTAAAAACTGCAATTGGGCTTGAAAATGATCGAATCTTGACTAATTCAAGGAAAATAAAACTAGGGGTTATGCTTTGAAATTACTTCTCTTTATATATTTATGGACAAAGTTTTCCTTTCAACTAACTTTGGAACAAAGTCCTCCCACTTAGCCTATTATATTGTTGGGATTTTTTAACAGAGTAACAATCTTAAATCTTAAAGGAGAAGTTAAATCTTAAAGGAGAACTAACATCGTTGGAGGAAATATTTTTTTCTTTCATTATTTATATATGGTTTTGAGGAACTAACATATTAGTACCCCCAGCTGCAGCACATGTGCACTCCATGTTGGTTGAATGGGACAAATTTGGCCATGTGTCCAGATCTGGTGTAAGTAATGACAACCATGTTAGACACTCATTGATGCCATGTAGACAAATGAGTCTACCATGCATAAAAGGTGTCATGTAGGAGAAAACCATGACCTTAGTTGCACTATCTGCAAAGGATTTGGTTGTAAATTTGAACAATCAAAGTAGTTGATTGAAAAAATCACTGTCATAGGGACCAAATTGAAACGAGTAGCAACAATAGTGGCTAAAAATGTATTTATTGCCATCAAGAATAATAACACACATTTGTGTACTTGTTTCTTGCTTGGAGGAAGCAATAGTGGAAGCCTATCTGTGTCGCTTTATTATAGGTTTCACCTGAAGATATATTGTATCAAAGAATACATGAAGCCCATCAATGTGAAATCAATTTCATACTTAATATTGGGCATGCCTTGACTCTGATGTATGTGTGCAGGTGTGCCTGGATGCACATGATTGTGATAAAAAATGAGCTATTTGCTGTTGTTGACTGTGATTTGTTTTACATTCAAAACCCATTACTGCAGATTAGGGATGGTACTAATACTAAATTTGGTTTATGCAGATGGCAAAGAGGTTAATGCATGTTGCAAATGCCGAAGGCCTTCAAGTTAATGAAGTAAATACTCGATGTTCTGCTTTGTGATTTGTACTTTTTCTTTTTGTGCTTTATGATCCTGAAAATAAAAGGTATGGTAATATCCACTTTCGCCCACAAACTACCACCATTTCTCATTTTGCAACCTAAACTAGAAAAAGTTTAAGTTTGCACCCTAATCACTTAAGATATGACTGTATCTTACCAAAAAGGGCCACAAGGCACAATTGTAACTTTCGGATGTTAATGAATAAGATATGGCTGTATCTTAACCAAAAATTGGTCACATGGCACAATCTTAACAGTCATTAAAGAAGAGTGCAAAGAGAAACTTATTGGTAGTTTAGCATCTAATGTGAAAAATAGGTGGCAGTTTGTAAGTGAAAAGTGTAATGTCCTCTTAATGTTTTTTTTTTATAAGTAATGTCCTCTTAATGTTAACAAATAGTTAATCCACTAATGTTCCCTATATATGATTTTAGATTGCTGTTGAGGAACTTGCAGAAAGAGTTAATGGAGATATGCGAATGGCACTAAACCAATTGCAGTACATGAGCCTCTCCATGTCGGTCATTAAATATGATGACATTAGGCAGCGTCTTCTTAGTAGTGCAAAGGATGAAGATATTTCACCATTCACTGCCGTTGATAAGTATGAAACGAATTATTCGAATTTACCTCTGAAATAAAGCTCACTGGTCTAGTTCCTTTACGTGCTATACAAAAGTTTTTACGAGAAATTTTTCTATGCTGCATCTAGTTTCTTGTTTGACTAAAAGTGCTATGTAATATTTTCAGACTAGCGGTAACCCCTAGGGGTTGGCTCAAGTGGTAAAGGCCTCGGTCTTGGGGGTGTGCTCACCCCAAGTCTAAGGTTCAAACCCTTGAACAATTTCTAGGCACCGCGTTTCAGTTTGAAAAGCCAATAATTTATCTGATTCATGTGATGTGAGTGCATTACATGGGTCCAGAGTTTGGACAAGTTGCATTTGCATGGTCCCTGGGATTCTTCGTCATCAAAAAATGTCTCAGATAGCAATATGACCACCCCACAATTATGTTCTGCATTGTCATGCAAAGCAAATACATGTCATGATTCCTATAATTATCCCCTCATCTTTGCGGAATTGATCCTCTTCATGAAAGTGGGCCTTTATCTGTACTTGTGCTGCAGGCAGGGGATGTGTCTAGAATGATTATCCAACTCAATAAATTGGTATTTGTGACTTAGCTCGTTTATAATTAACCATTGATTAACCTATCCATGGTGAGCTTCTAGAATATGAATTTTTTTATGCTCCATTTTGATGTTTCTTTTGGTTGACTGCTTATAAAAAAAAAAAAAAAATTGTTGGTTGACTGGGTGGAAAATAGAAAAGTGGCTTACATGGTTATGTTTGATCCTTCGTCAAGTAAATTGTCACTTATGTGTACGTAATTGCTAATTTGTAGGCTTTATACACCATCCTTTTTCATGTTTTGACATACATTTCATCCTTTTCATGGGCTTGTAGGCTGTTTGGTTTTAATGCGGGGAAATTGAGGATGGATGAGCGGATGGACCTGAGCATGAGTGATCCTGATCTAGTCCCTCTTCTTATTCAGGTTCTTTTCTTGCACTTTTGTTGGGTTTGAAATTTATTATAGTACAATTACCTATAAAAAAATTATTGCAGGAAAATAATGACTTCTGCAGCTAACATGAATTGTAGCCTGTTCGGCAGGTTCAGTCACCATGTTAGTTGCTCAACTTGGTTGTTGTACATTTGTGCTATGTATCACAAGTACTTGGAATGATGAAATATTCTGAGAAACACATATTCGTTGTATTTTAAAATCTATAGGGAAAACCCTGAGGGGTAGCTCAGCTAGTCCGGCCTTGGGCTCCCCAGTGGTCACCAGTTCAAGTCCCCTTAGGGCCACTGGAGGTTTACTTGTCATTAACTTCAGGGCCCCATGGGATTAGTCGAGGTGCGCGCAAGCTGGCCCAGACACCCATGGTTATAAAAAAAAAAATACAATCTATAGGGAATTTTTGGGTGGAAATCATTTTCTGAGGAATGTTTGCTGGAAATAATTCATTTGAAAAACTTGCATCGAAATATAATTTTTCTAGTTTATTGACAGAGTATATGCTCTTGATTCAAGAGTCGTGTCCAAGCCTTCAAGAAATAAAGTTGTCAGAACGATACCTGAGGAAGCATGCCTTGTTAAGTCTACAAGAAATAAAATCGGCAAATAGAACACAGAGAAATGCTCCGTGTGCCCTTGTAATTCTTTTTATTTATTTTTTAAGGTTATGTCCTGATTGGGTAAGAAACAACCAAGATGGATATGGAAAATCTTCTAATAAATAGAACAAAAAGAAATGCTTGGTTTACACTTGCAATTCTGTCATGCTTTCAAGTTCTCGCCCTAACATGCTAGTTCACTCTTAAAATGACCCCTCTACTCCCTCCCTTTTGCTGCTTTTCAAATCCATTTACTGTCATATATGTCTAAGGTTCCTAGCCCCTTGGTTCTCTACCAATTTCTTCCCGTTTATTTATACTTAGTTTTAATGTACATTGGCAGTAGTGTTGGTAAAAGCATGCTTACTCACAGAGCGCCAAGGCTGCAACGCATTTTGTCTAAGCACATTTACAAAACCCCACTTTTTAGAGCTCTTTGTGTGAGCTTAAAGCTTAGAAAAGTGTGCCTTTTTCATTTTTATAAAATTGTAAAATATTAGTACAAGACACAAAACTGATCTAACCAAATATTCTTAAGTATTTAGTAAATATCGCCACATGTTCACATTTGTAATGTATATGCTTTGAACCCAATAGTTTTTTTCTATAAGAATTTTATTGATAGAAATTTAGGCAATGCCCAAGTACACAGGACGCATACAAGGGAAAAACCTGATTAAGAAATTTTGGGCTATGGCTTTCTAGATGGATTTATAAGTGATTGCTTATAGCCTTATATTAGCATAGAAGTCAATTTCTACAATTTTTGTGCTTTTTGGTGCATGGCCTATTTTGTATATTTTGATTCAACCATGTACTTTAATTTGATAATTGCTATCAACTGGCATAAATATGCATATTTAATTAAGCATAAGAGAATTATTTAAGTTGTTAATCTAGGTATTTAGTTGATTGCTTGATTCATGCAGCAGTTGTGCTTAAGTGCGCCAAGGGCTTTCACCAGTGCTGGTTGTCAATCTTCATTCATTTGGTTCATATTCTCCTTGCATGCTTATATGTGTGTGTCTATAAATATATATATATATTTATAAGTGCATATATATATATAAGAAATGTTTATGCACTTCTTTATATGAATTGAATTTTGTATTTTTTTTCCCAAATCTATGTTTCTCTTCATCAATTTTTTTTTTTTTTCTATTCTTGTTTCAGCATATGATTATATTTTTCCTTGTTCATCTGTTTGATGCTTAGACCTTATGAAGGGATGTAAAACGTCAATTACTTCCCCTTTTGTTTTGATGTGACAGGAAAATTATATGAATTATAGGCCAAGTTCGGTTGGTAAGGATGACAATGGAATCAAACGAATGAACTTGATTGCCCGTGCTGCTGAGTCTATTGGTGATGGGGATATAATCAATGTACAGATTCGACGATATCGACAATGGCAACTCTCTCAAAGTGGTTCCCTTGCATCATCTATAATTCCGTACGAGCCTAATTCGGTTCTTGCAATTACAAGATTTTGTTGCTTGGTCACCATTTTGTAATTTTTAATTGGTGTCAATTATTTATTTTTTCATTGTTATTCATGATCAGTGCTGCATTGTTGCATGGACAGAGGGAAACACTTGAATTGGTAAGCGACATCTATTTGAAGCGAGTAATATGATTGGATCTGTATTATATATAGCATTGGTGTTAATCATTGCTGTGTGCAAGGAACAACTTGAGTTTACTAGATTTGGTTGGGTTGCTTTTATCTGCACTTGATGAGGATGAATGAAGTCCTGGTGCTAGCTGCTGATTCTACATAGTATTCAGCATTTTGCTCTTAATTTTCTCCTCATACGTACATTCTTTTGTGAGCATGCCCTATTTAGTTTTGAGTCTTCGGACTCTTGCTTGATATCTCAAGTTGGAATCATGTCTGCAGGGTGAGAGGAATTTCAACAGATTTGGGGGGTGGCTGGGAAAGAATTCAACAATGGGCAAAAACCGGAGGCTTTTAGAGGATTTGCACATTCATCTTCTTGCTTCTCGTGAATCTAGTTCCGGGAGGTGAATCTCCATTCCATATTTCAACTGCTGCTTATTATAATCTTGGGCCGGAAGTGTTTTCTGATACTTTCACATAAAGGCACCTGCACCATACTTTCATATTATTCTTGAGGCTTTCCTAGTATTTGTTATTTTATAAGAATGGGGACTGACTTAGCGATTAATTGCTTCCCCATCATTGTCTACAACTCAAGGCTTTATGATGATGTACACAAGCACATGCATAGTCATTTGGGTTTTTCAATGATATTGTTTTTTATCGGTAAACAAAATTTTAATGATAATAAGTAGGCAATAACCCAAGTACAAGGGACATATACAAGAGTATCACCTATGCTTGATGATTTAGTGATTTATGGAGCCTTGGTGTATTGGGGGAGATTTTGATGTCACTCGCTTTCCAAGCAAACAAATAGGAGGTCCTAGCTCTAGCTCAACAATGATGGGTTTTTCTGAATTTATTTGTGAGCAAGAACTCCTGGACATTCCTCTAATGGGTGGCACATTCATATGGTCCAGTAATAGAGAACATCCAGCTTGGTCAAGACTTGATAGATTCCTTATTTCGCCCGATTGGGAAGCATGTTTTCCGAACCTAATCCAAAAACGGCTTCCAAGGTTATGTTCGGATCACTTCCCCATTCTCATTGATTGTGAAGGCATCCAGGGAGGTAAAGATATTTTAAGTTTGAGAACATGTGGCTGAAATCAAAAGGCTTTGCTGAGAGAGTTAGAAAACGGTGGTCTTCCTATCTCATATAGGGCAACCCGAGTTATGTGCTGGCTTGTAAGCTAAGGCTCTCAAAGTTGACTCGAAGAAGTGGAATGAACAGATTTTTGGGAATGTGGAACACCGAAAAAAGCCCCTCTTCGACGAATTGCAGGGCTTTGAGGGCGTGGAGAGGGGGCTTTTAGAAGAAGAAAAGGCTCATAAAAAGCATCTCATCTTGGATATTGAAAAGTTGGCTTTAATGGAAGATACTTCAGGGAGACAAAAATCGAGGGCTTTATGGTTAAAAGAAGGGAATAAATGCACCAAGTTCTTCCATCGCATGTCAAATTCACATAGAAGACACAATATCATTGAGTCCTTATTGGTAGATGGGGAGGATTACAACGAATCCGACTGAGATCACGAATCACATTATCAATTACCATGCACAACTACTTTCGAAGCAGTTTTCTTGGAGACCATGTCTGGATGGCCTTGTTTTTGAGTCGATTGGCCGGCAAGAAGCAAGTTGGCTAGAGAGGCCATTTGAGGAGGCCGAGATTTGCAAGGTGGTAAGAAGTATGCCAGGTGACAAAGCTCTAGGTCCAGACGGGTTCACTATGACCTTCTTTAAGCCATGTTGAGAGGTAGTTAAAGATGACATCATGAGCTTCTTCCATAGTTTCATGAATGAGGTAAGTTTGTAAAAAGCCTAAATGCTACCTTCATTGCTCTTATTCCAAAGAAGTCGGGGGTGGTGGAGATTAAGGACTTTTGTCCTATTAACTTGGTAAGCGGTATGTACAAAATCCTAATAGGTTGAGTATGGTATTGGAGAAGATCATATCCA